>NC_143436.1:36468484-36771515 GCF_987193195.1 Phasianus colchicus
TGGATTTGTTTCAGGCTGTTAAAACTTGTAAAGACCTGCAAAAGCGGAGTAATTGTTTAGGTTTGCATTGCAAAGGCATCTCTACTTGGACCTGTATGGGTTGTTAGGTGTGCACTGGGGTACTTGGAGTTCTCTTATAATAGTGTTTTAATGGAACATAACTTGCAAGGTCCACTTTCATAATCTTTAAGGCTGTGTTCAGTGCCCAACTACTATTGATGATGATAATTCAGCTGGCATAAAAAAACTTCAAGGTGTTAACTGCTTCGAATCTTAGGAAGGGATTTAAATACTTGATACTAGGATGTGACCCACCTGACTTGCAAGTGTGTTTCTGTTTCGCTTTCAGGAAGCTGTTGATAAGAGTTTGTTAGCAGGTAAATCTGCTCTGTGCTTTTCTTACAGAAAGGTAATGTCACTCTCAAAATCATCATTATTACTGTTACCCATCTGTGGGTCAGTTCTACCAGCAGTGAAAGCAAAAACCCTTGGTTAAGAACTAGCAAAAAACCACCAATCATTGAAATTTATTAAAGATGACTTGAGTCCTCTTGAAAAGAGAGTAGAGAATTAGTATTCACTGGGAAGAATAGGATGCTTAACATGTTGTCCCTTGCTGCATGATGGCACCTAGAAGCCTTGGTCTTCATGTCAGCCCTATAAAGCTGTGCGTTCCTCTCAGGCAGTGGTAGCTTTCATTAACTATTTTTGCTGTATTTGCTGTCCTTCTAAATGTATTTCTGGCTGGACAGAAGTTGGAAATTTTATTGCATTTTGAGCCTCCGTTGTGTGGTTTTTGTACTTCTGCATTGGTGCAAGGGCCAGGCTGTGCTGTGACCATTGCAGGGTTTGTAACCTCACTGTACTTCTAAACCTGTTGTGTGCCATAACAAAGAGGTGCGAAATATTTTTTTAGCAGAGTTGTTAAAGACTCCAAAAGTGAGCATAATTTAAAGTACACTCTTAGTTAAAAATATATGTTGTTTGCACCTGCCTTTTTGATTCAATCTGGAAACTTAAGGGAAACGTTGACTTGCTTGCTTTGTTATGGGATACATAGGAAGTGCACCTAAGCTCCCAATCTTTGTTCTCAGGTAGGTTCTGCTACTTAACTTCGTTGGGGTTATCTCTTCCTGTAAACCTATAACGTGGTTGAATAAGATTTCAAAGGCACTTAATAAGAAAACAAACAAAAATCTTGTTCATATATAAATACAAAAATTCTCAACTTCTTGGCAGAATCCTTGCCGTATTTGTTGTATATTTCTGAATGTTAGCTTGGGTACAAACTGGCAGAAATCTTCTATAGATGCACGACACCATTATGTCAAAGTAGTACTTTGGGCACAAATTTAAAGGATTACCCTCTAAATGATAGCTTTGAAATTATTTTTATTATGATTATAAATAGTAAAATTTATACACAAATGGCAGTGCTTCTTGACAAAAGGCAGGAAATTCAAGTGGGATTGACTTTGCTTCATCTGGGTTTTTGAGGTGCAAGTAAGTAAATTTAAAAATAAACAAACAAACTAAGTAAACATTCTTCTAATTTTTCTCATGTAGCAGAGACCTGTTTTTCTCTAGAAGTTCATTCCAATATCTCAGAGCAATTCCAACAACCTGTTTCTCTTGTTCTTTCCCACATAGGATTGAGTGTCTTTCTTTTCATTTTCTTAGTTTGTTTTCTGTTGTGTTTCAGCACCTATATTCTGTGTTTGTGTGTTGCGTTGGTCTCCTGCCCTGGGTTCCTGTAAAAACATACGAACAACTGAAACTTTGTGGGTAGTCTCATTGACTTGAAAGCACCCACTGGTGTGCTGACAGTTAACCTCTTACATCAGAGCTTTCAGGGCATGGGCTGGGATGTTGACAACTCAATCTACTTTTATGGAACATTGTAACAATGTAGAAGGGGTTGTGTCAAATAAAATTATTGCACAGTGGGTTGTTTGGAGTTTTCCTTATGGAAATTTGTTTTCAGAGGTGTTTGTATTCAAAATTTATGTTTCTGTGCTAATCAGTAAGAGATTTCTGTGTAGAATTACAGTCTTTATGCTTTTATTTCAGCAATAACAAAAGACCGTAAACTTTTCAGATTGCTTTTAATTTATGTTGTATCTCTCATTTATACTGTTATGCTGAAAGTTGCATGTTGTATGGTGGTAGTTGGTATTAGCTCAGAGCTGAGCTACTTTGGGCCCCAGATTGAGATGGAGATGACCCCTGCCCCAGGGCCCCCTGTGCTGCCCTCCTTCAATATGTCTTGAGGTAGCCCTGGTGATCAGCAGTGGTACAGGAACATGGGTGTTACTTTTTCCTTTTGGCTTGTTCCGGTATTTGACCACTCTTTACACAGTGTAATATGTTTAAAACTCGATCATAATCAATAATTTTTTCAGACACATTCTTCTTGTGGTGAGCTATGTTGTGAGAGTTGTACTTATTGATGAATTTCTGATCAATGCCAGAGTTTCCTTCTGCTTTCCATCATGGTGGTATTTTCAGCATCATCCTGTACCCCATCTCACAATTCTTTTTGATTGCAGTCAGTAACTTTCAAAGCATATTCAAAGCTCTACCTTCAGATTCTTTGTGCATCTGAAATCAGCGATGGGTGGACGTAGAAGTCTGACCTGTAAAAAGCTATAGTTTATTTAAAATGAAAACTACTATAAACACTGCTATGTTTGTGGGAGATGAAACGGAAGCTGGCGCTTGGTGTGACTCCCACTGAGCAGACAGAGCGGCGGGGGCTGAACGGTGGAGGCAGGGAGGTGCTGTCTGTGTGTTGGAGTTACCCCCAAAGTGTTGTGTGAGAGGTAAGTAATGGAACCCATTTCTAGCTGAGTTCTGATTTGGAGCACTGGCATAATGCTTTCCTGTGTTTCACTTGGTTGGTTCAAGGGTTCTGTGGAGCTGGATACCAGCAGTAGTTAGTGTATGTACTTAAAATAATGTTTATAAACACTAACTGGTCCTGTACTAAATTCCATAGGTGGCTGTTGTATTCTTTATCCTTACACATTTCAGAATTTTTTATGTTAGTGACATTTTTCCTTACAATCTAAAGACACTTGAAAACAAGAGGTTTCTAGGCACCAAAAAGAAATCGTGTGACTAATCATATTAAAACAACTGCAACAGTTACAAATTATAAACTCTTAATGGTAAGTTTTGTAGGCAACTTCGTGGCAAACAAGTTTTTCTAAGGCTGTCTTGGTAACGCTGACAATGATAACATAGTATCATCATACATTATCTTTTCTTTCTAAGGATTGTCTGAAGATTCCTGTCCTAGAGCAAAATAAGTCATGCTTTTATCAGTGGACTGTGCATTTGTCATACAGCCTATATGACTGTATGAGTTTTTCCTTCAAGTTTCAGTGGAATAGTATTTTCCCATCTTCAGCTCATTAAAACTTTGCTTTGTTTGAGGTACTGATTATTCTTTGTATCTATTTTTAATATGTTTTCCATGTTCTAATTTTGAGAACCATTCTTGTGAAGGAAGTGTTGTCAGGGAATTTAAAAAAATGGGGGAAAAAGAAATGCCAACTTGTCTTCCATTGCCTTGGTGTGTAGGGGACTTGCTCAGATGTGCTTGGTGTCTTCTGCTATTCGGTAGTGATGTAAGTACTGAGGAGGTTGCATATAAATGTTAAAGCAGAAAATGAGCTGTGAAGCAAATTATCTTATGTAATGACCCAGTAGGCTAAGGAGTGTATATAGAAGTGGGTCTTTTCTCTTCTGGAAGGTGTATGCCATGCTTTGGAGAATGGAGAAGCGCAAATCAGAAAGGTTTTCCAACAGAAGTAAAAACTGCAAGGCTCCAGTGTTTGAAGGGCTGAAGAACAATTCTGAACACTGAAAGTGTCTTGAATCATGTTGAGCTCACCTGTAGAATTGTTTGCAGTAAAAAAAAAACAAAAAACAAAAAACAAACAAATAAAAAAACAACAAAACAACCAAAAAAAAAACAAAAAACATTTAATATGAGTTATTTGTTGACTTTGTTGTGATGCCAGTACTGTTGTTGATACCTGGCTGTGTGATGTACTTTTTGCAACATGTCAAAAGCATCATCAGAAAATACTTCCAGTATTTTGTACTGAAATCTTATTTTGTTGATTTATGTATGTGGCTGCACACTTCTAGTGTGCGAGTTCTTCGATATCAAACTTATTAAGGTCAGCATTATACCCTAGAATAAGTCAGTATCTTGTTTTATTTCATGGTGAGAATTCGAAGCACATTTGGGTTGCTGTGCTGTTGTGATATGGAGCTAACGTTTTGGGGAGGAACTTCTTGGCACTTTCAGACTGATGTGTTTTGGGAGATAAAGAAATGAGTTTTATATACTCTGATTCATAGGGATTCATATGTTCTTATGTAAGAACTTATATTGTGGGACATCATTGGGGACATAAGTATTCAGAATTTCTTGGAGGGATAAAATGTAGAGATTGGTATTCTTCTGAGCTCTCCTTATCCTCAGGTAGGTGCGTACCGTGGCTTTCAGCAGTGTATGCTTTGACAAGTACTATTTTTCATTATGATTTAATAAGGAATTTGCAAAATGTTGGCCTTAGCCATGATCCTAATCTTTTCATTTTTCTTTGAAGGATGTGTAACTCTAAAAGATGCCTCTTATGAATCTGGCTGATTTTTTTTTTTTTTTTAGGGTCCTGGCTGTAGGCTCAGTTCCTAATACTAAAATAAATTTGTTTTTATAGCAAGAGCTTGATAAGTCTCGAACTGGGTGCTCGGGGATGGGCCTGCTTGGCAGACAGGAGCGAGCCACTGTGAGGAGCCACCTGCAACTGTGCCTCACCATCAGTGTGTGTGCAGTCCTGCCTGCAGCAACGCTGGGCCCATGTATGCCAGGGTGTACCTGCATCTGGTTTGTAAAGCAGAACCTTTTTGTGAGGTGTGGTTTAAAGCTCAGTAGACGAAGCATCGTCTGCAGGCCATGCTATTAATGTCATTAGCAAAGAGCCTGGAGGGGAATAGCGTAGGCTACGAGCGAAGAAACAGCGGTAGTAAAATCTGTTGATAGTAGGATGTGCTTAATGGATTGTTTCACGACTGCCTGCAAGAAATAAGGGAGACAGTATTCATGTGGGATTGTTTTGAAGAACACTGTGATACGTGACCGTGAAGTTAGCTGTAATTTTACTTTATTTTTTAGATAGGTAACAATGAGAGGACCGTTGATAAGGAGAGCTGGTGAGGAAAGAAGAGCGAAGCTGAATGTAGGGAAATACATGCTGACTTCATTCTGCAGTACTGTGCTTTTTTTTAAAAAAAGGCAAGCATTGAAGAAGTTTTGATTCAGCTTTTCTCATTTTTTTCCCTGATTTGTGGGATTGCTTCATTTGTCCCTCCCACTCATCAGTGTGTGTGTAGAAAAGTAAATGTATGTATATAAAGTGCACATAGTTAACTTTTAACTCAGAAATTAAGCATTTAACTTATGTGCATGGAAACTTTCATCAGAAAGAATTAGATTTCAAAGCCTGGTCCTTCAAGCCTCATAAAATTGTAACTGGGTACAGGAAATGTGTCAAAATTATTGCAGCCTCTTGGAGAAGAGCCGCTTGGAGCTGATGTGAGACAGATTCTGCAGCCTGTGAACACATGCAGACTTGCAGAGTGTCTGCACCACTGCTCTCTTCCCTGGAGCAGGAGGGAGTGAGAGATGACTCTGTGAAGAGATGTGGAAAAAAGGGAAGGAAGTTGAGGGTCATCGTGGTGTGGGAGAAATATTAAGCAACAGAAGAAGAAAGCTGCAGGAAACCAGTTTTTATTAGTTCTGCCCTTCCTAGAAAATGTCTGTGCTTATGATCAGTAGTGGTTTTTTGGCAGATCCAAATAAACTTGCTTAGTCTCAGCTAGTTGGGTATTTTGGGGGGATTGGCAGGAGAGAACTCCAATTGGAATCTCATCTCATACAATGCTTCAGCTGAGCAGTTGTTCTTTGTGTGCACTGATGTAACTGTCCGTGGCTCGGCAACAGATTCCAGTGCAGTACTTAATTTTGTAATGTGCTTCTAAAAATAAGCACCTAGTCTTATGTAACACCTCTTGTATTGTTAGCACCTAGAGGCTTCATCCCCACCGGCGCAGAGTGAAGTACAATTGCATCCTACCTGATTTTTTTCAGCATGGATATTTACATCTGAAAAATTTTCCCTGACAGTGACTGTGGCCAGACAGTATTTTTGCTGGTGTTTCAGGAATACCAACAACCTGGTTTGCACAGTTGGATGAGTTACTCCCCTCCATTTGCTGTTCTGCAGTATCATTTTGGTATATCTGAGAGAACCACCAATTTGAAAGAGCTGTGTAGTACTTGAGACATTTCTTCCTATAATTTAAAGAAGCACGATGGATTCCTGCTCACAGGTGCATGCACTTCACAAGTTGCACTTTTTGAGGCATCTCACGTAATCTGTCTCTGCAGTGGGACTGCAATGGTTATGAAAACGTGTGGATGCTACACATGTGAAAAGACAGTAATTGTATTAACACACCTGTGATGACACATTTAAAATATGCTCAGGAGTAAACCTCAGGCTTTTTAAAATAGTATTTCAGGTGACATTTATAATCAAATGGCATTATTCTCTTAGATATGGCATTATTCTGTTAGATACCTGATGCCTCTTGCTGTAGCCTTTTCTATGCTTTCTTTAGTGTGACATCTGTCATGCTTTTTGTGCCACTGTTCCGTTTTCAATTATGAATTGAATTCAGGTTACAAATAATGTGTTGTTAAATTAAATGGTAGAATGCATTATATCTTGCTGACCGGGGGGTGCCACCTGTACAGAACAGACTTGTCATATGTAAATAATTTATGGGACAGGAATTGGATGTGTCAAGAATTACAGCTTTAGCAGAGCAGCTTGATTCTCATTTTTCACCACTTCTTGAAGCAGGTACTGTATTTTTATGTTAAGAGCACAGCTGGAACTACAGAGTAAAGGATCAAAAGTTGAGTCTGAAAATATGAGACGAAAACAGAGAGACATTTATTAGTTGTTCTGATGTTGTGTTTATAAAGTTTTCTATAGCGTTGTCTAGAGCCATCCCAAGTGCTTCATTTCATGAGGTCCTTCTCCTTCCCTGAGGGTTCCTGGGGTTCAGAGATAAGTAAATCGAAGAGGATATGAAGGCTGAAAGAAGTCGTACAACTCAACAAACACAGTTTCTTCAGTAGCTCCCAATTTTAAGAAGAAATAGAACAGTGTGGATGCTTTTGGTGGTTGTTTTTATCTGAGCAATTAAAATAACTTAATTTCCTAGCAGTGTCTAGATCAGTGATTCAAAGTTTTGGGGCTTGGGAAGTGCTGTCAGCCCTCAAACATCTTTGCAAACCACAGGTGTCATCAGAACAGATTAAATAGAATAATTATAATCGTAATGCATGGTATTTATTGCACCAGTGGCCTGTGCTTCGCTCTGAAGGTTACCCTCAGTGAAGTATGGATTAACTTTGTCCTTCCCGAAGCCAAACAGCATGTGTGTCTATTTGGATGGATAGACAGGGCATTTCTCTGGATGTGTGGATAAATCTTATTTCTACATCAGACTCTGATTGTTCAGTGGGACGGTTGGGCAGAGGCAGTACGTGGCAGTGTGCTGCCCAGCCTGTCACGCTGTGCCTTCTCCAATTGACAGGGGATCTTTAGAGAACCCTCTCGTCCTGACCTGTGGGTTAGGGAAAAGCCCAGTGCAATCTGCACCTCCCTTTGTGGAGGCCTGGGGATGCCATCCCCTAAACGCTTGGTGGGGAGGAAGGCCTCCTGTTCGTGGGGCCTGCCTGTGCCTCTCTGTGTGAGTGAGGAGCAGGATGCTTGATGTCAAGTTGTTGTTCAGCTTTGCTTCATTGAGAGCAAAGTTTCTGCCTTTTTTTTTTTTTTTTTTTTTTGATTCTGGGCTCTTCAAGGAGCTTTGGAGTGCAGGTGGAGGCCTCTATTTTACACTCCTCACACAACTTGCTGTCTATCAAAGTTCTGGATGTTTGTGGAAGATACCATGTGTCCCCACTTCCCTCTAACTCAGGTGAATCCATGACACACATCAAGTTTCTTCAATGGCTGTCCTTTTGAATTACAACCTGCAGAATGAATGGATGGTCTTCTCATTGAGTAACATAGAGTAAGAATGAGCTGACGTTCTTCTATCGTTGCCCTTGCTGTAGCACTTCATGAAATTGTGTGGGTATGTTTTGATCTTTACAAAGTGTGGATATTTGGGTTGTGAGCATGTTTTCTGTGGAAACTCTTAGTCATTAATAATTGTAGTGACACATTAAAATATCTCTTACTGTTCTTACTGCAAAGGGAAAAATTGTAAGAGTGACAGATTTCACTTGGAAATTCAGCTTCTGAAATCGATATGCATTAAGAGCATTTTATCCTAATCCAGTTGTCAATGCTAAACACGAAAACTGAAACAGAAAAAAATGAATGGTGGTCTTGCCTAACCAGTTATCCTCATGCTTTGTAGTGTCAAAGCCAGAAAACATCAAGTTTTGACTTGTTTAACCAAGCAAAAATCCCTCTGCGTGTTGTGCTGCTTCTCTCTGAGTGCAGCTTACTGCTGTTCTGCCCACATGATTATTATTTGCTTTTCTTCATCTGATGAACCACTTGGTTTGTTTTTCTCTTACAAGTGACAGTCCGCTCCTGTCAGGGTAACCATGCTGTCCTGGAATGAGATCGAGGGCTGCTGGTGAAATGGATTCCTTGCGGATTCCAAGGCATGTTGTTCAGTGCATGCCATCCATGTCCTGCTTTTGTTAGCAGTCTGACCTCTGTGGCCACTGTAAAACTTGCAGAATAAAACTGGCAAAAATCAGTGATACAGAAGACTAAATGACTAATGTCAATATTTCCCTTGAGACTCGTAGTGATACTTTGTAATTATACCCATGTTATGAGGAGTTAAATTGGTTTTGGGGTTAATGTATGACATGTTAGTGTTAAAAATCTGTGTAACGCTGCTGAAGTGCTCATATATCCATTATGTATTCATTTTTTAATAATTACTTTTTTTGTAACTTCAAACGTGCTTTGAAACTGTAACTATTAAAGATTTGCATTTTTTTTCACTTAGTGCAAGGAGCTTTAAATTGGTTTACTGTATGAACTGAGAGAGGAAGAGCTGTGTTCCTTCAAGCGTGATGAAGGTGCTCCAAGTGCTGGTATATGTGTATGATGCTATGAGCTTAATTTGTATATGAAGATGAGTGTTTTAGGTAAACACCAAAGACTTCAGCTGCCCTTTTATTTGTATCCTGTGTTCTCAGAAGTTCTGTGTCCTTTTTCTGCCTTCTGTAGTCTTCTGTGTGGTTTTCTTGTGAGTTGCTATGTTGGTTTTTATTGTTGTTTTTCTTGTCCCTCTACGTCTTTTACCTTTGGTTCTTTTTTTCCTCTTTCATCACTTCTACCATCCTTTGCTTTTCAATCTCAAACTGCAGTAATGTTTTGGATTCTTCTGTTGTTCTTCCTCATGCATAGTCTCTGTATTGCTACGTTATAAGGTCATAAACTGGGAGGGATGTAGCGTACTGTTTATATGAGCCTTATTTGAGTGTTTCAGACAAACCCCTCCCTTGGCCATTACATAAAGCCTTGCTCAAATGAATGTTAAAGTTGCAGACTCAAGGTTCTTTGATTTTTAGAAATGCTGGAGTGAAGGTTTTCTTTCCCATCTTGAGTCAGGTTCCATCTGCATAGTGTTATTGCAGTGTTCTGACCAAATGCTGTTTTTTCCCAAGGGACTTTGGCCTCATTTGTTCGACAAGATGCAGTGTTCACTCACTGGATGGATAGATTCTAAGGGTTTTAAATTCCATTTTTCAGACAAGACAATCCAAAATCAGAAGTAAATTCCAGATTAATGTTTCCTTCCTGGAAAGGGAACTGAGATATTGGCTTGCTGGGGGTGCTTAATATTTCCTAACAGAAATACCTCACCTTTCATTCACAGTTGTGAAAGGTTAATGCTTCTGCGCAGACTCTTGAATTACTTCAAGCAGAAAGTGCTTATGGAAATCTTTGTGTGGCCCTCCAAATGTTACCTTAAAAAAAAAAAAAGAGGTCTTGAGGCAGGCCTAAAATCAATATAATATGTGACATTTAAACATCTTAGCCAGACACATTGTTTTCTTTCTGTAGTCCTCTGCCTTATTAATTATAAGGAGACAGAGGCACATCTTGACAGTGATCCCTGGTCACTTGGCCGTACACCAGGAGGCTGAGGAAATCCAGCAATGGTGGGTACGGCTCCAAGCTCTGGAGCTACACATGCTGTAGTGGCTGCATCTCCGGGGCTGCCCGCCAACCGCATCTCGCACGTCTGCCTTCTCACTGCTGTTTCTTTTTCTGTTCCTGTTCTGACTTCTTAGTTCCTCTTTTTACTTGACTCCTAGCCTACACCCTAGCTGTGTCCCTGATGGCGCTCACAGGATTTTTAGGAGAATTCACCTCTCTCAGTCCTAGGATGAAGTGTCCTTAGCTGTACTGGTTAGGTGGTGTCACAGAAGGGAGAAGTTGTGAAATCCTGTATGTCTGTCTGCGTACTGTGCGAGCAGGGTGGGTCTGCAGCTGGGCCAGCCTTGAGCAGCTCTCCCTTGTGATGCACGCACCAGGACGAGGAGCTGACCTCCTCTGCGCTGCTGCACAGCCTGTAACAGCTGTAGTGCCCTGGCAGGTTTTAAACTGTTCTTGGCTGGGTGAGAAAGGGTGCGTGGAATGTGATCCAATTTAAAAACATCCAGAAGTGATTGAGCTGTCTCAGCTGCCTTAAAAAAAAATAAAAAAATAATAAGTTTGAGTTCAGTCTGAGAGATGGTTAAAGGAAGTATTTGAATATGCAAGGCCCATGCTTTCTGTCGTTGGGCAAGGTGGACGAACATGGGGGTCTTACAAGCTGTGGCTTCTAACTATTACTGCCTGCATAATTTAACTGCTCTTAAAGGTAAAAACCAAATCTGTATGCTGTCATAGCATCTTCTTCCAAAGCAATGCATTTAAAGGCAATTTAAATAAGGCCCAGAAAAAAAATACATATATATGTTTCATATGCATGTAAGTGCTGAGCAGTTCTCTGAATATGAAATACAGCAAGAGCTGTAGAAAACTTCTAGAAAATCTGTGGTTCAAAAGTGTTGCTCTAACATCAAATTATAGAGTTGTTTTCAGAATTCCTAACTTTGAAACATGATATGGTTTCGAAAGCAAGTTATTTGCTCTGAAAGTGTTTCTGCTCTTTCAATGTTTTTCATTTTCTGAAAAGAATCTTCACTTGAGAAGAAAGCTTTTATTTTAGGAGCAAGCTTGACCTGCAGTTCTGTGGGAAGATTACTGACTCTTATGAAAATGGACGGGAAAGTAGAGGGGTGGGGAGCTGTACCATCATAGGTAAGGAGTGAGTGCCATTGCTACAGCTAAAGAAAACAAAAACAAACCAACCTGCAATCCCACCACACTTTGTAGAGGTTTTTTTCTGTTTTTGTTGCAAGTGAAGATACTTGAATTGTCAGGGCATAGGAAAGTTATGTAAGGAGTGATGCAATTAAAAAGTGTTAGAATAGGAGTGAATGTTCTCCAGTGAGGTGAATTTTAGTTTTATTTGGTGTGTTAACTTGCATTAAAAACATCTTCATTGCTTTCATGATAGATGTTCAAGTAATATATGACTCATTTTCTGTTCCTCTTTGTGTTTTACAAGTGAGGCAGTTAATATCTAGACTTGACTATAAATCTTCTGGTATATCAATTTAAAATCCAGATTTGTTCCATGTATTTTCCAGCACTGTATTTCTTTGCTTCAGGTGAAATCTCGCTCTTCTTACTTTCATTGGCTATAGAAGGTGTAGGAAGCCAGGCATCTTCAAGACCAATGAAGGATGAGGGAGGAAGAATTTAATGTGTATCCTTGAAAACACATGTATGCCAGAAGTGAGCATCTACTCTCTGTGTGAATAAGCGTAACTGAACAGTGTGTACTGCTATCATGCCTTTCACACATTATGCAGTCAGCATAACTGGTGCTGAACCCTTTTCCTCTCTTCCAGACTGTACTTGTGGCAATACAAATATAGCAAATTGGTTATGCAAATATAACACAGATAACGAATAATCGATAATCCTCACTTGGTTGGACTTTACAATGTTGTTCTGACATTGTGAATTGCTGGACTGAATTGCTTTTCCTTTCTATGTTCTAGCTGTCAGGGTGGAGGGTTTTGTTTTCTTCTAATGCAGCCATATTTTCTGCTCGTAACCCAAAGTTTTGGTTAAAATCTTCCTATACAAATAGGTAGTAGCAGTGCTGGACTTGTGCTCAGGCATAGCAGCCTGAATACATTTTCTATTGCTCTAGCAGTTACGGCATCTGGAATACTGTGTCCAAGTGTGGAGCCCCCAGTACAAAAAAGACAGGGAGCTGTTGGAGAGGGTCCAGAGGAGGGCCACGAAGATGATCAGGGAACTGAGCACCTCCCCTATGAAGACAGGCTGAGGGAGCTGGGCTTGTTCAGCCTGGAGAAAAGAAGGCTGCGGGGTGACCTCATTGCAGCATTTCAATACCAACAGGGAGCCTACAAACAGGAGGGGAATCAACTCTTTGAAAGGGTTGATAATGCAGGACGAGGGGAAATGGTTTTAAGTTGAGGGAAGGGAGATTTAGGTTGGACATCAGGGGGAAGTTCTTTACAGAGAGAGTGGTGAGGTGCTGGAACAGGCTGCCCAGAGAGGTTGTGGATGCCCCGTCCCTGGAGGTGTTCAAGGCCAGATTGGATGGGGCCCTGAGCAGCCTGGTCTAGTATTAAACGGGGAGGTTGGTGGCCCTGCATGCAGCAGTGGGGTTGGAGATTCGTGATCCTTGAGATCCCTTCTAACCCTGGCCATTCTGTGATTCTGTGATTGTGAAGCTTTTGAATCATCTTAAATAAATAAATGAGGTCCTCCCCAATGTGTAGTAACCAGCAGTCTTACGGGATTAGCGTTTTTTGAGCGCTTCCTCTTTGTGACTGTGAGAGTAGTGTTTGTTGAGATTACAAATTAGACTGCGGTTGGAATATTTGCCTGTAACGGATCAGTTCTGGATTCTTCCTTTCTTCTCCTCGTTCTCTGTGTTGTGGTTGTTGTCCTCCTCAGCAGAGGGCCTGCATCGAATTAGGGTTTGTTTGCTGCTGCACCCACCTCAGGCACAGCGCCTCTGGGATCTTTCCTCCTAAGCCTTCTTTGTCTTGGGAAACTATGGACCGTAGTTTATAAAATGCATTTAGATCCTTTTGGCTGAGAAATGTAGTAAAATTTTAACGTGTAACTTTATAATGATGTGTAATGTTAGTGCATAATTTTGTAAACTCTGCTTCATTTGTGTTTCCCCCCTGCAGATGCATACATATATAAATCATCACCAGTTTTGGCTATAAATATTTTCAAGTTACAGTTTTGTGCTTGGGTTTAGAGAATTGAAATAGCATTAATTAGATTAAGTGTAAAACGTGCGGAAGAAAAGGTTTGTGAACCATGTAATTTTTGTTCAGTAAACAATTCAGTGTACTCAAATGTGCTTATCTCTAGATTTATTGTGAAAAAGCCATCACTGGGTCAGGACACTAACAGCAGTAAGTTAGCCTAAGGTACTAGCCTTGGTTATAAAAATCTCCTTTAAAAAATTAGGTAGAGTTCTTATCACTGACTTTTGTGTCTGAACACAATTCTACGTCAGGCTGCCTGGTCTCTCTTCTTTTTCATTTTTTTTAGTTGAAATTTTGTCTGTCCATATCAAGTTCTGTGTAGCATACTCAAGAATCACAGAGCTTGAGAAGAGTTTAGATTCATCCTTATGGGGGGGGTGTGTGTGTGTATATTCTTTAAATGAGCTATTAGAATCATAGAATCATTTGAGTTGGAAGAGACCCTTAGTAAAGGTCTAGTTCAACTCCCCTGCAATGAATAGGGACACCTACAGCTAGATTGGGTTGCTCAGAGTCCCCTTGGCCTGACCTTGAGGGTCTACGAAAACAGGCCATCCACCACCTCTCTGGGCAGTCTGTTCCAGTGCCTCACCACTCTAATTGTTAAAAACTTCTTCCTTATCTCAGATCAAAATCTCTCTTCTGTTACTTTGAAACCATTTCCCCTTGTCCTATCACAACAGACTATGGTAAAGAGTCTGTTCCCTTCTTTCTTACAACCTCTCTTTAGATACTGATAGGCAGCTCCCAGGTTTCCCTAGAGCCTTCTCTCCTCCAGACTGAACAGCTCCAGTTCTCTCAGCCTGTCCTCGTAAGGGAGGTGTTCCATCCCTTGGATCATTTTTGTGGCCCTCCTCTGAACTCACTCTAACACATCCACATCTCTCCAGTACTGAAGACTCACATCTGGATGCAGTACTCCAGGCGAGTAGAGAGGGGCAGGATTGCCTCCCTCAATCTGCTGACCATGCTTTTTGTGATGCTACTAGGGTATGGTTGGCTTTCAGGGCTGCAACTGACATTGTTGGCTTGCCATTGTCCAGCTTGCCATTCCCCTGTACTTTCAAGTCCATTTGAGCAGGTTTATGCTCTGTTGTTACGTCCCCCGGCTTGTACTGATAGCAAGAGTTGCCACAACCCGTGTGCAAGACCTTGTACTTGAATTTGTTTAACCTCATGAAGTTCTCCTGGGCCTGCTGCTCAAGCATGTCTAGGTCTCTCTGAATGGCATCCTGTCCCTCGGGCATGTCAAATGTACCACACAGCTTGGTGTCACCTGCAAGTTTTCTGAGAGTGCACTTGATCCCACTGTCAGTGTCATTAATGAAGATATTAAATAGCACCAGTTCTAGTGCTGACCCCTGAGGAACACCACTTGTCACTGATCTCCATCCAGACATTGAGCTATTGGCCACCACTCTCTGGGTTCAATTTCACAACCATCAAACATTTCCTCATCCATCAAACAGTCCACCTATCAAATGCGTATCTTTCCAGTTTGGGGAGAAGGATGTTAAGAAGGACCATGTCAGAGACCTTACTGAAGTCCAGATGGATGGCATCAGAGGCTCTTCCCTTGTCTCCTGACACAGTTGTGCCATCATGAAAAGCAACAAGATTGGTCAGTCAAAACCTGCCCTGAAGTGAAGCCATGTTTCACCTCCCTCTCTTCCATGTGCCTTACCATGGCTTCCGGGAGGATCTGCTCCATTAGAATTTCTGACTGTAGGAATGTGCTTAATACTGATAAACCCACCGCAAACTTCTATTGTAAAAACTTTTTAAAATCTAGATCAATAAGGAATATGATGATAGAAGTCTCATTTTCTGAAAAGAGGTTGATATGGAAGCGGTTAGGGGAGCCTATATTAATGCAGCAGGAGCATATTGCTCCCATATACTTCATGTTACTGAATCATGTTAATCATGATATACTTCAAAGGAGTAAACTACTGAAACAATTCCATTTGTTTATGCTTTTATCTTGGGATGTTTGGTCATAATTTAGGAATGCTTTACTCTGAAAGAGAAGTATGGGTAGTTTAATTGAATTTAATTGAAAACTTTTACTTTAAAAAGTTGCTTTTTTTTATTTATTTATACACTGCAGCCATTCTAAATGGCATTAAGTAGTAATTATGCCAATTAAAGAAGATTGTGATCTTTCATGCTTTGGTGGAAACTTTGAGCTTAATGTTCCAGCTGTTTTTGAAGATTTTTGATGGGCCTGTTCTTCTTAAAAGCTGAATTTCTTGTGTTAAGCATCAGCCTCACTAGATTTCATTTGAGTACTAATGTCTCTAGTTTCTCTTTGTTACAGATAATACGTTTGAAGGTGGTGAGGGTTTTTGGTCCCTCCCCATCCTGCCTTCTTTCCCCTGTTAGAGAGAAGTCTAGAGCCTTTTGGAATACTTCCAGTTTTTAAATTCTGCAGTTATAATTGCATTCTTGATTTGCAAATGTGAGCACTGCTAAAGACACTCTCCAAAACTGACATGATGCCATCAGGTACACATTATAGAATCAGGGAACCATTTTACAGTATGCCTCAAAACAAATGATATATAATACAAAAGTGTGGCTGTACTACAGTTCTTTTACTACGTTTTGCTTTCTTGTTGATTTCAGTAGATAGTCCTCAAATGATCTTCTTTGTTGTGTATTCTTCTTACAACAGTTCAAACTCTCCTTCTTCTGAAAAATGTCAAATCACACCGTGGCAGTTTAATGGTGCAGAGAACAGGCCACGATATCCCTAGCCATGGTAGAAGGGTCTGATCCTGTCCTCAAGATCAGAGTGTCAAGTAAGGGAGATACAGAATTTAAAAGTATTATATTTTTATAAACATACCTCTAGTTTGTGTCCAGACAGGAGACTGAGAGTATTGCCTTTTGTTTGTTCCAAGAGGCACGGTAGTGAAGCAAACACTTTGTGTTATTGAGGTGCTGAAAAGTACGGGAGGCACTTTCTAAGTAATGTCATCGTTAACCTTTGATCTGGCATTGTTTAGCTTTCTTTTTTTAGGACCTTCCCATCGGACTGTCCCCTGATGTTTAGATCCAGAGGGTGTCTCCTGAAATGCTATTGAAGGTTCTTTAAACTGTTCTTTGTTGATGTGATTTCATTTCTTGCAGCTGGTGTCTCAGATCACCATTCCATGGGGTGAGAAATAAACCTTTTCTTAGAGTTATTCTCCCTGTCTACCCCTCTTGGGAATGCCCATGTTGCCTGTTATAGCCTGTGAAAGGTATTTTGCGTAGGAAGTTGAGAACTTTAAGTGGAGAGATTTTTGAAAAATATCTTGGGAATAAAAGAGAAATGAAGATCTTGGATGGTATGGATTGTTTAGGAAAATGGTGTGTTCTTCTCAGTTTGAAGTAAAAGACGAGCAGTTATGCAAGGTGCCAGCTTCTTCTAGGAAGATGTTAGGGAAGAACGATGTATATCCAGTGTACTTCTGTGGTGTTAGCCTTCTGAGTGAAATGTCAACTTGCAAAGCAGTGGCTTTGATGCAGTCATGTTTGAACAGAAAATTTATGATCATGGCTGCTGTAAAGAGCTTTACTTTTTCTTCCCCCCCTTACCCCCCATTCATAAAAGCTTCTTGGCAAACAGTGGCCAGCCAGTGCAAGTGTATGTATGATGGGGAAATGAGCAAATAAATAAAGAGATCCTGCCAGCCTGTGAACTGGCTGCAGAGTTACTGTGAGAACAAGTGGAGAAGTTGGTTGGCAGACTCTGCTCCAATAAATCTGGAAAGTCGTTTTTTCAGTGTTCATTGCTAGACAACTTGCAAGCTTTGCCTTAGGCTCTAACAATTATCTCTGATTTCCAGCAAGGCGGTTGAATTAAAGAGAACTGCTTCGTCAGGAAGAGACAGGAACTAGTTTCTAAAGAGATCTTTCAGGTAGTTTGCTGGGCTTTTCTCCAGCATAACCTTGTGTAGGAAGCTACTGCTCTTCTAGGTCCTTCTCAGAAAATTTGATTTTTGGAGGTCACAGAACATTTCATAGACAAAGCAAGATCCTGGATCACAAACTCATTTAAAGGTGTTGAAGAGAGACGTGCATCTGTTTGCAATGTGGCAAATACCTCACTGAGTATCTGTTGGAGAGTGTCTGAGTCAAGATGAAGGATGCCTTTTTCTGAAACTGTAGAAAGCATACTTTTGCACAACACGTCCATTTCTGCATTTTTATTCTGCTTTGGTACCCACTTTAAGGTGAGTGCTGTGCCAGGAAAAGCAAGTGGGCAGAAACATCCTTTTGCTTTCCATGTCACTAGTAATGTCTAATGAGTTTGTTGATAAGCTGCTAACTCACAATAGAAGAGGTATGTTGGGACTGATCTGCAGAATGAGGTAAGAGAAACTTCACAGGAGAAAAACCTGAAATCTGTCCTGTCACTTTGCTCTAGACTTGCTCTTATTTCTATACATGCCTTGTCCAAAGTTAGCCTTCTGCCTTCTTCCTAGCAGTGAAATCATTTCTCAACATCTTTGAGCGAGTCTGTTTCCAGGGCCAGGAGTGTGCCCCTTTCTATCAGTGGATCAGAGCTCTGGGCATTTTTTACTACAGGCTGAGCACCTATTAGCATAGGCTTGCAGAACTGATGTCTCTGCAAGTTAATAGTTTTATATTAAGGGTTTTTTTTTTTTGGTCTCACTTCATACAGAGAAAGAGAAGCTGTGTTCCTTACATTGTATCCATAGGGAGTGAATGAAGGAGGGAAGATGTGCCTTTTGGTATGGAGCAGAAACCTAGCACTGCAATACTGTCAGCTGTTTTTCCTACCTGTTGCTTCTGATGCAGTCGTAGTGGTTTTTGGCTTTTTTTCCTTGTATCTTTGTACTTTCAGAAGTTAGTGAAAATGAGGATAGGGCTTGTTCATAGAACTCAAAGCGACCCTGAAAAGCCAACTTTTATTTAGACATCTTTGTATCTTAGTGTGAGCTTTTCCTTTACACTTTTATTTTATTAAATAAATTATAAGAAACTGTATTGAGTTTCCAAAACATTTTTTTCTGCATCGTAAGTTAAGGTGTATTCAGAAGTTGAGAAACGTACAAAACTAGAGTTTATACCAGGCATCATTTTTAGTCAATTTGTATTTTTTTATTTATTTATTGTATATAGCTACAGTAACTTTTTTTAAGGGACAAGTGCCAACAAGTATGTAGCAAGATGAATTTGAATATGAAGCAGCCTGGGGATGATGCTAATTGGGAAAAGTTTTAAAATATGTATAATATTTTTATACTTTATGTAACTATCGTGTTATCCCCAACGTTAACTTGAGAGCATCATGGGGGCTGTTTTATTGTGCAGGAATCTTTTAATCATAATTACATACCATCAGTCAGGTCAGCTCCGGATCCTTGTTCCTAGAAGCTTATAGTTCATTCTAAGTAAAATAGTGCAGGAAAAGGGAAGAGCATGCATAGTAATATGTAATATTGAAATTTGATGTAAAGCGCTGAGTGTTCTGATGTGTCCTTCCTTAAAGGAACAGCTGTTAATATATTGCACACCAATCAGTCTTAGTGTAGCTTGGTTCATAAAGGTGCTTGCATGGTGGCATGGTTTTTTGAATTTAGAAGACCTTTGCTTTTAGACTTTAGAAAGTGAGCTTCTTTCTTTGGCTGCCATCTAAATATTGCTAGTGCCTCTTAAGAACTGCTGAGCAAAATGCTATCCTGATCCATCATCAGAAATAGGTGCGTGGAGTGGCATAGACAGTACTGAAACAATAATCTGACATCAAGTGTTCTTGCATTATCATCTGTAAAACATTTAAATAAAGGTTTGCCTTAGGAGAAGTAATTGCAACTGTACTTTTACATGCTAAATGCAATTAGGTTTTTGTAATTTTGCTTGATAAATACAGGTGTTCTGCAAAGGCTGCTGTGTTTGGTGAAGAATTTTAAGTAAGCGTTGGAGCTGAAGAAGCCTTAGTGAACCTGGCCAAAGACAGTTATGTGGGTGACCATTCAATTGTGAAAGAATGTGCTGTATTATTTAATGTGAAAACCAGCATTTCTTGTAATTCGTGTGTGTGGGGAATGTTATTACCAGGGAGTTTCAGACCGTGACGCTGTTCTTGTAGTTATTTTTGTTCTTTTTTTCCCTTTGAATTTTTCTTCCTTGCTATATGCTTAAAACAAGAGGAAGGAAAAATGAAGGGAAAAGAAATGGGCTCTTTTACACTTCCCCAAAGCAACGTAATATTGAGATTTTAATTTTGGAATAGGCTCAGCTATGCTGTTAAAACACCCTGAAGAGATTGGCCCCAATCCCACACTGAACACAGTACCAAGTACCAACTGCACTTCAGATGTACTTCTTTGTCATTTGACTTCAGAGAGACTAACTGTGTGTGTAGTGTTCAACTTGATGAGTAGGTTGTAGAAAAGTAGAATAGAGTGATTGAAATGGCCTTATTGATTGTTTCACGTTGATGTTTTCTAATTAGACACTAAGCATTTTACTGTGAGGCCTTCTTATTTATTCACATCCTTTCTTCTCTTTCTGTCTCCATAGTTGATCTCCACTTTGCTACAAAAACTCTTTTGCAAAGATACTTTGCTCATTTGTTCTCCTCCTTGTGTCCTCTGCTGTTGGGTGACTCTTTGGGGTCGATTGTTTTTGCTCCTGGTGCTGCTGAGTGCTGCTCTTGCTCAGGGCAATTGGTGTGCCAGAGTGGGACACAGCGTGTGTGTGGGATGTGTGGGACTAGGGCAGCACCGTTAAGAGTGAAACTAATTATCTACAAAGTGCTTTCAAACCCAATAAACAGAAATATTTAAAATATTTTCAGTAACTTTCGCTGATGATGAAGCATTTGTTTGCAAATGGAACTGACAAGTGCACAAGTTGTTGTTTTGTGATTTAAACAAAGTTCACGACAGCTATTTATTGAAGTCATGTGCTGTTGTCTATCTGGGGAGCATGTGTATGTGAAAGGTGGAAGCACAGCTCTTTATTCTTGCAATAGGAAGTCCTTCTGAGGTATGTTGTTCATCGTGAATTGCACTTGTGTGCTGTTGTTGTTGCATTTCTGTAACATCGCTGTACCAACAACCTAAAAATAAGGCCACTTCAAGATTGTCTAATGTATGTTGTGTTTTGTGGATTTAAATAGTAGTAAATACAATGCTTGAAACATTCATGGGATATTGTGCTGCAGTGTTGGGCTAAAGGAAAACATTGGAGAAGAAAGCTACACCACCATGGGTGGGTTCTGGTGGACAGAAAGCTTGACACAAGCCAGCAGTGAGTGCTTGCAGTCCATAAGGCCAACTGTATCCTAGGCTGCATCAGAAGAGGGGCAGCCAGTAGGGCGGAAGAGGATTGTACCCCTCTGCTCTGCCCTTGTGAGGCCCTGTCTGGAGTACTGTGTCCAAGCCTGGGATCCCCAGTACACACAAAAAAAATGCAGAGCTGTTGTGAGTCCAGAGGAGGCCACGAGGGTGATGAGAGGGCTGGAGTACCTCTGGATACAGGCTGAAGGAGCTGGGCTTGTTCAGCCTGGTGAAGAGAATGCTCTGAGGAGACCTCGTTGTGGCCTTCTAGTACCTGAGGGGAGCTTATAAACAGGAAAGAGACTGACTTTTTACTTGGTCTGATGGTGATAGGACAAGGGGGAACAGTTTTAAACTAAGAGGAGATCTGTGTGAGGAAGAAATTCTTTACTCAGGGTGGTGAGGCCCTGGCACAGCTGAGCAGAAAAGCTGTGGATGCCCCATTCCTGAAGATGTTCAAGACCCGGTTGGATGCAGCCTGAGCAGGTGGGTGACAGCCCTGCCCATGGCAAGGAGTTGGGAATTGATTACCTTAAGGTCCCATTCAATCCAAACTGTTTTGTGATTCCGTGACCTTAATGATGGTAGCATCTGTCTGTAAAGCAAAATTACTATGCTGGTGTTTGGCCCTGCTCGACTAGCACAGCTGTGATCCTGTAGCTCCACCTAAACACAGTGTTTGAAGTAACAGGGAGAAGGAAACTTGGAGCAATCCTAATCTCTTTCAGGAGGTAGAAGGAAGGAAATACAGTTTTGGTGTAAAATTTGATGCAGTTGCAATGCTGTGTACTGAAAACCTTCCAATGAGAGCCATAAACTGTGCTGCAGAGTGCCAGGAGAGGCCAGGGCCAGCATGTCCCAAACTCCAGCCTGCAGAGCCGTGCTGTCATTTCAAGGAGGTCACGGCTCATTTGCACAGCCGCTGTGGTGCCAGCGCGGCCTGTGCTTCACAGCATGGTTTAAGTGCACTGCATCCTGCAGGCAGAGAAATATCTGGTTAACTTGTTCTGTCTCTGTGCAAACTTTGTATGGAATGTAATACTGGTTTAGCAATGCTAAAAAGGATAAGTTGCTTTTGCAGTTTTTTTTCAATTCTTTTTCCTTTCAGGCATGAGCCTATTGATTATGCTGATATCCTCATATACCCCACAGCTCCTCGGACTGGACACCACTTCTCTGTGCTTGGTGTTCAGATAGAGTATTCTTGGTGCCATCTGTAGTTCAGAGAGTGCTCCAGCCCAGGTACTGTGTGACACTGGCTGTACTTCGTAGGTTATAATGTCCTGCGTATTAAACGCAGAAGAAGGAAGGGAGGTGTCCCACAGGCTCAAGGATTTTCTGCAGTAGCTGAGATGTTGTCTGCTCCTGTGGCCTTCATGAACACAGCTGTATTTTGCTGTATACTTCTGCTTTTGCTGATGAAATGAGAGCCCCAGCTTCCTGGGAGGGATTTTGATATTGCCTTCATGTATGGCTGTCTTGATACAACCAGAGAAGTTTTAATAGTGTGAGTGTAGAGGGATGGCTGTTATAAAATCACTCACGTGCAAATACGTATGTGTTTGGCAAGATGCTTTTAGCTGCTCTAGAGGATCAGCCTTTTAGCCTCGTGCAGTTTGGCCTGAAAATGATGTTTGTTCATTCTGTCATAGAGTCAGCATCACAGTTCAATCACAGAATATCTTTTGCCTTTTTTTTTTTTTCCCCAAGTAATACGGCTTTTACAATGCTCAAAGACTTCAGCCTTGGTTTTTCCTTAATCTCTGTTCAAACTCACAGAAGAATATTGCCAAACTTAAAGACTTCACAAGCATTACATTTGGTACCCATGACCCGGCATTTTTCCCTCTGCTGTTACCATGTCAATCCTTTCCTCTTACCTGGCTACACTTTTCTCATTTCACAAAGCCTTTTCTTTGTAACCTCTGCCCTGTTCTTGATACCTTAGCCAGGTGGTGTCTCAATCCTGATGCTATCCTGCAGGTCACCACAACCTTTCCCTTTCTGTAATCAGATTATAGATTGTGAAACAAAAGGAAGTTTGATTGCATTGCCAAGGGAAAAGACATTGCAGAGGGAGGGAATTTTACAGCCTACTCTAATATCAAAAAGGAGGAGATAAATGTTGGGGGGTTATCTTTTTCCTTCCTTTTTCCTGTTGGCGTCAAAACTGGCTGTGTTGTAGACCAGTCAGGAAAGAAATTGATGCATCTGTTAATTTCAAGGTACTGGAATGGAAACAAGGAAGGAAGGAAGTAGCACAGAGGAATTATCTATATTCCGTAGTGATGCAGGTCTACTAATAGAAGGTCAGTCATTTTTTATTTGTTACCTGCTTTGTACAATGAAACAAGTCATTTAAGAGGCTCAGAAAACTGTATTACTAAACAGTAATACTTGAAACATCTTTCTGTCTCTTGAAAACTAAACCACATACGGAATGCTCAGAAATCTTATTCGCATCTTGTCAGTTTAATGAAGCTAACTGGGGTGATTGCAGACACATCTGTGAAGGCTTTTATGCTGTGGTGGTTTCAGGACCATTACATCTTGGCAGTAAAATAGTTGCCTAGTAACTAATCTTTATGTTGGGTGTCCCCTAGGACTGTCTTTGGAACTGGTTACACCTTGCAATTTGAATTGCTCTCATTTAATCTAAGATGGGATGCACGGGTCTTGCAGTTCAGAGTTTCTCTTTCCAGGGTAGCAGAAATGTCTCATCAGTTTGCTGGAACTCTCAATTAAAGAGAAGTGGCTTTGGGTGGTATGGTGATATGAATCACTATAATATGGCAACATCAAAGAAGGAAATTTTGGGAAGCCACCTGCCGTTAACTGGGCCAAATAATTAATATGTCTTTTTAATATGGCTTTATCTTCAGTTTGTTGTCTGTGTGTTCTGAATACAATAGTAAAAGTCTGATTTAATGCTTTGTGGGGAAACGGACTGGTGTTTTAAAGGTGGATGTCTACAGATAGGCCTTTGTCAGGTCTGCTGTTCATTCAGAGAAAAGTTCTGAAATGTCAGTTCCATTGATTTCAGTACTGCAGTGATGTGTGTTGGAATTTGATCCCCTTAGAGAGTGCTGCTGCAGGGACAGTGTTGTCACCAGGCCAGGGAGGAGGCTGCTTAAGTGCAAAGAGGTGCTTTGGCCTCTTGTTGGAAACCTGAAGATACTTTTGGTTTCCTGTTAGCATCAGTAATGTTTTCAAATTTTAATCTTTTCTGAATTAGAATTTGGATTTAAGATAACGGTTCCCTGCGGTGGATATTTTAAAATCTTATTAATAGGAGAACCACTGGAAAAACAGCTAGAATATTTTGGGTACTTGTCATTTCTGGGTAACAAAGCAAATCTGTGAGACCAAACAAGTTTGTAGCATCAAGAAACTTTGTCATTTCATTGACATTGTAAACATTTACTGACCTAACTAGGATAATTAGTTTTTACATTCTTGTTTGACCAGAGAACCATGGTAGGTTCCTTTTTTATATGTGTGTTTATATTCATTTTGGGTTATTTTAGCACTGGAAATGGCTCTGTGTAGATATAAAATAGAATCTTGTAGGAAAGGAATCTTATAGTGAAGACATGCACCTGGAATTAAGTTTTGAAAATATATTGCTTGGGATCTCTTCTCTGTGACAATTTCTGTAGAGAAGGGCTTCCCTTTGTGCAAGTTTAATGGAGGCAAGAAGATTATTTACCCTATTAGAAGTGAGCCTAAACAATGTTGCATAAGAAATTGCATTTTTTTCCTATTTTTCCCCACAAAGGTTAATCTACAGAACTGTGAGACACGGTCCTCATATTTACCAAACAAAGAAGGCAGGTGATTGCGTGCTTTTCCCCTCATGCCGCACGAAGTTTGCTTTCTTATCTGAATATTGTCTGAAAGAACTGCCAGTGTTCGTTCTTGCAGTCAGTCAGAACCTGTTCAGAGAGGAGCCAAGTTGATGTCTTTGGAATACTCATTTTGTGTGCTCTTGTGCATTTAACCTTTTAAAGTCTGACGATCTGAAATCTGAGTAGAGTACTTCACCATTTATAGTCATCTTTCTTTAAAGCAAATGGTCTTCCCATATGAAATTCCTAGCTCAGATCAAATTCTTAGTGCCTGCACCCATCCCAGATACTGAGAAAGGCACTGGTTTGTGCACGAATATGAGGAGTGGATAGCTCAGTGTTATCTGAGGTGCAATACGAGGAAGAATTAAAAGCGAAAGATAAAAAAGAAGTTGCCAGATCATACAGGGTAGTGCAGAAATCAGAGTAACCTGAAAAATATTACTGTTAGTGAACACTGTTGGCCAGAAACTGAATATCTGCTCAGGATTTGATAACTTTGAATACCTTTCCATTACTCTTTTGTGGTCTTTCCAGAGCTGAGAGATAGAATCAGGAACTTAGTTATAGAAACCTTACTTATAGAGTTAATAGAAAACTTTAAGTGCTAGCTGCTCAAAAACCTTTTGAAATCTGTGGTCAGCAGGGAGGCCTTTTTGTAGAGATAGTGAGTGGGTGCATATTTGTGTATTGTGTCTGTGTCTTTGTATGGGTGGTTGTACCTCCCTTCCCTTAACCTTGGTCAAATCAAAGTTTTCTGCTAAGATTGTTCTGTCAGCTGCTTGATGCCAGTGAACAAGAATGCAGTTGTAAGGTGCCAAATAGTGAAGTTTACTTTTGTCAAATCAACTGGGCAGAAGGATGTTCAGAAATGTGAATGCTCTCAGATAATTTTCTTATTAATCTCTCAAAGCTAGTAATTAAAACTTTCTTGCATGATCTTTCTTTGTGAAAGTCAGTTTATTTTTTTGTGCTTGGAAAATGTTGCTGTATTTCAGACTATTATATGGAAGTAAAGGTGGTCTTTTTAATTCCTGATGTCATTAAAGGGGAAGCAGCTGACAGAACAACCATCAAGTATTTGTTTTCCCTACTTCACTTTACCTGCATAGTAGGAAGTTTTAGGAGCCCGGCTCAGCTATTTCTGTGTACCTGTACTTGTCAGACATGACATTCAGGTCATGTAGGTGAACTTGTTCACAAGGGAGTGGTGGTTCTGCTTTGACATCTGTCTCCTGCTGAAGATAATAGTTGCAGTGTCTATGGTGAGAGATGATGCAAGATTATGATTTCTTTGTGTTTAATGTTTGTTTTCTGCTAACTACCTTTTGTGTAGTTGTTTTGAGCTCCTGCCAAAGTTATGCATGTCTGAGCACTTTCTAAATCATTTTTGATTGTTTTAAGTGCGGATTGTTGGTGTCTGTTCTACTTCAGGTTTCAAGTGCTGCATCCTGATTTACTAAAGGCAATTTAGAGCTGTCTTAGATGAGAATAATAAGATGCAGTTGAAACAGAGTGTGTGAATCTGCTGCAGATAAATACAGGAAGAGGCAGATTTGGCTTTAGTTTACTGCACGTGTTTAATTGATCGTTGGTTCCAATCAGAAGGATCACAAGAAGTGGGAAGTAAGCTCAGCTGGATGCAGAGAGTAGGTCTGTGTTGGTTTCATTTTGTTACTAGCAAGTTTGAAAACTGGCTCAGCCACCTGCTTAGGCTCCCTTTGTAGACAGTGGATAGAGATCACTGTAGAGAATGATCCCTCCCCTGATATGTCTCTGGACTGATTCTAAAGCGTGCTTAAGTGTTGCTTTTGAAGGCAAGAGTCTTCATGCAGCTCTCTGCTTATGATCTTTTACATTACTGACAAAGATCTTGTGATGCAGATTTGCTTGGTTTGGTGGAGTGTACAAAAGGACCTCGTTACCTGGAAGTTTTTCTTTTTCTTTCTGTGTTAGTGCAGACAGGAGGAGAGAGATTTCCTTGTAAATAATTAGTTCCTGAAAGCGACCTGAAGTGGTTGGGATTAGGATGGCAGATCAGCTGGTGATTTTGTGGGTATATAAAGTCAAAGCACCATGGGAGTATCATAATTTGAGGAAAGATGCTGAAATAAGTTGGATTTTCAACTGGAGCGATAGCAAAACAAACTTGAAAGTAGTGGAACTGTCAGTCATTACAGACTAATGAGTACAAGTCTAGTGGCTAATGACTATGTGACTACAGCAAGAATACCTTTCTAAGTAATTCTTCTGCAAGGAAGAGTGCAGGCATCCTTCTCCAGTATTTAACATGCAAATATGGAACTACTGTATCACAAATAGAGCCAGACTATATTTTATGAGCTTGGTGGAGAGATGTTATGCAAAAATGATGTGTATACATTACTGCTTCCCCTCCCCCCAGTATGAAAACTGTTGTGACATTTTTGCTGAGATTTTTAAATCAAATAATGAAACCTTTCCAATGGTCAGGTAATTCTGGTTGTCCTGTACTATACGTAACTTAAGGACTTAATGTCGGGGCATCTTTGGCTTAGCTCTGTGTTGTCTGTGTTTAGGCTCAGCTTGATGAAGTATTTTCTTATTTTGCTGATGTTCAGTGCATGTATATATATGTATAATATGTGTTTAAAACTGGGATTAGTTTATATAGAAGCAATTTTGTCCAAGTTATGTAGTTCTGTTATCTAGAATTACCCGGGTCTGTTCAGCCTGGGGAAAAGAAGATTGAGGGGGCATCTGGTAAATGTTTATAAATATCTAAAGGGAGGTGGGAGGCAAATGGATGAGGCCAGGCTCTTCTCAGTGATGCTTAGCAATAGGACAAGGCAAAGTCGCCTGTAAGTTGAACATAGGAAGTTCCATAGTAACATGAGAAGAACCTCTTTACAGTAGTGGTGACAGAGCACTGGAACAGGCTGCCCAGAGAGGTTGTGGAGTCTCCTTCTGTGGCGATGCTCTAGACCTGTCTGCACACCGATGTGTGTGAGCTGTTATAGGGTATCTGCTTTAGGAGGGGGTTGGACTTGGTGTCCCTTCTGCAATTCTGTGATTCAGACTTAGTCAATACAGATCCTGAACAGTACTTCTGAAAATCAAAGGCAGAGGGGGAAAAAAAGGCAAGCTGACACTTAAGAAAATTTGAATCTTCTGTGGTTCTGTCAGATTTGTTGTTAATACCCTTTTTAATCATATTGTTAATTTCCTCGATGACCTTTACTCTTCTGCATGAAGAATGATGTCTCCTAGACTGTGTGGTGTCTGCTTTTTTGTTGTTGTTGTTGTTTAAGCACTTAGCAAATCTTTTCCTTGGTTTCTTTCAGGCGTGTAGTGCTAATTGTGTTGCAGGCACCAAAGTTACTGGAAGGGACAGTCAGTCACTTGGTTAAGAGCTCAGAGAAACTAAAGCTATATTACAGGCTGAATTAGACTTGGGTATAGTTCTTGAAATTTATTTTGAAGGCAATTTAGTACAAAACCAAGCTGTGTTAAAGGAATCGGGTATCTTGTGATGAAGCAGAAGATCTGAGTATGGGAGAAGCGGTAGATATTGTTTGTCTTGAGAAATGCTTTTGGCACATGCTTGCATGATCTGCAAAACTAAACTAAGAAGGTGTGCTTTCAGCAAGTTGTCTGGTATCCAGTGCCAGGATGAGAAACAGTGGGCACAAACCTGAGCACGGGAGGTTATCTCTGAACAGCAGGCAACACTTCTGTGCTGTGCAGGTGAAAGAGTGCTGGCACAGGCGCCCAGAGAGGTTTTGGAGTCCCCTCCCTGGAAATTTTCAGAAGCCGCCTGGAATGGCCCTGGGCACCCTGTGCTGGTGGCCCTGCTAGGCAGGGGGTGGAGCAGATGGACCCAGAGGGCCTGGCCAGCCTCAGCTGCTCTGTGTCACTGTGAAAGTATGGTGATTGCTCCTTGGTAAAGGTTTCACATTCTCTTGGAGTTAAAAAGCACTTGGGATGGGCAGTGTGTTGTTAAGGGCCAGAAGGAAGCGGACATCATTCTAGGCTGAGTGCCTGCATAAAAGTCGTAGTGAAATTCTAGTAGTGCTGTGTTCAGAGATGTTAGGACCTCTTGTGAAGTACTGTACCTACAGAAGTACAGTAAACACGGGAAGGACTGAGGAGGAACATGAGTTTAGAAAAGATAACCCACAAGAACAGAGGGATGAACTCAAACTGTTTTCCTGTGGGAATGAGAATACAAAGGAGAGACTGTGCCTCAAGAGTGTAAAAGA
The DNA here is from genome assembly GCF_987193195.1 of Phasianus colchicus. NCBI lineage: Eukaryota > Metazoa > Chordata > Aves > Galliformes > Phasianidae > Phasianus > Phasianus colchicus. Next base: position 36,497,379 of record NC_143436.1, read on the forward strand.
AAGGGAGAGGAAAAGCTACTCTTTTCCCTCTGGGAACAGATAAGGTAGTTGTGATGTTTGTACACAGGGCTTGTAGAAGATTGGGGAGAACTTTGGGAAGTGCATTCGGCCTGGAGCAGATTCCTCCAGAAGGTTGTGGAAGGTCTCTTGTGGGCCTGGCAGTTACCTTGTGCTTCCACTTCTGCAGTAGACAGAGTTCAGCAAGAACCAAAAACTGCTGTCACATCTAGGAGGTGGTATCAGCTGCTAGCCACTCTTGAATATGGTATGTCTTTGATAGGCAGAATTTCCTATTCCATGCAAAATTGGTAATCAACAAATTAACATCTGATTTGGGGAAGAAGAATATCGCTTGATGCACAGCGCTTGGGCCAGAAGAATTCTCATTTCATAAAATACAGAGAACAAAAACCCTGTAATGAGGTGGAATTGCATTGATTTTAATCAATATAGATTTTGTGTGTATATGAAATAGCTAATATTTGTATTAGCAAGCTTCATTCTCAGTATAACATTATGTACATATGTAAGAAAATGAAGAAAGTTGGCATTTTCTCATTCAGAATGTATCAGTTTTCAATTTGTTTTGACTAGAGCTTGCTCAAGTAATGTGCTGCTACTTGAGTAAGGTCTTGTTTGTTATTCACCATCCCAGGGATGACGAGGCAGGAGTGTTGTGGAATTTCATTGGTGCTATTTTAGTCAGCTGGTAAAATCTGTGTTATAGTGACAAGAGACATCTTTCTTCTGCTGAGCTCAGAGGTGCTTTGGTGTGTTTGATTGATGAATGGAAATGAGGGAGAATCTGAAGCATAGCTACTTTTGTGGCACTGCCTAGAGAGGCTTTACAACCCTTCTTGCAAGGGGAGGGGGAAATTCCATTTTAAATGAAAACTCTGATACTATTTACTGATAATACCCTAAAAAAACAGCTATTTGTGCTGAGACTATTTGTAATACCGATTCAGGAAAGGAACATAACTCTTCTTCTCTAATTTCTTGTACAATTTTTATTATATTTGCATGTCAGATTTGGTACCTGCTCCCACCAGTAGTTTTATAGGATGCAAGAACCTTTCCATAAGTTGCATGTCTGAATTTAATGAAATAAAGGAAACTTAGTGCAGTCTGGACAACTATAGCATCAGAAAAAAATATTGTCCAGTGTACAGATGCTAGAATTTAAAGTGCAGAATTGTAAGACAGATAAAAGAAGCCAGCATTTCTGATGTTAATTTGTGAGCTTAAAACAGAAGTGGGCCTTGGAAACTCTGAAGTTTTGTCTTATGGTGCTGTTGCTCCATAGGAATCTAATTCCTTGTCAGATGGAAAGGATTGGTCTATCTGTAAGCTTTCAGCGATACACACTATGTTTTTACTGGACAAAATAGAAAAGGTACCAAACGCTGTGGATAACCAAGAAGTTTACTTGTTGAGGAAGGGAACTTCCTTTTTTGTCCTGTAGCTGCAGTAGCACAGCTGGTTGTGCTGGGCCTCCTCGGGGCAGTACTCTCAGCAGTGTGAACGTGCCCTTCTTGGAGAAATGAGATATAACTCTGTCTCTTTATGGTGGAACTGGTTATTTCACTAGCCCGGGGTCCTATAGAACCACTCCATGCATAAGACTTGGATGATGTACTTTTTCTCTGACGTAACTGTTCATTTCCTGGACCACTTGAAGCCAGAATACGGAAGTTCTGAATATCCTGAAAGGTCAGAATCTCTGCCTGCCTCATTTCTTTTCTTTTTTCTTTTTTTTTTTCTTCCCTCCCCCATTACTTCTTCAGTGAACCACTTTGTCAGGACTCTTCTGGTTTTCTTCCATCTCCTTCAGATTTAGAAACATGGATTCTGCTCCTCCAGTTTGTTTTTGTTTTTTGTTTTTCCAGTCATCTCTGAAAACTGCTGAGGCGTGAATTTGTGCTTGTTCCCATGCTGTCTCGAGGGTGGTTTGGAAGCATCTCCCTATTTCTTCTAAGGAGACAAAGCTGCCTTGAAGCTGGATAATAGAAAGAGTCAGCCAACATTCAAGCATTTCTGGGGTTAGCAGAAAGATGCACGCAGTTAAAAAGTAATTTGGGGGACGCTTGTGGTGTCTAATGTGGTTTTCTTGTGTGACTAATTCTGTATTATTTTTAGAATAACTTGACGGAATCGAGGCATCTGAGCCTTTCCATTTAGAAGTCTCTTATTTTAACCTTGTATTAATTTTGGTGCACTAAGTGCATTGAAAGGGATTTTTTTCCGTTTGTGGAACAATAAGAATTGTGTGAAGTTTGGAAGGTAACAGTATCTTGGTATTAGTAATGTTTTATTAATCTAATTCATTTACAGGAAGCGTTCATCGGTCAAAATTTGCTTTCCTCAGCAGAGACAAAAAATTAATGGGCAAAAGAGCAGTGTGTAGGTAGGTGGCTATTTTTAGTGCACTTACGGCTCCTTGAGGAGAACCTTGTTCTAAGGGAGAGGGTGAGCCATCAAAACAACGATTCTGCTCTTTAAAAAGGCGGTGCAGTGAAGGAGGAGGGAAGGGAACAGCTTTGAAGTGCTGGTAATGTGTTCAGCACTCACATAATGAGATTTTTATTTAAAAGTACCTGGGAATGATGTATGTTTGAGTCTATCTGCCAAGAAGAAATTGAAACAATTGTGTTTACCTTTCTATGTGATTTTTAAAATGGTGCAAATTTGTTTCTTGAAGATTTGCAAATGGGGTTCTTCCCGACAGCTTCCCTGTGCTTGAATGTAGCTTCAGTAATGTAAATTGTAAAGGGATTGGGCATGGGTTTCTCAATTTTGTTGACTGTCAGTGTTTTGCTACACTTAATGCATTAAAATACCGTGCAATAATTGCTACGTTTCAGTAAATTCTTCTCTTCTACAATATTTTCTAATCATAGTAAAAATTATTCAGGGTTCCACGATTGTAACTTTGCAGCAGTAGTACTGAACAGGGATAGGTGAATTCTGCATTTTGCTATATTGGCAACAGTCAGCTACGTTTTTCACAATTAACATAACTCTGCAAATAAATGTTTAATGGAAAATCTCAAAGAGTAAAAAAAAAAAAAAAAAAAAACCAAAAAACACACAAAAAATGCACCCTTAATTTCTTTATTCCATAAATTATATAGGCTAGTTTAGAATAGTATTGCATTTAATTGAGTAAAGTTGTCTTTGAAGATGGAAAGCTCAGTTTAGTGGTGGTGGTTGTTGTATTGTGACATCGCAGAGTCAGTGGCTTCAGTTTTTAGTGGAAGTCACAAACCTAGAAACTGTATAATGTGGTCGGGTTTTCTATTTGTGGCTTAAAAAGTAGAAAGGGAAAAATAAACATTTCTGAATAGGTATTAACGCCATTTAAAAACTAAAATTTATTGCTCCAAGTGGAAAAAGAATTTCAGCAGATTGCAGATTGTGAGCTAATTAGAGCTTACAAATTATTGGGGGAGAAAAACGTGGTCTGAGAGACGCAGAGTTTAAAAACTGAGGCGTTAGCTTCTGGGTTTTGGCAAACAGCTAGTGAAGGGACTGTGGGCAAGTTCCCAGTAACGTGTCATGACATGTTTAAAACTCATTAAAGTAAGATGAGCATCGGAGGCGGTCAGCCTGGAGAACAGCTTGCTTTTGTGATTACTCTGTTTTACATTTTGGTGCATGCATGTTTGAATTTAATGCTATAGTGCGAGAAGTCCCAGAAGTCTTTCTCAGGAGTTTTTTCTTCCATTTGCCATGTGTTGTTGCGCTCAGCTTTCCTTTCTGGGGTTTGAGAATGTGACTGTGTGCTTCCCTCCTTTGCGCTCCCAGCTCTTGTCCCAGAGCTCCTGTCCCAGTGTTGCAGATGGGCTGGGAAAAAGTTCTGCTTGGCTCAGGTTGGTTTCTTTTGCCTGAAAATAATGTATCTGTGTGCTGCTTTTGCTTCTGAGGAGGTCTCCAGGTTGTTTCAGCTGTCACAGAGCAAAGCCGGGTAAGTAGTTTACCCCCCCATTAGAGAGCGTGCCTTCTCACTAGTAGCTTCTGAGTCTTGCTTGAAAGAAGCTGAGGCCTGAGCAGCCTGCAGAATGGGATTACAATTCTGCATCTAGGAGAGGGCTCTGTTACGTGAGCCAGCAATTAAAGAACACTAGAACATGCAAACTGCTAACCAGGAGTTTGAAGCTTGTAGTTTCAGGTAGCCTTGTGCCAGGAAGACAGGATCCATCTTAACAGCTGTGATTAGGCAGATGGGTGACTTGCATTGTTTATGAATTTACTTATTCTGAAGCAGGCAATAGAATCCCTTCTTGAGACAAATACAGACATCAGGGCATGGGGATTAAGGACTGGTATAGCTTGTGTGTTCCTACTCATGTGATTCAGGAGTGGCTGCTCAACCCTGCTTATTTAAATTTGGGCTAGATCTGATACTTTATAAAGCAGTACCAGACAGACCTGTTTTGAAATACCGGATTCATACATGAAGTCATTCATTTATTGCGTATAATCGTCAGCTCTCTTCTTTCTGTAGCGTTAAAATGGCTTTGTCTTGTAAAGGAAACCTATTTTAGGTCTGCAGTCTTCTCTTTCTGTTCCTTTTTTCATTGTCTCTGACACTTACAATAACAAGGAATTTTACAGAGTCCTCTCATAGAAGGCTGTACCTGCCGTGTGTTTTCTTTCCCTAAAAGTAGGTATTTTAGAGCAGAACGTAGTACAGAGGGATGCTTTTGTAAGAATGTTTTCCAGTGTGTTTTTTTTAGTAATCAAAAAAAGTCTGGTGCTTTGGACAAGAATGATCCAGTTGTTTCAGAAACCCTGATGTAGAGGATGTAGCGCTCTGTATGAGTACATACTAGAGTAGAGGGAGAAACAAACCATAAACTTTCACGTAAAGGGAATGACCAATTAATTATAGAAGTTTGTAGTTCTTAGAGAATGCATGTGAAAAATGTAGCAAGCTCAGTGAGGAGCTGTGTGCTGTTCTCTACAAGAACAGTGCACTTGCTCACTTTTTTATGAGAACTAATAAGTATGAATACAGTGCAATAGATAAGAAATGTTATGAGTCAGTAAGTTCCCAAAGGGGCTCATTTTTTTTCTCTATATTATCATGAATTTTTAAGTAAAGCCCCTTCTTTTCTTCTCTTGAAGTTTGTTGGGTCACTTGAAATAACTGAGATTTAAGAAATGTTTTTCCTGAAAGTCATCAGAATTGTGGTTAGGAAAAAACAAACAAACAACAACAAACCTGTTAAACTGGAAAACAATAACAAAAGGAGGAAAGAAGTGAATGAGGATACACTTTCCACTCTGAAAGTGAAGGGCTTAAGTGGCTTCATTTCAGTCTTTTGTCAATGAATTGGACTAGACTTCACAGGAAATCCAGAAAAAGGAGTGCTTAAAGGATACAGAGTGCTCCTCTAAAATTCAAGGTCGTAGTATACTAAAATGCTTGTTGAAATATTTTCTTCTGTAGAAGTAAAGTAGAAACTTAGAAATTTTCTTTTACAGCTTGTTTTACAGTTCCTCAGTTTAACGTGTTTAACTAAGCATTTATTCTAAAGCTTAACAATTTTATCTATCTGTTCATTTATTTCTTGGCAGTTCAAATCCTGCACCTCGTCTCTGTACGTTCTTCATGGCAGATTCTGTTCCTTTGGCACTGTTGTCTCATAGAACGTTTATTTTAGTACCCAAACATAAATTAACTGGCATTAGTCAATATTTTAAGTTCTTCCAAATGAAATTATAGGTTGAGGGTTTGCACTTTTATTGAGGAGCATGAAAGTAACAGCTAATATTATTTTAGGATGTGTGAATTTAAATATACTTCTTTGTTGTTGTTGCCGTTTCCCAATGTGGAGGCAGAGGGGCAGGTAAAGGAAAACCAAACCTGCACGTACTGCTTGGCTGTGCATGGTTGGGCAGGATGTCCTGCTAATTTCAGTGTATCCTACCAGGAATAAATCAGGGGTTTAAGTTGCTGTTTATATTCTGTGACCTGTCAGCAGCCCTTTGGGAACTAAGGTATCACCCCTTTGATCCACTAGTGGATGCAATCCATGCTTGCTGGACTTTTTTCAGCATTCTTGTCCATCACCAGCAGTTGTCAAGAGTTCATCCTTTTGATAAAGTGAATTTGGACAACTTTGGAAAACAGAGTACTTTATTCCTTAGTGCTTTGGCCTCAGTGTACAGTTCTTAGCAGTTAAGGTAATGTCATTGTCCTAACCCGTTCCCTGTGGTGTGGTATTCTGCAATCATGTAACAAGTCCATTCAGTGACACTTGTTAGCCAAGAGCAGTACAGTGTCAGCAGACCTGCTGCTGTGAAAGCTTATGTGTTATGGAGAATATCCTGCTCAGTGATGCAAGCGATGATTCCTGCTGTAGTGAATCCCCTCAGTGTAAGAATCACTCACTGAATGTGTGGAAGACTTCTGTTGCATCAAAATCCAAATAACTTGCTTACCATCAAATTTTTATAACCACAGACTACTGCAGATCACAAATTTGTATTTTGCCCCACAACAGACTTGGTATTGCTTAAAAGCTCATTTTAGAACTTCTTGAACAGCATTCCTGCTCTCAAACACCACTTCTCAGTGAAGTAAACTGCTTCCTCCAGCCACCAGTAGGATAGCTGCATTGCCTTCTTTGCTTTCAAAGGCTTCATCAGGTATTCAGTATCGTCATTTGGACTTTTCTTTGCAGTTGTTTTTCTGATGCAGTGTTTTGTTCCTTCAAGGAATCTCCAAGTTTGATGATAAGGGTTTCCCTGTAACTGAGTTTGCTTAAGAATTGTTTAAATCTGGTTTCCAAGAAATTATATGAAGCTCCATTTTTACGAACATTACCATTTTAAATGTGGGTTATCTACTTTTTTTTTTCTTGCTAATAAACATTATACTTTTGATATCATGTGCATATGCAGACAATATAAGGATTTTTTAAAGATATTTTATTCTAAACAATGTACATTAAAGATACTGTTATTTCTAAGTTAACTTTGAAGATGAACTCTGTGCATTGGTGAACAGAACTTAAAAAAACACTTATTAACAGTTAGCTGTTGGAAGCTGTAAGTTCTGCACAGTGCTTCTCTATGAGTAGTTAGTGAGCTGCCTCCAGGAACATTTTTCTTCATAGGAATAAGCACTCTGACAGCTTCCCTTTCAGAAATGGGGGGGAGGGGTAACAAAAGTGGTAAAGGATACACTTAAACAATGCAGTGCAGGAGCTTATGGCACCAGAGAGATTCAAAATCACATTTTTAAAAGTGATGACAGTAAGGAAAGGAATGAAGCCCAAAAATGCTTCAGTACCTGTGAGTGCTTTTGCTGCTTGTAGTTTGTTGCATATTCCCAGTTGTTGGAAAGAGCTGTTTTGTTTAATATGAAAATAGTTACATTACCAATTTATGTAACTCATAACTGCTTCCAGTTATTCAGAACATAGATTCACGACAAAACGTAGCACCTTTCATATTCTTCTTAGGCTGCTGCTCAGAGAAGACATACCCGTGCCTTTGAAGTATTAATTTGGATTTTGAGTGCAAATCTTAACTTCCTTTTTCTGTGTGTTTAATACATAGATAAATTAAATAGTGTTATCTGAAATTTATTTTAATGTCTGAAATGTGGCGAAGAAATTGTTCTCTCTCCATCCAGTTATCTTTCCTGAACAAGATTTAGTGCTGGAACTGTGTCTCCTTTTAAAAGCAAAACTTTTAAGATTCCTGCTTCAGAATCGTGCAGGGCGGGGGGAAGGATTATGTCATTTAAGAAGCAAGAACTTCTTCCAGGACTTGGCTGACCCTGAGAAGACTTGAAAGAATTTGGCATCAGATTGTAGCATCGTGATTTAAATTCTTACATTTTTCCCATCTGCAATACTGGGAAAGTGTGTTGAGACTAAAATTGATGGGAGTGCTTTGCTATTGCAACCCTAGATGAAAGTGTAATAATGACACTGGCCAGGAATAATTTTTGAATTTCATGAAACTAACTGTAGGGAAAGAAAAATGAAAGTTGAGGTCTTGATTCTGCAAACACTTCGCCGAAAACAAAACTTCTATTGTGAGCAAGACTATATATCTTATTTGAAGGCTGAGTGATCCAATTTTTGATAAAATACTTTATTGAGAGCAAAATAACAGGCAGTACTGTATTGTTGCTGGATTTACCAGGCTGTTGGGGTAATGAAAATTGACATTTTGTCTTGATGCTCAGAATACGTTATGACAATGTTTTCTGAGAAACTGGGAGTAAAATATGAGATGTAGGGGGATCATCCCATGTCTGGGACTTGGGCCAGGTCTAAGCAACATTTGCAGTCTGAGCTTAGATCTACCCCAAATTGGCAGTCAGTTTTATAATGTTGTGGCATAAAGTCTGTCACTCCAAAAGAGAATTGGTTTAGGATGAAAAATGACATGTTATTTCAGTTTTGGATATTTAAACAGAGTTTACAGTACTCACTGAGCCGAAGTTTTACAACATGAGAATCTGACTGACAACCACCTGCTTAAATGAGAGTGTAACAGCTAGTTAATTCATTTTTTGGATGACCTTAATGGTGAACAGAGTGACTGAATAGGTGGTATAAATTCAACACGTGGAAGATTAATAAAGGTATCTATCATGTCTTTCCACTGCACTATCCTAATTCTCCTTGGCACTTGTATTTGTGATGGTGCACGAGGAAATCACTCTTCCAACGTGGGACAGGATCTAACTTGGAAAATTCTTTATGAAAGGAAATTAACACTTGAAAACACACAAAAAAGAAAGTTAAAGAAAAGTAATAATAAAATGAAAATAAAAAAGTCAGCGCACAATTGCAGTTCAGAATGTTAAACAAGTCTGCTACTTTTTCATCATCTTTAAAATAGATTTAGTAATTATTTTAGTTTTTAAAGCTGCATGAATCTTTGTTCTTTAGATATGATGTAAAAACATTGGAGTTGCTTTGTGATGTTTGTTGTATGGCTGAACCCTGTATGGTTGTAATCACAGTACAGCCTGGCTTTGTAGAGAGAAAGATACAAGAAACAGGCTCTGGAATACTTTAAAGAAACGTGCTTACTAAAGCAACTTAATGTTTTCATTAAAAAAAAAAAAAAGTTTCCTATCCTTTGATTAACTTCACATTTTAGGGTCTGCCCTGAACAGTCACAGACTCCCTAAAGTATGTTTTAGGAGGACGTGCAAAAAAGCTGTACATGCATTTAACTTTAACCCGCCTGTGCTCTTGGGAAACGTTTCTGCCTTTGCAGAGTGTACCGTCAGTGTGCTTGCAGCGTCTGGAGGAGGAGTCACTGAGAAGCAAGTATGCTGCCAGGAAGTCGTGGCAGCTCGTAAAGATTTCTTTTTCTTCAAAAATTCAGTGTTAAATGTTCTTAATGCTTTGAATTTTCTAGCTGTATTTAGAGGTAAGAGAAGCTTGATGTGTTGTATGTGCGGAATGAATTATTTGGCCAAAATATTCTGAGCTTCTATTTTTTTTGAATATGTCTGGGGTGAAAAGAAAGGGGAAAAAACAAAACCAAAAACAACAAAGGAAACCCAAAGTAAAAGAAAACCTTTCTTTAAGTTCAATATAACATAAAAACAGTACCATTACCTCTTTTTTATTGATGCTATAAACAAATGGTCTGCAGCTTACCATAATAATGTGTGTGTGAATGTACTGTAAGTATCTTTAAGAATTAGATGTGCTCTCTTTCAGTCTATATTATGATCCTTCAACAACAACAACAACTTTATTTTTTTTTTTCCTGGCAAAAAATAAAGTAGTAATGGGCCTTGTATGGAATTACTTACTGTCAACAAGCTCCATCAGTCTAATAAAAGAAAAAAAAAATTACTGTTTCTGCTTATGGTCTTCATCTGACTACATAGTGCTTAACTGCAGGAAATGCTTTTGAAACTTGCTCTTAGTTCAAGTGCAGTGTTTTAGGTGAATCAAAGATGAATGTTTTGGCTGTGTCTGAGAAGAAATAGGTAACAGTAGTGCTGTTTAAAAGACTTTATTGAATCGATGATTTTGAGATGGGGGAGGGGGGTAGGGGGAACAAAAAAAAAAACACAACTAAATCCTAGACCTGCAGTAGTCTTGAAAAGAGGAGCCTGTTCAGAACCAGCTTGGAAGTGTCCTATCCTGAATAATGGTTACCCTTCTTGTACTGGAAGCATAGGGGAAGGAACCTGGGCTCCTTAGCAGATGGTGTGATAGCCGCTTAGCTCAGATGAGATGCAAGAGACCACATCAGGTTGTAAAAGGAAAGAACGTTGTTCCAGTGTCACACAGAGGGTGCTTGATCTTGCTTACTGACAGGCACATGGATGCTGTCCAACTAACTGTTCCAAAGTCTCTTAGCTGCTGTATCAGCAACCACCTTCCCTTGATCGTGAGCCCAGCTGGTTTGAGAAAAGAGGGGATAAGGAGAAAACTCCATGCTGCAGTCCTTTGCCCTGCCAGGGCTGTTGCTGCTTGTGCTCTTCATTTTTATGTCCCCTGGATTCCTCTCTCAGACTTCTAGGAGCATTGTTTTTCTCTGCCCACTGCCAGCTTTCTCTTGTAGAAGTTTCTGTCTTGTAGAAGTTTCTATTTTGGAAAATACAAGAAATTTAGCAAAGAATTTGAAGCAGTGGGATATATTTTACAAGAGAATTAAGGAGTTTTAATTACTAAAAACTAGTAAGGTAGCCTAACTGTTGTATGTATTGTGTACCACTTGTTTGTGAAGTTATGTCTTGCATTTTGGAGGCTTAAGTATATACAAATTTAATTAGGAATGATGTCACACTTGGCTGACATATAACTGAATGTATATACTTTAAACGGGAGAGCATAATGAAGCTGACATTAATTTGTAGAGAAACACATCATTGTCTGTTTCAAGGCACTGAAAAGTAGATGCTTTGTTTGTAATGAGGTTGGCCATCAAATTCATATTTGTCTTCCACACTGGGCACGTAGCCTTTCTCATCAGCTCTGTAAGTTGTAGCTTGTAGACGGTTGGCTTCTGGAACAGCCACAGGCTCTCTGTGAAAAGTATTAGCTATTAGCATACTAGTTACAGCAGACGTAATTCTGAAAAATGATGACCACCTTATTTCCATATAAGTTTTGCATGTCAGTGTAAGTTTTCTTAAAACTTTTCAGGGGACTCACCAATATAATAAGGAGCAAAGCTTATTGTTTTAATGAAAGCTTTATGTAATTTCTGCAGTACTGGGAGCAGTTATCTGTACCTTGCAAGTGGAACCCTAATGCAGGCAGTTGTCAGACTTGGCCTGGGTTAGCAGGTGGTTTGTTTTCTGGGTTAATCTCTGTTGATCCGTGTCTGAATTATTTGTGTTGTCCATTGGAAAAAAGGTATTGTCTGGCTAAAGTGATATTCAGCATTATAGATGGTAAATTGTGTAGGTACTGAAGCTGTAACTTGTAGAGAAACATACTTTAGCTTAGTGGGTCTCTTAGTTGTGAAGCAGAAGTCCAGCTTGCTGTCTTACTTAACTTCCTGTTCTGATCGCTCTTAAGAGCAACAAACATAAAAAGTCCAGGAAGCAAAACTAAGCTTCATGAAGATGTCATGACTATCAGATACCAGTGAAGAACAAAAGTCTGGTAAAGATTTCTTTTTTTCCCTTAAGACATTCTAAACTTCTCATCAAGAAAGGTGTTTGTGTTCATCCTGTCTAGGGATTCCATACATTAAAATATTAGCTTTCAAATCTGGTTTATTGCCTATCTGATTATCCCTTGACCTGCTTAATTATCGGTATAGGAGTTCCTTTATGTCCTTTGAGGGTTTTGTTTTTTTTTTTTGTATTTTTTTTTAAATTTTTAATTTCTCTCCTCATCTGTATGGCCATACACAGCCCATGGTGTGTGCTAGATAACAGACTGCAAGCTTTCAGTGCATCCCATCAGTGGGGGTGAATACAGTAACTAGGGTTGATACTGCTGATACATCAACAGTGGACTGGCATTTCCCTGCTGAAATACCCTGTTTTCAGCTGCTTATGCAAATTGCAACAGCTTTATCAAGCTGAAACTTTTTGTTCCCAATATCTACTTTACCTCCTTGTCTTGCAGTCGTCTTTGAGTTTTCAGCTGAATCTACTAACATATAACTAGTTCTAAGATTTATTTCATTTCATGAGTCAGCAGCGTGCCCTGGCAGCCAAGGGGGCAAGCCACGTTTTGGGATGAATTAAACCCCCAATCTGACCCAGCATAGCCAGCTGGTCAAAAGAGGTGATTCTTCCACTGTATTTAGTGTTGCAGTCTTAACTTGAGTGTTACGTGTGGTAGTTCTGGACTTCACGTTATAGCAAGGACACCAGGATCCTTAGAAGCATCCAGAGAGGGGCAACAAAGCAGGTAATGGGGCTGGAGGGCATTTCCTGCGAGGAGAGGCTGAGGGCACTGTGCTGCCCAGCCTGGAGGAGAGGAAGTTGAGAGGCAACCTCAGTGCTCTCTGCAGCTCCTGAGGAGGGGAAGCCGAGGGAGGTGCTGGGCTCTGCTCCTGGGAATGGGAACAGCGCAGAGCTGCAAGGAGGGGTTGAGCTGGGCAGCAGGAAACATTTCTATGCCGTGAGGGTGGTCAGACACTGGGAGAGACTTCCTAGTGAGGTGGTAGATGCCTGTAAGTGCTAAAGAGGCTTTTGGATGCTGCCTTCAGTACTGTGCTTTAAGTTCTGGTCAGCCCTGAAGCAGACAGATCTAACAGCAGGCAGTTGGATCTTAGCTGATCTTTGTAGCTGATCTCTTCCACCTGAACCGCTCCCTTCTGTTCATGGCTTTATGGGCACGCTAGCCTTTTATTGCTTCCATAAGAAGTGTATAGAATCTGTCACAGTTCCAGGCTTCTGAGGAAAGCAATTTGAAGCTTAGTATGATTTTTTGTAATAGGTTAATTTCTCTAATTATCTGAATTATGCATGCTCCACTTAACGATTTCCTACATAGAAAAATATTTTCTGAAAGTTTGCTGTTTGTGGCCACCAAAGTGAAGTGAATGGGAGCCAGCTGAGAATAGAAGAGAGCAGATTAAGGATAGGTAATGGTTTGGGATGACATGCTTTGAAAGGAAAGCTGTGAGGCAGGTCATCCAGAGAAGCAAATTCCAGGCAGATTCCCTAAGAATAGACTGGAATATACTGTTTAAGTGATGTTGTGAAAACTCATTTGGATACTTCTTCTGGGTATTGCAATTGCTAAAAGGAAAGAAAAATTGAGAAATTCCTGCTTGTTTGTCCCTTTAGAGCTGGGTTTAAGCACATGTGGGCCTAAGGAATAAGACTATACGTACCACTGTTTTTTGTCTGTGTAGCTGCAACTGTCCCATAGATAAATGAAGATGCTGCAGTTAAGGCTCAGAATATGTAGGGGCTGTGTGAATGCCTTACTGCTGACATTTTGCAACTTTAAAAAAAAAAAATAATAATAATAATTGTATTTTGGTTGTGGTTGACAGCAAAATGATCTGAGCCAGCCATGTGCCCTGCAGCCAAAGGGGCCAACTGTGCCCTGGGCTGCACCAGGCCCAGCACCACCAGCCTGGCAAAGGAAGAAGTTGTCCAACTCTGCTCTCTGCTGTGCGGCCTCACCTTGAGCACTGCGTGCAGCTTGGGAACCACAATATCAGAAGGACATAAAACTATTAGAGCGCGTCCAAAAGAGATGTACAAAGATGAAGAGTCTGGAGGCCAAGACCTGTGAGGAGCAGCTGAGGTCCCTCAGTTTACTCAGCAGAGGAGCTGAGGGGAGGCCTGATGGCAGCTGCAGCTCCTCACAGGGAGCTGAGGGGCAGCGCTGAGCTCTGCTCTATGTGACAGCGACAGGGCCCGAGGGAACGGCATGGAGCTGTGTAAGGAGTTTGGGGAAAGGGTTTGCACCAGAGGGCGGTGGGCATGGAATGGGCTGCCCAGGTTACTGGTCACGGCCCCAAGTGCTGGAGTTGAGGGAGCAATGGTCTCAGATGTAGTATGGTTTGATTTTGTGAGGAGCTGGAGTTGGACTCAGTATCCTTGAGCATCTCTTCTAACTAGGGGTATTCTGTGATCTTTGGAACCTCTTGTCCTTTAGACAGCGCCACGTGTAATGCATGCACCTTCTTATCCAAAGGGAAAAAGCACCTGTCCCTTTAAAAAGTCAGAAATCAGCATGAGCAAGATGGAATGTACATGTAGATATGAATAAAATTTCAGAAGCTACGTGATCTTCTTCAAGGCAGCAGTTACCTCTTTGAAACTTATATTTGTGTGCACCTTAGTGTTATTTCTGAAGTCAGATGCTTCTTAAAATAATCCTCTTAGGCAAAAACAACAACAAACAAACAAACAAAACCCAAAAAAACAACATTTAAAAAAAACCCCACTGCAAAAAACCACAACACTTGGGTCTGTGTAGTGACAGTGAATCAGTGAGTGACTCCTGATGCAGTTCGAATAGTTGACTTTCAAGCAGTAGTGTTTTGGTTTCATATCTGGAGGTGGGATTGTTTCTTAACGTGCTGTAGCAGTTGGCAAATGAGTAACCTTAAGTCAAGAACTTGCTCTGCAGTAGCTAAAAAGACAGGAACTGCTGTGAGTCATTTGAGGAAGGTAAATATTATCCTGTGTTTGCACGTTATGGGTAGTGATTCTTCTACCCACACCTGTCTGAGCTCTTTGGAGTAGGCTGAAGGCTGAGCCCGGAAGTCTGAGGTGACTGCTGTTGTGCTGGCAACAGGCATTTACCCTTACAGAGTCTGACTTTGCTGCTCTGTCACAGGACTGTCGTTCATTTAGGTAGCCTATTGCTTCCCTATTACTTCCAGTTTTTGTTTTAGTATTTGCCTTTGGGTTTTTTTTCTCTTCTCCTTATGTAACAGGAGTGGTAATATTTTTGTCTTGATACCATGCGATGCTCATTGCTGAGAGGAACTAGTGGGAATTACTCCTTTTCTGGTGGTGATATATATACACACATATATATTTTAAGTCAGCCTTTAGGATAGCCTTGGCAGGACAAGGGGAAATGGCTTTAAGTTGGAGGAGGGAAGATTTAAGTTGGATATCAGAGGGAAGTTCTTTACTATGAGAGTAGTGAGGTGCTGGAACAGGCTGCCCAGAGAGGTTGTGGATGCCCCATCCCTGGAGGTGTTCAAGGCCAGGTTGGATGGGGCCCTGGGCAACCTGGTCTAGTATTAAATGAGGAGGATTGCAGCCCTGCCTTTGGTGGTGGGTTTGGAGCTTGATGGTCCTTGAGGTCCCTTCCAACTCAGGCCATTCTGTGATTATGTGATTCAGACAGATTTCACATTGTACGTATATGATGTGAATTTGAAGAATATGTAGCAGCTGAATTTGCTGAATATGGGAACTGTATTTTTATCTGTTTGCTGAGTTTTGCAATGTTTAAAAAAAAAATGCTGTATTTCAATTTCTTTGAGGACTTGGGGAAACAGTAGCATTTGGATATTTCTAAAGGACTTAGAACGGTGCTTATTTCTTAATCTTTTAAAGCTGGGCTATACCATTGTACGTGCTCTATTAGAGCTCATACAACTCTCCAGAGTGCGTCTGAGTGGCTTTAGACTTTCCAAATGGTTAAAGTGCCTTTTCCTGCATTATTTATTTATTTATCTGACCATTTATTTGTTTTAAAGTGAAGTCTAGGCATCAAATTGGAGATAAAATTCAAACAGATTAACTTGCTGAATAAGAGAATATCTTTAATCTGCTGTGAGAAGGTACTTGTTGAAATACAGCAAGACTTGTATCTGCAGAAAAATAATCTGTGATGCAGTCCATCTGACAAATTGAAATGTTCAATTGTGAAATCAACGTTTAATCAAAACTGCAAGCAGCTGTCAGCCAGTCCATTTCTGAATTACACAACGGAGTGAATTTCAGATTATCATACGCAGTAAGGGATGAAGTTATCATTCTGATGTCTTCCAATGAAAAGTTTTACGTATGACTGAGGCTCAAGTTCTAGTGGAGAGGGACTTGCAGAATAAACTTTGAGTGTCTGGGATAAGTGCCACTGTAAAATTACAGTTGTTATGAGAATATTGGAAGCAGATGTGATGATTATCTATAAAGAATTGAGTTAAGCAATACTGTGATTCTGCACTGTTTCATGACTTCATTAATTTTTCTTGTAATTTTGATTAGAACAGTTTCTTACTGTTCCTATTAAAATAAGGGCTTGTTCATGGTGTGGGTAGGCCAGAAGACCCAGGTGACCTGTAAACTGAAACTGATATGTACTTTGTGGGTTTTGTTGTTTTATTTCTAAACTCAGCAGCTGAATCTCTTCTTGTTAAGACTCCGACTGTTGTCCTTGAAAACTGATATTTTGTTAACATTAAAGGGTGTACTGTAATTGTTTGCTAGAAATTCAAGTTTGCCTATCGGTTATTTTAAGTCCTTGTTTGTTAGGTTTTACTTTGTTTTCCCTTAACAATGTAGGTACTTAACTACAAAAACAAAGAAGTTGCTTAATTTTAATTACATTTGCTTTCTTAGCATGATTGATTTCTTATTTATTTCCAATTTGATGGAATAGCCCCCGAATAATAAAAAATTATTATGCACACGTTGATGTGATACACACAGTGTACGTTTAGCTGATAATTCTCTTGATGGGTCATCAACTGAGAACATCTTTTAAATTAGTTTTTTATGTACAGTGTCTGTGAGTAGTACGTAAGTAAAGGACAAGAGTGTGCTAGCACATAATTTTTTCAAATAAAAACATTGCTGTTTTCCAATGCATACATACTTAAAATACTATCGGATTTTGTTTATTTTAGCCAATATATAGTGTAAGCTACTGGCACAATTTTTGAACTGTCACTTCTTTTTGAACTGTTGTCTTTGTGGCGACACATATGAGTTGAAGGCCATTTCACAGGCAAGTGTATAGCATTTTGTAATACTAACTCAGAAGTACTGTGTTAAATCTAGTTTAGAACCCGTCTGAATCTTCTGTAAATCCTTCAAATGACTGGAGGCATCAAGGAGAGAGAAATTGGGTAAGTGTGCTCACATTTTGTGTGGCTGGTGGAATGTAGTAGTATAATTGTTTACTTTTTTTTGGTTGCTGACTCTGTTGACACATTTTGCAGTGTGTGTGGGTACACGTGTGCTGTTAGTCAGAACTTGGCACTTCAGTAGTATGTCTGCAGAAGACACACTCCTGTGTCTCCTTAGGTCACATCACTGAGGAATAGAATAGGTTTGGCAGCTTCTTGCTTTCTCTCTATGGCCAGTCCTGATGGAGTACTAGTTTATTTGTTCTTCTGGTGACTTTGGCTGGCCACTTGCTACTTTTCACATCTTTGAAATGTCTTTCCTGTGTGTGTTTCTTTATATTATAGCTTGCCCAAAGATTATTTCTTGTTCTTTATCTTCTCTTTGAGAGTACACTTCATTGATCAGATCCATGGAAGGCATCTGGACAGCTTAGGGAAGAATCATGTCCCCAGTCACTGTTGGTTTCTTTCATCTTCCAAATCCCAGGCCTGTGGTGTGAGGGTGCAGAATGTGTGAGATGTCAGCCACATCATGAAACCCATTGGAGCTGTTTGCATTCTACATTTTCAAGTTTAGCTGTAGTGATTTTGATGACCATTAGTCTATTTTAGCATGGGTTATTTTTCTTGTGCCTCCTGTATTGTTTTATTTCAGGACAGTTTTAAAATGCTCATTTCACAGCAGTTAAACATAGTTAAAGGTCAAGGTCTTTGTCAGGGGAACTTCTGTGGCTTGTTTGATGTTGGTGAGTGTTGCGTTTGCAGAGACGCATGTTTTAGTGAAGCTTTCCAAAGTGTTGTTATACTCCAGCAAACACTTGGAGAACTGTATATGTAGCCATTCTTGACAGTAAGAATGGAGAACAGTCTGAAATAATAATTAAATGTCCCTTATTTCCTTCGTGCTCAAAATTTCAGTCTTCATTTGCAGCACAGAAGTTGCTGCATATATCATCTGTTATATCGTTTCCTTTCTGAGAGAAAAACCGTGCAGTGTTTTAAGGAGACAGGTTGAGTCTTGAAGTACTTTGAACCTTGACTCAAGTCAGTCTGTAAGTGACAGAGTTGCTTTATGGCTGCTGATTTCCACAGAGTGGAATTTGAAAAAGAATCTATCAACTGTATGACACGGAGACTGTTCTAAAGGCTCTGCAACCCTCAGGGTTGTTGGTAGGCTTGGTTCTCAATTATGCTGCGATCTTCATTTCAGTCTTTCATATTTCTGGAACTTTAACTTAAAGATACTTAAGTAAATTAAAACAAGATAAAGCCTGTGATGAAGATGGACAAAATACATACTGTATTGTTTTCTTAAAGTGAGTGCAAGCCCGTGCTCGTGTTATGTATGAAAGAAATAGAGTGCAGTGTTCCTTTTTCCATGTTTACATACAGTTGGTACTACAAAGTTATTTGAAAGAACGCCGTGCCATAAGCATGGAGAATGCTCTATTAGCATCACCTTGGAGAAACTGAATGGTTGTGACTGTGAAATTAAATGAGGGAACAGGGGTGTCTCAACTTCAAGTTCTATTTCTCTTTCATCCTGAAAATGATATATGCATTTTTTAAATTTTGTGCTCATGTACATTTTGTGCTTTATTGTGTTTTTAAATAACTCTTAGCATATTCCACCAGGGGGCTGGGATTTGAGAGATCTTTTTTGTCAAACAAGTTAGTAGTATGTATTCTATTGTGTATCAGTTCCACTTTGTGCCAAATTGGAATTATTTTTGATATTGAGAAGTGCGGTCATAAATGTTAGCTTTTCCTATAAATAAGATTTATGCTGTCTTGTACCAACTGATAGAATTACAAATTCTGTTTTGACATAAATTGCAGATTGATTTGGTGGTTACCGGTGTGTGACTTGTGATACTTAATTAAATTGACACCTGCTTTCCACTGAAAGGCTCATTGAGACATTCTTTTGTAGATACTTCAAGTATCTTACCTTATTTGAAAGCATTGATTTGCAATGGGAAATAAAAATAGAGCGAATTGTTGACTTTGCTTGCTAAGAGCTAAATAGCAGCATCAGATGGCCTGAGCTGTAGGTTGGCAGAAATTACGTAACGTCAGGCTGAGATTGTAACCTGGAGTTGTGCTCTCACACAGTGGCAGTGTGCATGTTGGCAAACCCTGTTGTCATTTCAGGAGCAGGACAGAGGAGGTGCTGCCCAAACTCCTTAAGTGGTTTGTTTGTTGTTTTTTTTTTTTAATTTGTATTAATTACATGTAGTTTTCAGCTCTTGTAATGATGAAGAGTTAAGTCAGCTGTAACTCAGTGATTGATTTTTCTGCTCTGTACAAAATTAAAAACATTCAGTCTCCAGGGAGATGTTGCAGTGTCTTCCTAGTTTTGAGTTGCCAGTGTTGATGTCATGAGTGAGCTTGAGCCATCCTTGGATGCTACCTACAGTAGTACTGCAAAGCAGCCACAGGATTGGTTTCATGTTTTCAAACAAACTTACTTGCTTCAAGCTGTTAAACTAATGTAAAATGCAATCATGGCATCACTTTATAAGTAATTATAAAGATCTTTTTGCAGCTTAAGACGGAGATTTTAGTATTTTCTACATTACAGGCAAATCCTGTGTCTTTGCATAACCCCTCTGTCACATTACAGAATTGCATAGGGATAGGATCTCTCATTCAGAGGCTTGCCAGCCGCTTGCTTCTGGGAAGCAGGTAAACTGGCTGTTGGTGCTTACAGAAGAACTGTCTGCACTTAAGCAGTCTCTGGATGGCAGCTGCATCTCCAGCCTTTATTCCCACTCACTGGTCTTCAGTGGCTGCCTGGCTTTGGAGGGCTGGGTAGTGGTGTTGTGCCCCAAGAACAACTGGCAGCCCTCTTAGCTCAGGGAAACTGCTGAGACCCAGCAGCTGCCTGTGGGACCTGCAGTTCCCACAGCACTTCCCTCAGGCTCACAAAAAGGCAGAGGCCCTGCCCAACTCTGGAAGGGCTTCACTGCAGTGCACCTGGTTACTGGTTGCGGCCAGGGTTCCTTCAGGCTTGCCCTGTCCCAGCTGCAGCTGCATCCTGATAACACTGCTCTGCTCCCTGTGTTTTGTCAGCCCTGTCTTTTTAGTTACCATGTAACTAATAAAAATATCAATATTTTATCCCTCTAATTATAAAAAGCTTTCTTCGCTTCTTTCTAATAACCATGCAGTTGTAAGGTTCCATATTAGTATCGGTGTGTTTTGTCAGGCCTCTGGGCATAATCTTGATTAGTTTTGGGGCCGCTTTCTCAAACAATTATCAGTGTAGAAAATAATCTTAGGCACTTTTAATTTGGAAGAAAGCATGAAAATATCTTCCAGCTTTTCGATGTATGGACTTCATTTTCTGGCACACCAGCATCCTTGTAGCATCTTTAAAAATATTCCAAGACCCAGTGCTCTGACCTTATCCCACTGCCTCTGAAGCCTTTATGGTGGCTATGTGTGTATGTAGACAACAGTGTGTAAATGTCTACAGAAATGAGACCCAAAGCTTTATGGGTCAGAGACAGAATTGTTGTTTCCTACCTGTAGTTCCTGTACTGCAGCTCTGAATAGCATGTTATGTCTGTACCATACGGTGTATGCTTTGTTGATTTGCTTTTGGTCACAAGTTTTATATTTTTATGGTACTGTGTTGAGTATGTTTAAAAAAAAAAAAAAATTAGTCTTCTAATACATCTTTTCATTCGAATTAGCAAAAAAAAAAAGTCATCTCTTATCCCAGTATTGTTAAGAGTTCTAAAGAATCCTTAGGGACTTGTGAGGAAGTGTGTTTTTACCTTTTCAAAAGCTGTGGTTGGCTGATAAGCTGAGCTGCTAGGGGATAGCTTCACCCAAACATTTCATTATCATTTTTGCAATGGTGAAAGCCAGCTACCCTTTTCTCCACACTTTATTCAGGCAGAGCAAAGGACAAGATAATCCCCTTAGCCTGTTAAATGCTCCATTCCATCTGGTAGGTGATAATTGCATTGTAAGGGGATTAGCACAGTGGGATATGCTTATAGTGTAATAAAAGCTTCACTACAAGTGTGAAAGTCAGCTGGATGCGTTCAAGCACTTTGGGACTCTATGTTTGTGTTATATGGTCTTGCACAAAAAAGAGCAAGTTTCATCTGGAGAAGACGCGCAGTACCTTTAGGTGCCTTTATATACCTGTCATTGATTTTTAATTTTTTTGTAGACATGGGCAGCCTGTGTAACTGAATTTTTTTTTTTTTCTGAGAAAAGCATAAGTTTTTGTTTAGCTGAACATTTGGGGCCGTTTCTGTGATTATAGCCATAGTGTGCGTGCATCCTAAGCGCTCCGCTTCTGCTCAGAAGTGCCGTGACTTTGAAATTGTGGAGATGGGTTGTTCGTATTATGGGAGCACCTGTGTTACCGAACACTGCATGGAAATCTTCGTTGGTAAAGGTGAAATGTGAATAAAGCACACTATGAGGAATACCAGAGTAAATTTGTATCAGAGTGGATAATAAGGTTTTGAGCTGAAAGTAATTCCTCTTGCAGCCAACCAGGAAAAGTGTTTTGAAATTCGGTCAGTGTCAGTTCTGAGCCCAAGTAGCATAAAAGGGCACTTTTCTTTTAAAGTCTGATGCTTAGCTAATGCTGTCAGTAGTGCTGACAGTAAGTCTTCAGGCTCAGAGCATTTCATAAGCTGCAATTTCCCTTCCTTATCTTCAGGATGTTACAGATCCATGTGAAGGTGTGCTGCAGTTCAGCTTTGATTGCCCCCTATTCATTGCCCCCTCTCCAGTCTTCTGTTTCATACAGGGAATTGGGCTGGCTGCACAGTGCTGGCCAGAGTGTGGTTCGAACATTAACCTGTTGGGTAGCCTGCTCTGTGTGGGCTCAGTGTTTTGTAGCCAGACAGATTAGAAATTTGACAGCAGTGCGTGTTTTTACATAAATAAAATAAGTCAGGTGCATAAGTATGCACTGTATGTGGTAGATCCTGTAGTGACATTGTATGACCTTACTGTGGGAGGAAATTTGCTCATGAATTAAGGTTCTGTGAACAGCTGCATGGCTGCTCTTTCTTCAGTTTCAAGTTCCTGACTTAGCAGCTGTGTGTGTGCAAGTGCCTCGGGGATTTAAGGGCAAAATAAAACCTTGTGTTTTCCTATGGGTGCCTGCAATAACTTTGCCAGTCTTGATGTCACAATTGAGTGTGGTTAAGCTCAACCTGCTCTTACTCCATCATGGGTCTCGGTGTGCAGGGTCAAGTAAAAGTTGTTGGGTTTTTTGTTGTTGTTGTTGGTTTTTTTTTTTCCCCAAACTTGTGATGTTGAGGCATGGTTTCCTTGTCTCCGTATATATATATATTTAATTTAGTTGCACTCTAAGAGACATTTCTGTATTTTCTTTTAATTTAGTGTTTCTCCTGAGATGGGGAAAACTGAGAAAATAACTTCTTGTCTGATGTTCTGTAACTCTAAAACCTGAGTGAAAGGCACTGGGATATATGCTCCTCTGCAAACCAAACTGTCTAATCACTTCCCATCCTAGTCCCTTCTGAAATAAGTAATTTTGTCACTGAAACTCCTGGATGGATGATAATTACACTGGCAATATCTATGTAAGATTTACAGAGGAATTTTTAGCTTTCTAGAACAACTTTTTAACAGTCCCATACGTGCATGTATTTTAAAAGTATAATATTGAAATGTGTAGCAAGCTCAATCTTACGTATCATTTCTTTTCTTTAGGTGACAAACAGCATGTTTGGTGCTTCAAGGAAGAAGTTTGTAGAGGGGGTTGATGGTGACTACCATGATGAAAACATGTACTACAGCCAATCATCGATGTTCCCACATCGGTCAGAAAAAGATGTAAGTTGGATAAACTTGTTTTCCCCTTTTAATAGTGAGGTAGTTTCAAGCACATTAAATGTGTGTAAGGGAAGGCTTCATCAAGCTTTAAGCTGTGTATAAATATTTTTAGTGGCAATTGTTTTAGTTTTATTATTTATGCTCAGAAAACTTCAATCATAGCCTTGACAAGGCTTTATTTTTTCATCTTTGAAAACTGTATTTGTAACTGAAACTAGATCATTGATTATATCTAGTAGTTACGTGTTGTCTAAATTGTTTTTGTTGTGTTTTTACATTTTTCATCTTCATTGGTCATTTTTGACAGTGCCTTGCACAGCTCAAGAAGTCTTAGGCATCACTCCCTTTTGTAATGAAAGAAAGTTACAAAATCAACCATTTTTAAACATCTTTTCCTTTTGTAATGCATATAACTGTTTAATACCAGAGTGAGCATGGTGTTGTGGACTTTGGCCTATGTAAACATCGACATTTTCTATAGGCTGTTAGTTAAATTCAATCAAAATTTTCAAGGATAAAAGGTTTAGTGTCACGGCTTCTTAAGCAAAACCAAAAATGCTTAAAAAATATGTTCCACTTCTGTTTAATTAAAGTTGCTTTGATGAGCTTGATGAGAAAGTTCAGGTGAGCTAGCAAATGATTGGAACATTTTACAATGGAAAAAAAAAGGCTATTCTTTTCAATGTTTGTCCATTACATACATGTACATACACTGATGCACACAGGCACAGTGCAATATGTGTAACATTGAACGTGCTTTCTCTCCTGTAAGTACCTGGAGGTGCAGGGAGCATTCTCAGACACCAGTGCTAACCAGACACTAACTGGTTCTCAGTAAATTCCCTCTACTAGATTTGATACATTTAGGGAGAAGCCATGTCAGGTGTGGTCAGAAAGGTAAAATGTGACGCTATGCTGCACAGTCTAGAGTGAAAGCTGATGCTTGGCACATTGCTGACATAGAGTATGAGTGTTTTAGTTGCCTACTCTTTCTGTAGGCAGTGTTGCAGAAGTGGATCTTAGGATGGGACTTCAAGAGAAGGAAGGTGGGTGTTCCAGTCACCAGGAATGACAAATGAGAAATCCTGAAAGCTTATGGGAGAAGTGGACAAAATGGGGAATAGAAGCGGCTGTAGTTGGCAGAGAAGAATGATGTCATACCAACAGGAGATGGAAGAGTCATTTTTGCAAAAGCTTCTTAAAGTTTTGTTTTCAAATGATTGTTAAGGGATTTTTTTCTATGTAGCTTCACTCTTGACCATTACAACTTCCTGAGTTTATGCTTATAACGTCTTAAGCTATTACGTGCTTTTGTAACAACTTTTTAAAAAGGTGATCAAAATAAATATGTAGTGGTGATATTGACATTGTCTTGTGCACCCTTGAGCACTTACGTATAGCTAAGTGTATATATTATGTGTTGTGTTGTTTTGTTGTTTCATTTGGCTCACAACAAATGAGAGCGTCTGCAAAGATGGTTGTCTTTTGGTTTTCTTGTTGCTGTCCCACCAATTTTGCAGCTTTGGAAAAACCTTTTCCAGTGAAAAATGACGGTGTATTTAAATACTTTTTGAACTGAAATTGTATGAAAGATGGTGTTCTCTTTATGAGGACACAATTTCTTGACTGCATTTGTGTTTGGGTAACACGTAGTACTGACAGACAAAAAGAAGTTTGCTCAGAATTTCCAGTGAGTAAGCTAATGAGGAGTCATGTTACAAAATTTGGATGCAGTGTTGTGAACACCTGTGGGGAAAAACTTCCAGCATTCTTGATCCTGGAACATTTTTCAGTCTCTCTTACTTGACACTTAGATGGAAATGCAGTATGCAAATGTGGAGAAAAACTAAGGTAGAGGACCTCTTGGGGAAAATGAGGCTACAATCACTTATATAATCAGACAGTTGGCAATAAGAAGTCTAAAAGCTAGCATACATCATCTCTTTGTAACTGCAGTCCTTATTGAAAAGAAAAAAATGTTACAATTTTAAGTATCTTTTTATATAGTAGAATTATCTATATGTAATTTTATGCAATTTAAATCATTCTGTGTTTTTTCAGTTTCTTATGTCTTTACTCAGAGTAGGTAAAGCTTAGTTTAATGTGTGGCGGGTTTTAGCTACAAGTCTTTAAAAAAGAAATTGTTCTTTTTTTTTCCTCCAACATACCATCTATATATATGAACCCCTGATTGGTCATATGCCTCACTTATCCTGTAAAGTTCTTCAAGTTACTGCAAGCATAATATTTTGCATAAAGTTTTCATAAGCCAGAAACCCTCCTGTGAAGAGGCATCATTTTCAGGTCAGATACAATGATGTCACATACACAATTTTACTGGGTTGAGAGTTTTTTCAGGAGTTCTTTGTAGCTTGTTTTAACACCTAAGTTAGAGATTTTAATTTTTTTTATCATATTGTGTTAAGAAATAGTTCTTCATTTACTAGGGTTGAAAAAGCTTCTGAAACTATCTGAAAGAGATGGGGGGAGAGAGGGAGAAAAACACTGTATGCCTTTTCATAAACAGTTTTTACTTACTGACTTGGTATTCTTGTGACTTGTTTCTTTGGCTAATTAGAATTTTAAATTCTTTTTTTTTTTTTTAATTTTAACCTGAAGATAAAGTGAACTGAGTAAAGGCTCTTGAAGTCATATCTTAAGACTTGAAGACTTTTGACAAGTGAGAACAAGTAGCAGCAAAGAATTTAGGAGATATTTTTATTTCAGAGCCTCATTTTAGCTGAAAGCAAAAAGCTTTCTTATAACTTGCCTTTTTTCACTGGGGGATATAGTTCCAGACACTCAGGATTTGCATGCTATTTGAAATGAAAAATTTGCATGTTATCCACACAGCTACTTCTAAAACATCCGAGTGTTGCATGGGTCTGCTTTTGGGGGGGGGGGGGGGGGAAGCACAAAACAGTCATTCCTTTGATTTTATTCCAGCAATCTAGTGCTTATTCTTTAAATGGGTGGCTTTGCTGTGAGTCATCACAACCTTGCTGTGATAAGTAGGGAAGTGGAACACAGAATATCCATGAATGCTCTTTCTATGAATTCTGCTGCATTTAGTTTGTGATAACCTGGTCAAAAATGCTTTACCGAATAATTTGTATTAGACTGGTTGAAATTATAACAGTTTTTAAAAATAGTTTTGGTTTTGGCTTAAGGCAAATGTGTTTCTGTAACTTGAATTGGCAGTGAGGTGCATGCTTGATTACAAAATAATTACAGATCTTATTTGTGGCTAATGTTACAAACCTGGTCGGTCTGCCTCTCCACTCAAAGAGATCACTTAAGGATAAGGGTCCATCTATTTGTGCTTGGGCGGAGTGACTGATAGAAATTGGCATCTCAAGGGCTTTGTATACTTTTGAACCTAATTTCTTCAAATGAAGGGAAATAATGGCAATAAACTTCAGATCATTTCAGTTTGAACTTTCTGTAAGGAAAAAAAAGCAAACAAAAAACCAAAACAAGTGACATCCTCTTACCTGCTAAAACTTGTGGTAGTCTTTTCTTCAACTAGTTTGTCCTATCATATCTGAAGCCATTTTATCACCCACTTCTTCCTGTGGTAAGGAGTTCCGAAATAGATGTATGCTTCTTTTTTAAAGTGTTGACTTTTGCTGTCAGCTGCAGACACAAATTTGGTTGTACACAGCTGTGCCTTTTAATGAAGATCTGCCCAAGTTATGACAAAAGTTTTTTTTGCTGTGAATGCTGTTTGCATTTCCTAGCCCAGTACTTGGGGTTTTTTTTTTGCTAACTTGCTCAACAGATGATAGAGAGTTCAAGTGATTTGCATTTCCAGTGGGTTAGTTTGCTGGGCTTACACTCTTTTCTTAAAAACAAACAAAAACCCTTCATGTCTTAACTGATTCTGGACTTTCTCATTTGAGACATGAAGCTCTTACGCATTTCAGTTCTTTCAAAATATGACTTCTTGTGAAATCAAATAAATTTTAATAATGTGAACAAGTAATATCAAACCTGCAGGTTTGGCTCATTGCAACTCTTTATCTGGCTACATGACAATACCTTTCCTAAACAAAGAAGCTTTCAGATTTAGATACTGAGTACAGTGACATAGGTTATTTATTCTGAGAGGCCACTTTCCAGAGGACCATTCCCTTTTTACATGGCAGAAGTGTGTCCACAGTGGATTAAATTCAGGTGTTCTTCTCTCATGAAATAGTTGCAGACTCAGTTGCCTGAGGGGAGAGGTTGGCATCTTTGTCTTCTAATAACCAGGATGATATATTACAAAGGAGTGGTCAAAAGCATTTTATCAAAGCCTTTTCCTACAAACTTCCATTAAAGTAATTTTAAAAATAGTAATAATATATATATATTTTATATATAGTAATATATATATATATTGCCTTATAAATAGGTGGGACTTTTACAATAGATAAAAACTCGTGAAGCAAGATTGAGATTACCATGGAGACTGAGATCTAGAATCTTGCTTGCTTTGGGAAACTAAATGTGGAAAGGAATCATTCTTCTGGAGACAGCTTTGCTTTATGATTGCTATTGCATTGTTCCAGCTTGGCTAAGAACTTTCTTACACTACTTTTTAGGGTTCCAAGGGAAACTATGATGTCTTGTTTCCCAAGGCATCTTGCTTGGCATTTGCCTGAGTCATTGAATGAGAATCTGTTGAGTTAGTTGGTCATAATTTAACTTCGGATGCTGCACTTAAAGTTGTTGTAAATATTTAAGAATTCCCATTTGTATCCTTTTGTATCAGAAAGAGCAGCAGGAGCACTGGAGCTAATGCTGGCTGGTCTAATAGAGCTAACATCTGAAGATAACTTTCATAATATGAATAGCTTTGATTTGTGAGGGGGAAAAAATGAAAGCTTATTTAGGAGAAAATAATTAAATATCTTTTATTTTAACTGGAAAATGAGTATTATTCTAAACATTAACAGAATACATGTAATCATACTTGAGGATTTGATTGAACAGTCAGTTTGTTTGCTGTGTTTGCTTTGTGAAATATATTCCTTCAAGTATAAGATGCAAAGGAATGGAGTTGTATTTTACCTTCCCAGAGAGTGACTGAACACACTTGGCATCTTTTAGTGAGTGTGTGATATATTTTAACTAAAATAAAAACACCCTCACATTTTCAACAGATAAAAGTTGCAATGCTGTAAATTGAAAGTAGTTGGAATGAGATTGGATGAGACATGAGGGGAAAAAAAATCTTTTTTTAAAGTTTTAATGCAGTGTACTTTTTCAGAGTTCATTGTTGCTCTGCATATAGCTTGCATTTTTGTAATAGATTTACATCAAAGAATAAAGAACGGGAAGTTCAGAATGCAAAATGCACTCTTCATCTGTTTCACTATAAGTTAGTATCTAGATGGGGTTATCAAATGAAACAACACACAAGAAAAAAAAATGAGTTAGAAAAACAGGCTTTCATATTCTGTCAGACAGTTTGCAAGAAGGATGTATCTGAATTAGTTTAATTAGTTATTTCACATCACTTATCACCAAAATTAAATTTGCTGTTGATGATTTAGTATTTAATTGCAAACACTGCTCGGTTTGTGTTTAATTTTTTACAGGAAGAAAGGATCACTGTGTTTCAGTCCTTGGTCTAAAAGCTGTATTTAATTGCATCTTCACGTAAATCAGCAATACAAGACAGGTCTTGCATGTCAGCATTAACAATTGAAGTGGTTCCGTGAGCCAGATTAATGCCATGATAAAATCCTCTACCTCTCATAGAAGGGAAAAGTTGTTATCTCTTACAGAGTGGTTCAGTTTTCCGAACAGATTGTATTGTAATATTGGTGTTTTACATGCTCGGTCTGTGGGTGGTTTTTTGGTTTTGCTTTCAGTATGCAAGTGGATTTTCGGTTAGAACAAAATATTTGCTTTGCTGTCCTAGATCTTCACGTCTTATGGCATTTCTTTCCATTGCTTTCAACAAGTTTTTAGTAATCATTTGGCGCATTAATGTGCTGCAACATCAAACTGATTGTTTCTACCCAGAGAGATTTGCTTTTAAAGTTCTGCTTGAATCGCCATGTTAACCTCTGCCATTAACAGTGACTGACAATCAGTAATGTCATTGTCACTCAATGGCAATATCTCACCCTTTAAGACCTTCAAATACCACTGCCAACAGGAGAAGAATGTGAGGTAACTGCAACATGAGAGGAGGTGCTTATGTTATGCTCCTCACCCCTGTGTGCTCCCAGGCACCACCAGAGATGGGAGACCACAACCTCAGATGATGAAGCCTGGAAGATGGAATGCAATTTCATGTGTTTTTTAGCTATTGTGTTTGGTTTTATTTTTCACAAGTAATGAAGATGAGTAAAATTTTTGCCTACAAATAATTCGTTCTGGTTGCCAGACTTTCAAAATATATTCATTGTTCTCCAATTTGGGGATTTATATAAATTTTGTTGTAATGTGAGTTTTATGAATGCCATATTAAATACCAGTTTGTAATATAGAGGAGAACTGTTAATAATACTGCATACTGGACTGTCCAGGGCATAGCAAATCACGTTTATCAGTTAGTTATTCATTGGCTTGGGGTTTTTATGCACGTTGTTATAACACTTTCTCCTTTTGAGGCTGTAGGTCAGCTGTTTTGTTGTTAAATAGTGCAGCACAGATGGCAGTTACCAGAAATAAAGTAGTGCAAATATGAAATGATGCTGATGCTTGCACCTGTGAGAAAGCCATCATTTATCAAGCCAGATATTACTCACACACTTATTTGCTTATTCTAACATCTTACGCACTTAGGAGCTGAATTTCTGGAGTCAGTTTGAGGCCAGCTTGCTTTGTGTTAAAGAAAGTGGCTTTAGGCTGTAACTGCATGGCATGATGGCCTTTGCAGGAGAGTTGTTTTTCCCCATGCCAAGGTCCTGCCACATCAGGAGGCTGTGGCCTGGGCTCAACTGCTGGAAAATGCAGCAACTGTTTTGCAGCTCTGCCAAATTCAAGCAATTTTTTCTCAGGATTGTTCATGCTTCTAGATCAACTTGCTGCAGGAAATCCATCAATACTTAGTGAAAGTAGTTATGATAAAATCAGGTTCATCACGGGGAGTGGTAAATAGCCTGATAGTATATTATTGACTTACTGATTTTTTTGACGTGGACCAGTCCAAAGAAATTGATCTGTCTGCTGGAATAATCATCTGATTCAAGTTTAGAAGCAGAATCCTACATGGTCAGAATTCACTGTGACCATCTGAAGCTTGTGAGCAAAGTGGTGTTCTCATCTGAGTTGATCATCAGCAACTCGGTCTGTCAGTCTGCCTGTGCTGGGTTTTTGTGCTTCAGTGCACTTCTGCAGTAAAATGCAGTCCTGGTGTTGCACAAGGGATTGGTTGTTGTATTATCTCATGGGCCCGTGGGAGATGCAAGCCTTAGCCTCAATCACTGATAACGGGTAGAGGAAAGCCACCTGAAATAAGTTGCATAGTTAAATCGTGCTATGTTGGAATAGAGAAATGCCATGATTCAGCACAACTGGGTTTTGTAGCTATTGACCACCAGCAGAATGATTAAACTGAAGTGCTCCAGCTTGCAGAGTGGTATTCTGTATGTGCTCAGTACAAGTGTGCACCCTTTAGGTATGCTCCTAGAGAATTGCTGTGTTCTGTGTATCATGTGGCTGATAGTCCAACCAGATAAAATAAATGATGCTGGGAGGAATGTTAATAGCATTTGCTTTGAATCTTTATCCTTGGTAGACAGAGTTCAAGTAGACTTAATAGTGGCTCAGAGGTTTGGTATGTAAAAAAGAGGTTTTGGTAGCAAACGTTAAGATTTTGGCTGATCTAGTAATTTTTTTTTTGTGGCCATAAGTAATATGAAAACAATAGAAAAAGTAGACATGATTGTAAGTGGGTCCTAACTTAAGTGAAAAGTATGTTTGGTGAGGTTTAGTGATATATTACAGTGTCAGAAGTATCTTGATGTATATATTTGACATATTACTGACAAACAAATGAGACAGAATAAGAGAGAAACACACGCAGCATCCTTCTTCATGAGATTTGAGAAGTACTTCATTTAATCAGCCTGGAACAGATCCCCTGAATTTCCTTTTTCTTCATGGATCTTGTTATCCCTGATGTCCTGGGTATGTGATGACCTTAGAATGAGTTGTTAGACATGTTGAATTTAATCCTTGGCCTTTATTCTGGTCTTCCATAAGGGTTTCTTTGCAAGTTTAACTTCTCAGTTTAACTTTTCCTATAAAGCAAATGAAACAATGCATGTGACCTACTTTGAAATAGTTCAAAAGAACATCCAATTTTTAATAAGCATTGTTCATTAAATATTATTTACCATTCATTTTTCCTTAACTGGATTTAAAAACAAGTGGTGCTCAGTATAAATTTCGTTTTCCTCTCTTTCAAGTAATTTAGTACCTGCTAGGTCTATGGCTTTATTTTTTTTCTGCTGAGATTTGTACCATCTTCCCCTTATTATATCACAGGCTATCACAGCAAGTTTTAAATAACCTATGCAGCTATTGTGGGATTTTCTTTTTGGCATAACCATTCTGCTTGTCTAACCCAAAACTGGTAGTAATTTTGTTTCTATTTCTATCTCAGTGTCTGTTGTTGTTATTTATTTATTTATTTATTAGGTACACTATTTTTTTGCATGGAATTAGAATTTGCTGTACTTTGCCACATATTCCAGGATTTTCCAATGTGTCAAATTGTAATGTGTTTTTTCTTTTTTTCCTAAACATTCTAAGAAAGGAAAGATGAGGTGAAACTACCGGATCAGCCTGTTCTGTCAATGTTTAACAAATCTGAGTTGGGATGGAGAACGTGCTTTTGAAGTCCATCCAGTCCAAAGTGCCCCACTTTGGTTCACACTGCAGAGTGTTCATGATGAGAATCAGTTTGATTCTTTGGCTTGAAGAGATGCTCCTGGAGTGCAGCAAACGTTTTCCACTCACAGTGGGGCAGCCAAACCGGGGGGTCGGGTGTTCTAGACAAGGCTAACTCAAGTTAGAAAATGCACACAGTATGTATGTCAGGCCTTCAGGACCAACATTTTTTTGTTTACAAATGTGTGTCTCTTTGGCCACATCACTTGCTGATGCAGACCGCTGAGCTGATGCAACTGATTATTTAAACTGTTTTTTGTGTACAATCAGTTCTCCAGTAAGAAGGGAGAACTTTGTTCCAGTTTGGAATCTATTTTAGCTATAAGTTTTTTCTGTAGGAAGTTTTTGTCTTAGTAGTTCAGCCCTCTTATGTATGCAAGTGTGCATGTTTATTGCTGTGGTTGCTTTCTACCAAACATATAAAAAGGTATGAGCATATACAAGTTTGAGGTAATATTTCTGATATATTTTCTGACGGTAGTTATTTTCCATTGCACTTTTTCCTCTCATGCCTTGTGTATGTATTCAAGAAGTCATAAATACTTGATTTAAGTTATAGACATCAAAACCACTCTTGATATTTAGTGTCTACCCTGCAGGTTTTATTTCTCATTTCTGCCATCTGCATTTGGCTCCAGCACAGACAACTAGCTGGACGCTTCCTAAGGTCTGAGCTTTACATCTCTCTAGATTAATTCAACAGAACAGTTTGCAGTTAACCACAGTATCATGTATTTTAATTTTAATTACTCTTTTTTTTTTCTTTCTTTTTTCTTTTTTTTTTTTTTAACTCAAACTGAGAGCATGAGAGTACACTTAAGAATCCAGGCATCCCTTTCCTTGGAACCATCTTTCAGTTCAGGCCCTGACTACTGCACTGAACACACCAATGTCTGCCCATGGATTACAAAGTATGAGTAGCCTGTTCTGCTGTGAACGGGATGAGTCAGGTCAGCTAATTACCCCTTTTTGCTCCAAGGGTAAACCAGCAAGACCTAATGTTGACAAACATCAGCCTGATTCTTTAAGAGCATTCAGTGATGGATACTAGCAGAAGGAAGCCGTGTAATCCAGTGCTTAATTAAGGTTGCAAAGATTTTTTTTTCTTTCTAAAAATTTAGCTTAAATCTTCTGTTTCTCGACTTACATTATTAACACATCCAATTTCTGCAGCAGCATGGAGAGTGGTTTCTTTCTTTTCCTCCTTTCAGTTGTGACTCAAAATCTGCTTATCTTGTCCCTGCTGTAGCTGTCATCTTTTTTGAATGTTACTTTTCTTGGGAGTCTCCAGTTTGTCACATTTCATGTGTGGTGTTTGGAAGTGGACATGAAAAGTTTTAATAGAAATATTTGGTAATATGTGGTATCTATAAAGTGGGAGTGATGAAGCAGGAAATTGCACTTCATCTGATATTTGTCCATCCTAGCTGTTCATATGGTGCCTTACAGGTATGATGCGTGCTTTTTAGGGGTTACTGTGTTATAATTTCAGTATTTGAATCTTGTCTAATATGTAAATCTGTTTCTATATAGCAGCTGCAACCTAGACACTTGTT
This sequence comes from Phasianus colchicus, assembly GCF_987193195.1. Classification (NCBI taxonomy): domain Eukaryota; kingdom Metazoa; phylum Chordata; class Aves; order Galliformes; family Phasianidae; genus Phasianus; species Phasianus colchicus. The sequence goes on from NC_143436.1 coordinate 36,530,684, forward strand.
TCCCACTGTTTGCAATTACAACTGACAATATGAAACTTTGAACTTGCTGTTACTGAATTAAATTGAAGATGTGTGTGTATGATGCGTGTTTTGCAGGGAAAAAAAGCCCTGCAGCTGATTTAAATAACTGAATATTCCTCTTTCTGCAAAGATGGCTCTCTGAGCTGCAAGGGTGGGAAAACTGAAAGCTTCTGCATCTTCTTCCTCTATGCTATTTTTTTTTTTAAGTTAAAGAAAGTCTGGTTTTCTACATGCAGAGTTGGATGTGTTGACATGGAATGTACTGTTATTACTGTGCAGATATTTTAGGGAGTTTCTAAAACTTGATGGTTGAAAAAAAGGTGGGGACTTTTAGTCTCCTTTATGGCAAAATAATATGCTATTGCAAACTTCCAGAGCGAGCTACCATCATATCTCTGTGTCTATAATAACCTTCTATTCTTTTTTAAAATTTTAGATGCTGGCATCACCATCAACATCAGGTCAGCTGTCTCAGTTTGGGGCAAGTTTATACGGGCAACAAAGTAAGAATTACTTTTATTGATTTTATTAGATGTTCTAGTTTCATGCTCTTTGGATAGGCAATGTGTCGGCTTTGGCATTTTTGGTGATTGTAAAGAACACTGTGTCCTGTCAAATGTGTAACTTCATTTATTTTGAAAGATACGTTTTTGTATTGTCTGTCATCCATTTCTGCAGTGTTTGGTACACAAAGTGTCACATATTGAACATATCTGTATAAGTGTATAACTGTATACATCCAAATACAGTATAACTGTTAAATATCCAAATACAGTCATCCTATAAGGAATATCTGGGAGTTAACTAACTGAAGAAAAAAACTAAGGAAGGTGAGCTGGGCCAAACTGAATCTCCTTCAGAAAAACATCTAAGGGCTAGAGGGAAATTCTACTTCATGGTTTATAGGAGCAAATTAAATCTTGTCTGTATGCTTGGCAACTCACAATTGGCAAAGAATTACACCAGGAAGATTGTTTCCTTCTGCTCCCCTGTTTGTTTTATTCTATCTCTTGAAGATATTTTTTTCTTGCATCTGCCAGTCTTGTGTATACTGTTGCTAATGAAGGTATACTGAGAAACAGTAACGCTGTGCAATGCTAGACCTGATGTAAGTGCTGGAGTTAAGAGCTGAACCTCCCTGAAGTTAAGGGAGGCACACAGAGAGAGTGACTTGGAGCACCTGAGTTAGATAAGAATTTCACAAGTAAAACAGGTTCGTGAACATCTTTCATTACTCCACACTTTTGAATGTTTGCAGCTTTCTAGCCAAGTCCATCTGACTCAGACAATAAGGAAAGGTGTCTTAAGAATGTTTTAGATATTTTTATTCAGACACACTAAAAGCTTTGTCTCCCAAGTGCATGGCCTTCGTAGCTTATTTAGGCTTTCTTCACATGGTTTAGAAAGTTTAGTGATTTTTTAATTATTTTTATTTTTTACTATCCCCGTGGCTGTTGATGTGTGACTGTGTCATACCAATGTGTATTTGATTGCCCTGCTGGGACTTTCTGGCCAGTCTGAGAGTCAGATTTGGATTTTTGAGTCCCTAATCTGACACTGCTGAATCTTTCAGGCTCAGCTGCATAACGATATTGAAGCAGCTGATTATTTTTAGGGGTAATTTTTTTCATCAACTTTGTTGTGCAGTCCAGTTGTTTGTCATGTCTAGGACACAATCTCTTGAAGATGGAGACTTGTGTGGCTGAAAATTCAGAAGTAAATATTTTCAGAGTTCATTTTCTTCCAAATATGGAGGAACTGCTGTATTCCTGTAAATTCTTATGTTTAAAATATTCTGGGAGAGACAAAGCTGCTGTCCAGGTACTTTTAGATTGACAGCTGTCAGTCATTTAGCAAGATGTCATTTTAAAGAGTTAAGTTAAACTTAATTTGTAGGCATTAAAAATTAACCACTTAATCAATCAGATGACAGATCTCTTGTCTCAGTTTAAATGAAAAGCTTAGAAAAAGGAAGCATAAGAGAATGTTTCTTTGGATGGTTTTCGTTGTTTTTTTTTTTTTTTTTTTTGCTGTTGTTGTTGTTCATTTGGAATTTCTTTGTAATGGCAAATATTTCAACTGCCCTTGCCAGCCACAGTAGCAGAATACGGTAGCAGAACTACTCATTAAAAATTCTAATTAAAGAAAAGCAACAACTAGAAGAAATGCTATTAGTGGAAAAACTGACTGCATTTGAACAAATGCTTGCACAAAATCAACCTGAATACAGTAATCGCCTTTTTCAGTGTACCATCTCTAGAAGAGTATGGATTTTTTTTCTTTACCATTTTATTTTTTAAATTCCACCTAATCGTTAACTGGTGTGAAATACTATTTATAATATACATAGCTCATAGAAATTATTCTGATGCAGCAAATTGCCAAAGTATTTACAGCAAACACCTCGATATAATCAGCAATTAATGAAGTCTTAGGAGGCTTGTTATAGTGAGTCACGCTACTTCTTAATCTCAGTTGACAGAAATAAACTGGAATGTTATCCAAATCCCTCGTTGCAGACTTGCAGTGAATGGTAGGGCAGAACACGAGGGCAGGCTGCACTTCTGCAAGAGTGAGAGCTGAACAGCTGGGAGGTTTCTTCAGACCTCGTCCATGGCAATAACTGGAGCGTATGCTGTGTCCATCCTTTGCGTTCTTAGTATTTCATCATGTCGTTCACTGGCATATTCAGCTCTGCTGAAGGGGTGATCTATCATTGGAGAGTGCTGATTCGTCTTAATTTTTCTTCCTTTTGTCTGCAGGATAAGGTTTTTAATTCTCTGAGGCTTCCTCAGCAGCCTCACACTGAAGCGATAGGACTGTTATTTATAGCTATTGCATTTTAGATGCAAGTGTGTTTCTGTTGATATGTTGCACTAAATGGCTTTCTCTTGTCTTTGGACGTAATTCTAAAACTCCTTGAATACAGAAAAGGAACGTGGAAATGATCAGAAAATCCATACAGTATTCTGACATTTTGAGACAGGTTATTTTTTGTTCTTCTGAATTGAGATGATTTTGTGTGTGTGTGTGTTAATAGAGTGCTTATGTTATTTCATTGCACACAAATGCTTGCGTAGAAAATAATTTTCATCACAATGTAAAAAATCAAAAACATCAAACAAGCAAAACCCCAAACCAGCTCCATATGCTTTTAATTGCTAGCTGAGGATGCTTAAATCCTCCTTGCTTTCAGACATCAAAAAATTAAATTGAACCTGACTTTGGACACCGAAATTGCCTATTAAAAAGAAGCAACTTAGACTTTACAGAGGAGTGTCCTAGAGTGTTCATTCTTATGCCCTGAAAGCCATGTTATGAAGTGTGCCTAGTTTTATTTTTTTAGTTACAGGCTTGCATATTTTTTTTTTTTACAAGTTAGATTGACGTTCTAAATGCTGGCCGAATATATTTCAATTGATTCAAGTGTAATAACCTCTTTCTTCAGTGGAGATATTTCTTTTCTCAAAACACCGACTTTTTAAATATGTAGATTTCCACGTCCTCGTCAACAAAACCACAGCTCCCCCTGTTCTATTCAGAATTCATCTCAAACAAAATTTTGTTAGTGACTTAAAGAGAAATTTTGTCAAGAGCCTTTCTCAAGTTTGACTAGAATGGGGCTATGAGTGAGATAACTGGGCTTGTAGTACGCAAGCAAGGACTTCATTTTACACTGCACTTTCCTACAGTCTTTACACTTTTTGAGGTTGTCAGCATAAATTGTTTCCATCCACACCTGATGGCTAAGACTTTGTTCCGGATCGCTATGTATCTCCACCCCTCTGAATTTTTTTTCAATAGGTGCACTAGGCCTTCCAATGAGGGGAATGAGCAACAATACCCCTCAGTTAAATCGCAGCTTATCACAAGGCACTCAGTTACCGAGCCACGTAACGCCAACAACAGGGGTACCAACAATGTCACTTCACACGCCTCCATCTCCGAGCAGGTATTTATTGATAGCCAATGTTTCTGCAATTGTGTCTTTCAGCAGAGCACTTACTAAATGTTCTGCGTATCGTGCCACAGCTACTTTAGACTGATTAATTAAAAACGAAAAACAGTAATTTTTATTGACCGTTGCCTGTGTCGGGTAAGTAATACCGTAAAACAGTAGGATAAGACTTAACGTAAGACAGTGTTTGATTTTGTATATAAAGGATAAGTTGCTGGCAAGTTCTGCTTCAGAATGTAAGAGTCTGTTTTTTGGTTGTTCTGGTAAACAAATGGTAAATGTTTTTATACGGCTGTTCTACACTGTGTGAGAATGTTAAGGTAGTAGGTCTGAAGTGCTCTTTAAATAAGAGTTGTAACGCCTCTTCAAATGCATAGTGCTTAAGTATTTATCTGAACCTGACTGAGGACTTGATTGGTACGCAATGGGTCATCTGGTGTTTCTGAAGAAATCCAAAACTACGTTAATTATAGAGTAATCCAAACACGTTGAATCTAAGCACAAATTAAGTTGCAACAACTCCAAGTCTATCCTACATAATTTAAATGAGTAACCAAATACTATTGCACAGATTCATCTCTGTGGATGGTTTTTCTCTTTCAGGGGGATATTGCCTATGAATCCTAGGAATATGATGAACCACTCCCAGGTTGGTCAGGGCATTGGAATTCCCAGCAGGACAAACAGCATGAGCAGTTCAGGGTTAGGCAGCCCCAACAGAAGCTCTCCAAGCATAATATGTATGCCAAAGCAGCAACCCTCTCGACAACCTTTTACTGTGAACAGGTAAGGCTGTTTGGTCAGACCATCCCTGTGCAGCCATGAGCGTGCTTAAGTACTGCTCTCAAAGTCTAGTTTTTTATCCATTAGAATAAAACTTCAAAGTGCTGCTTTGTGTCTTCCAGTCTCTCAGTGCTAACTTTGGAAGCTGCTGTCAGTGCTTGCGCAGGCATATTGTAGCCTTTCAGCTAAATTCTGTTTCTGACTACTTAATTTCTGCTGCTCCTTCTTTAAAGTATGTGATGTTTCTAGTGTGTTCCGAAGTTTGTTTTCGAATCAGGCCTTGGTTTTTGTATGTATACATCTTGAAAACTATTCATCTATGAATTGGGAAGAATTAAGGCAAGTGGTAATCCAGAATAACTATTTCTAAATAGTTATTCTATAAGAACAGTTAACTGATTTGGACACAATGGAGACCTCATATTTTACTTCTTTAAATTCTGGAATAATATGGGAAGCAGTGGTTTTCAACTCATCTAAGGTGCTCATTTTGATGCCAGAATTTTCTCAGTTACTTCTGCTCTTTTTTCTAATTCTGGGCAAGATTGTGGCATCAGAAATCATTGTGCTTTAATTGTTGTTGATATGTTTATGCTTAGTTTATATTGATAACCTTGTAATAAAATGTGTGTCAATTCTGATTACATAGCATGTAACCAGCTTTATACAGCTGACTATTTTCCAGGCTTCTTTCCAGAACCTCATGATCCCTGCGTTTCCAGGTTGTTGCTCTTTCTTGCTTCATGCCCTAATCTAGGGGACTGAGCTCAAATACACTCATGGCAGTCAAATGCCACCTCTAACCTGGTGTACTATTTTTACTAAACAAATGAAGAAAAAATGGATGCCAGTTATCTGAAACTTGATCAGTCCATTTAATTCTGTATCTTTGCATTATGATATACACATTAAATAACCTCTTTCTTCATCACAGCAGTAGAGGTTTGGTAATAGCCATTTATGTTCTTGGAGCGTGAGAAGACTTTGAACAGAGGCCACTTTGAAAGTAATGCCTCCTATTTATTTCCATGGAAACTACAACAGATATAGATAGAAAGCACAACAACACCGTTTGATAAAACGAATTCTCAGCTACAAAACACCATTTTTCAACATAGTCACTGCTGTTAGCTATGGATTTTTGCCTGTGATGAACAAGAGCCAGCATGCCATGCTTGTCAAAGTCTGCACCAGCTGAGGTGACCCACTGCTGAAATGCACCACCCACTACCTCACTGTGCTCATATCCGCTGTTTGGTCTCCATAAACATTCAGAAAATGCCAGTGGATGCCATTTTTTTCCACATGGAGGAATTCAATTCCACACCTTTGCTTATCTGCACTTCCATGTAAGAAGCCATTTTATCAGACTGCCCCTCTGCTGCCATCTGTCACGTGGCAACAAAATGTAACAGAATATTCATAGGATGGTTCAACCCCCACTGCCATACCACCAACATCCACCTCTGATGCTGTGGGCTAACAGAGTAAAATAGGAAGCATTTCTTAAAGAGCAGCCCTTGTGTCTTAGCCTTTTCTTTCCTGTGATGTACCAGCAAGCAAAGGAGATGATAATTTTAAAAGATGATTTTATATTTTAAAGTGTTTGTAAAACTTGAGCATGGATCAAAAAAAAAAAATCTATGTGCAGAAAATAATGATTTTGGAGATTGGTGTACAGAAAATACTTGTTTAAATAACATCAAGCTGTAGGGGAGAGATAATGAAATCCCATTCTGTAGGAGCATTTGAATGAAAACCCTCTTTTGTTGTTTGCGTTGTATAGCTCATGTTAATGATGACACAGTTTTTACAAGTTGAAAAGAACATATTACTAGAACAGTGCCAAGTTCTAACTTCACATTTTATTAGCCTGCAAAAGTATAGTACATATCCAATTGTTAATTGATTATATTTAATGAAATGGTGACTTGACATTTGAAATAAAAGAGGTTTTATTTCCTTGAGAGGTGCATGAATTATGTGACTTCCATGAAGTGTTTTGAGAATTGTTCCCTTTCTTGGAGCAAAGAATGATTTTAGGTCTTTGAATACACAAAATACTTAACTTTTTCTTTCTTAGTTATGTCAGTAAAACATGTTGAAAGCTGAGGTAACACTGGTTAACAAGCAGTTTACAAGTGCAGGGAAATACGCATTTGGTGGCCTAGTCCCTTTCTTATCACTGAAATTCTTGATCTAGTTAATTCTGATTACTTTAAAAACAAATGAACAAAAAAAATCTTGCATGAGAAGCTTGTGTGTGACCAAGCAAAGTTATATTCACTCAAAATCAAATTATCTCTGGTTGGTGTTCTCACCAAGTCCAGGATTCACGGAGGACACCAGGAATGTTTCTCGTAGTTCATGAAGTGTCAAAGATTTTGATGTCTTCCAAATGCACCATCTTGCTGAAGCAGAGCAGAGTGGAACCGTTGTTGACTGCTTCCTTTTCTTGATGTCTCAGTCAAAAACAAAATATTTAGGGCTTGAAATTAATTGTAAAAATGTGAAAAAGTCATATTAGTAAAAATTCTAGTAGGAAAACTTGACACTTCTATGCACAGGAACTTATAAAATATCACCTTTTGTCCTCTTACAGGGGGAAATGAATGTTGTGGTTTCCACAGGGCAGAAATAACAGAATTTCACTTAGTTCTGGGCTACTTTGTGACAGCTTAACATCTTCGGTTTGCACAGAATGGAGCAGATCATTCGGATGTTTGTCAGACCACAGCAGTCCTATCTGATTCTTAGATGTCTTCAAGTATTTTTACTTGTCTGTGTGATACTTAAACTTAACTGATGTCCTTTTGTGGCAGAGACCATACATTGTGATGGTTGCACACAATAACTTTCCAGCTTTTAATTGAGTCATGACAAATTTGATCACGTCGATGATTCAGCTGCCACCCTCAAATGAATGCTCTCTAGTCTGACTTTTTGCTGTTGTCTTTACTGATATTTCATTTTTATGTATGAAATTACTGAGTAAAATGCACATTTATCATAACTTGTTGGCTGACAGATGTCAAAGGAGTTGTGGTTGTTAAAAAAAAAAAAAATCGGGTTATTTTGAAGTCATTTCAGTTTCATTCAGCAATGTTCATTGCTGTTCAGAATTTTCAAAGGTATAAAGGCAAGTAATATAAAATTGAGTTTAGGCTAACAAGGATAGCTTAAGATGACATAATTTAAGTGCCTTTGGCTTTTTTCCTTAATGCCTTCAACTGGAAATTATGAAAGTCTCTACTCTCTTTTCTCTGACTACTTGGATTTTTTTCACAGTATGTCTGGATTTGGGATGAACAGGAATCAGGCATTTGGAATGAATAACTCCTTATCAAGTAACATTTTTAATGGAACAGGTGAGTTTACTCTTAATTTATGCTGATCTCGCAGTTCAATAGAAAGATTTTGGTTTTGATTGAATAAGCTTAGAAATACTTTGAGTGCAGTTGTTGCACAGAAGTGATGCCTTTAGAGAGCAACTCTGCATGTTCTTCAGCAGATTTTGTAAACCTGACATTAATGCAGAAAAAGTATTTTATTCTAGTTTCAAGATTCTGTGGAGAAATAACTGTATTAATGGTTTGTTTGTTTTCCCATTGCACAAAATAACAAAAACAGTGCTATGCCATCTGTTGTTATTGCTTCAGAGCAGTGGCTTGTAATACTTCTGAAAGGCAAAGTATAAGTCTGCTATAGAATAATCACTTGGCTAGAAGTTGTATCTGTTCAGCTAGAAATGCAAAGTAGCTATGGAATTGGAAAGGAGATCGGAGAAGAAAAGTTTCAGAGGATAAACACAACAGGGCAGCGTTATTAAAGACCTCAAAGTCTTCCAGTCAGTTGTTTCAGTTGTGATTTTTTCCCGGGGAATTACTCTTCACCTGACTCTAATGAATTAGAAAAAGATCAGTGTTCTCATGTAACGGTGCTGGAGGCTCGCAGTGCTTTGGTATTGGCTTGTTTGTGGCTGCCTGCCCAGAGGTGCTGCTGATGTCACAGCACGGAAGCCTCAGCTGAGGGGTTTGGCATCCCCATGGCCTTATGACATCTTTACAGAGCTGTGCTGCTCCCCTCACCCATGTGGTTTTATCACTGCAAACTGAAAAATCTTCCCACGTTACTTGTACTGCGTTGGCTCTGCAGTGGTTTGGACTTTACCTTGTCTTGTATTATCTAAGCAGAAAAGAGCTCCTTCTTGATGATATGGGTGATTATTTTCTCTGAAATCTTTCCTTGGTAGCTCCTTACATTTTAAATGGGTTACCTATCCTAATGCTATGGTTTTGATATTCTGCCTCTATCTTACGTATGCATTGTTTAATTAAAAATGAGAAAACAGTATTACTAAGTTCTACTGACTGCATTTGCTTAAAGAAAATCTCAATGCTCTTGAGAGTTGTGTTGTAATACAGATGTTGTATGTATTTGTGATGATTATAAATGTAAGAGTAAAAAGATCAATTGGAAGCAAGAAAATATATCCAAGATTTATTTTGTGCATAATGAAGTTTTTTTTTGTTTTTTGCTTTTGTTTTTAAGTAAAAATAAATAAATAAAGCTAAAGAGGGGAAAAAAAAATTAAAATACCTGCTTTTGTTGTAGATGGAAGTGAAAATGTGACAGGACTGGACCTCTCAGATTTTCCAGCACTAGCAGACAGAAACAGAAGGGAAGGAAGTGGCAATCCAACTCCATTAATAAACCCTTTAGCTGGAAGGGCTCCCTATGGTAAGGTTATATTTTTGAAAACTCTTTGAATGAACAACATGTCTATTTGCTCAGTTTGCCTTTTTCAGTTCTAAAGACAATAGGAAGCCTTTTCAAAAATGCCAATATCTCGAGCTGAGTCTCATTTTTTGAAAATCAGCAGTCAGTGTCTTTATAATTGGAAATTCCTCTCAGGTTTCTGTAAGTATTAAGACTTACTTGTTTTAAATTCATTGCCAGCAGTGGCAGCTGGGATTTTCAGTCATGGTAGTGTGATAAATCTAAAGCTGCTCACTCTCCAGAATTATTTTTAGGCAATAGGTTGTTTTCTACTTTGCACATATGCAGAAACTGTCCAGTTTTGAAGAATAAATTTTAGAAATAATGCTTGATTGTTAGAGATACATATTAGAGATACTTTTGTGTAAAAAGGGCACATTATAAACATTCTGTTTATCTTCAGTGTTTATTGGTAGTACCTGCTGTAGTACTGTTCACCATCACTCTTACGGTGAACATCAGATTTAAAAAAAAAAAAAAAAAAAGTAGCCTGTAACCATTGACTGTCATTCAGATTCCAAATCTGTGTCTTATATAATTCTTGCTGAACAGCTTAAAAATAATAAAAGGAAAAACATAAGGGTGGATACAATTCTTACTATTTGGGTCTGGAAAAAAATTAGGTAAGTTTAGTATGAAGGACAATACTCTTTTCTGTTACTGCTTCAGTAGATTTTGTCATGCATGTTGCATCAGCTGCTCTGAAAAGTTGCATTTATAACTTATTTTTATGACACTTGTCAAATTTCCAACTAAATATATCCTAGTCTTTTCCAGCTAAAAAAATAGCTAGTGTTCTTCAGAGATAGCTCCAATTCTAATTGGAGCAAAATAATAGATATTACATTATCAGGGGAAAGTAGCCTCATGGATTGGGTGTAACCAAGACCTTCTGCTTAAGATAGCTGTGAGAAACAGCAAAAGAAGTCAAACTGAAGTGCTCCCAAATGCAGGCAAAAGTCACTTCCCCTTGTAAAGACGCTGGAAAGTCACACTAAGAGTAGAGAGCTGATATGGCTTGTAGTTTACACAAGTTTGTCCATCTCAAAATGAGAAGCCATTACTTGGAAAACTGATGGAAGATGGAGGAAAGTTCCACACAGATGTACTTGCAGCATGAGGCTGGAGTTCAGTAGTGAGCTGTACTGCTGCATTTAAAAATAAAAAAATAAAAAAGGACACCATTTCCCTATTTGTGGTGCTAGCATACCTGTTTGTGTGATTGTTTGGTAAACTGGGGAAAAAATATATCTGAAAAGTTATCTTGAGCACCAGCTAAATGCAGGTTGCTTTATTGTAGAAACAGTAAAGAATTAGTTATGAGATACACTTGCCACTGTCTAGGCAAGTAAAGTGGAGAATGCTTTTGGTTGTGGTCAGGAAAGAAGGAGGTTTCCAACTGAGCTGAGGCATGCTTTCTTTATGCTTAGCTTATTTCAGAAAATAAGCCTTCAAACATTTCTTAGATAGAAGGAAAATATGCAGTATAGTTAATTCATGATCAGTATTGTTCTTCCAGTGGAAGAAATCATAACAACTATGAAAGCAAAGAGATTACAGAGGAAACAAGATTATATATTTTTTTTCTTGATGGAACATTGACCTTTAACATAAGAATACAATACAAAGTCGTATATGTTGTAAGCTACTGAGCCATTTTAGATCTTACATTGTCTGTTAAGAAACATTGAAAACTAGGACCTACACTTGCTTCTGCCATCTCTTACTGTAGTGGTGTAGTTTTCAAACAAGTCACTGTATTACTGTTCTGTGTCTTAGAAAAGAATATTTGCCCTTGGGTGTCTGGTGGAGGATTTTTGTTCTGTTTTGAACTGGCACTGAAAAAATGTTGCTTTTCAGTAGTCAGAATCCATATTCCAATGTGACTGGCCTAGTTTTTTAAAATTAGGGTCAAAGCATTGAGAGTTGCAGGCTAAATGCTTTCAGTTTCAGTACTGAAAGTAGGAGTTGTTCTTATGTCACAGGCAGGTATTACATTGGTGATGTGTTCTGTTGCAAGTTAGCTGGGCATCTTAAGGATACCTGTTTCTAAGGAGATCAGAGAATGGAGGAAAAAATGTATAACATTAAAAGCATTGTATCCTTGCTTCAATGGATTTCCTTAAAAACTACTTCAATAATGCCTGCAAAGATTTTTTTTTTTTTAGATATGCAAAACAGGTGCTTTTCTTGATAAAAGTTTCAGGCTTCATTCTTAAAGCGGTGGATTTGTCTATGAATTTAACCCAGAGTGTTTCTCAGCTCACACTTAAATAGAGGCTTTAGTCTAATCTGTGTGGATGTTTTAAATGAATATGCTTTGTTTCATTTTACCTGAGTTGTTGGTTTTTTAAGTTGTTTCCTGCTGAACTATGTGCACATAAGAAAAATGAGCAGTAAGCAAGAGCAACAGGAAATTTTTTTCCTAGCAGTCAATTAACTTTATTCCTGCTTTCATCTTGATAATAGTTGGGATGGTAACAAAACCAGCAAGTGAGCAGTCCCAGGACTTTTCAATACACAATGAAGATTTTCCAGCATTACCAGGCTCCAGCTACAAAGACCCAACATCAAGTAATGATGATAATAAATCTGTAAGTAAAGCTGCTTCTGTTTCAAGTGTTCAAACTTTTCTTGATTGCTGTATTTCAAAATAGGCAGTGGAATATGTTTATAGTGTAAGGTTTTCAAAGTTGCCCCTTTAAATTAATGAGAAATTTTATGTAAGTAGGGTTTCATACGTGACTCTGTGACCTTGCTCTGCATATCCTCATAGATATCTATTGCTCCGCATATCCTTAGAGCGAGAGTGAGTGAGGAAAAACTCACAAGAATACTTCAAAATTATTTACAAGAATTGACATATATTTTTAAAGTTTTGCAATTCATAACTTCTTTTTGCATCTCAGTTGTCACTGTTGGTTCTCTCTCATCAGTAGCAGTAGGTTTCACATTGTACCATCTTTCTTTAAGCTGTCAAATCCTTTAAATGTTAGGTAATAAAATACCACTTAAAGGTAAAATTATTGATGAGCATATGAAAGCACAGGGAACATGGTATTTTAATAGAGACTATTACATTTGTGGTTATGTTGTAGGCTAGTTGCATCTTAAGTATTGTTCTAATCACTGTGTGTTAGATGGTAAGATTTTTTTTCTGTTGTTTACTCTGGAAGATCTGTAATTAAAATTTGTGCTTTTTATTACAAATTAGAGATAAATACACTAAAATTTGGATGACAAAGAACAGCATTCTACAGTGTTGGACAAAATGTTCTAGTTTGATTGTTTTACTACTTAGAATTGCAAAATTTGGTTAATCAGTGGTACTGGTAGGTAGGTATTAGAAGTGACTACAAACTCACACGAAAACTGGAAAATGTAACTTCAAAAAAGGTGGAATCTAGGCCTTCTCCTTGGAAACTATGGACAGATTACGGTGTAGAGAATGTTCTGATCACTTGGAATTGAGTACAGTAAGGAACGAGGGATGAAACATGATTATATTGTGTTACTGCAGATTTGTTTTAAAGAATATTAAAGAAATGTTTATGGAAAGTACCTTTTGTCAGTATGTGGGCTCCTGGAGAGCTATTGCAGTTTTCTTGCCAAACACACAGTGTTTACATCTCTTTCCTGATAGTTGCAAAGGTGCCAACTGTTTGTTGTTTGCACCTGAAATTGGCTTGAGTTATTACCTATTGCTGCATCGTGGAGTGTTGTGACTGCAGGAACAAGGCTATTGGAAAAAAGACAGATACTTGGGACATTCATTGCGTATTCAAACTCAAGTTTAAAATAATTTCTTTCCCAAGATTGCAAGCTGTAGGCTTACTAATAGCTCTTATTGCATGGGAAGTGTACTTTATGAAGTGTTGAATATTACATAAGGTTTGTGAACAGAGTACAAGAACTTCAGCTTTGTTGCATTTTAGTAGCTAATATATTAGTGTGACTTGAAGTACTGTTCAGAGTTCTTGGATGAAAGATATGGTCAACCAATCTTTTCCTTTTTGGATTATTTCCATCATACCAACTCTACAAATTACTTTTAATAGAATTTGAATACATCAGGCAAAACATCATCCAGCACAGATGGGCCCAAGTTTCCTGGAGATAAAAGTTCAACTACGCAAAACAACAACCAGCAGAAAAAAGGGATCCAGGTGTTACCTGATGGTATGTATCATTCCACTTTGTCCTCTTCAAAGGTTTTGGCAGGCCTTTACATCATCGTGTTGATTTCTTCACCTCTTGAAAAGAGAAAATTAATTTGTGCTTCTTGCCCAGGTCGGGTTACCAACATTCCTCAAGGGATGGTGACGGACCAGTTTGGAATGATTGGCTTGTTAACATTCATCAGGGCAGCAGAGACAGATCCAGGAATGGTACATCTTGCATTAGGAAGTGATTTAACAACACTAGGTCTCAATCTCAACTCTCCTGAGTAAGTTTCTGTTTTTTAGTACTGTCTTCAGTTTTGTTTTTATTATGCTGTCATTCACAGTAACAGATTCACTTAGTTTACATAAGCATCAAACCCACAAGATATTTTGCCAAATAAAATTTGAAAACGTTAAGACAGTAAAATAAAACTTCCATAAACAAGATAATTGTGCCTCAAGGAATACTGAGATTTGTTTTGCAAGCTTTCAGTAAGCCTAGTGGCTTTGCTTATTCTCCTACCTTTTTAGGACTTTCTTCAAGGAATTGACAGTGTATTTTTAATAAACCTCAGATACACATTATTTTTCTAATAATAGTATTCCTTGAAGGTATTTGTATATAGATATCAGGAATTCGGGGCATAGATACTAGTGCATCTACAGAGTCTACTCCACACCAAAAATGAAAATATGGTGTTATAGTTAACCTCGAGTCATTCATTTCAGCTCAGTTTAGTCATCTAGGCTTTCTGTAGAGGTAGTGGATGGAAGAGTAATTGCAAGTTCACAATGGTAAGAGAAGTTCTTAGGAATAGTAAGGTGAATCACTAGCCCAAAAAGCCTTTTTCTGTACTTGTTACAGAAGAAACCTAGATTTTCCCCCAGTTTGGGGAAGAAATGCCTATCTTCGTGACTACAGTTGTGTGAGGTAAATTGAATTTCTGGTACTTTTGCAGCTGAGAATGTCCCATTGTGACTATTCAGTCGTGAAAAATTTTATACCCTTCTCATTGAGGGAGGCACTGAGGGGGAACAACAGGCCTTTAGTTTATTTTAATCTATAAAATACAGTTGATAGGAAGCATGCATTGACCTTATCCTTTGATACAGTCTTTCCATGTCCTGAATTTTTGCCTTACATTATGTAAATGACTCTATGTAAATGATCTTTCAGTAAAGAGAATGCAGAAACGAGCCTTAGTCACTTACCTTACTTCTGTGGCACTTTGTATGTGGCGAAAAAACAAGATGTCTAAATTCCTTGAATAAAGAGTTGTGATGCTTTGTATCAGCAGAGATTTATGTAATCTTACGTAACCTTATTGGCAGTGTAGTGTATACATTTCAAATCTTACATATAAAACGTTAGCCAAACAAAGACCAAACAGTATATATATGGATTTCCTGTCATAAATTTTATATACAACTGCATTCTGACTGTGTGAGTGCAGGGAAGATTTCTGAATGGGAGTATCAAGGTGAGAGGGAAATCGCAGGGAAAAAATAGCTCCTGATTTTTGCATCTTGAAATGATTGGCATTAATGTACATGTTTATTTCTCGAGGAGTAACTTTTTAGAAATAATCATTTCTAGAAAATATTTCTGTAATGTTTGCATCAGAACACAGTCAAATTGTCATATCGTTGGCGCTTTTAAAAATATTTAAAACCACCTCCCAGACTCATCCTTCTGGTACAATTGCATGCAGTTATTTGTGGAATGTGTTACTTGAACATAGTATTTTCTTTGCTTGTGCTAGTCTCACAGCTCCCTTTCCCTATTCAATCTAGCAGTTTTTCACTCCCATCTCCTTCTCCCTCAGCATGCTGAGAATACATAAAGAACAGTTAAACTGATCACAGGTTGCTGCTTTTCCTCAGTAGTTACAGAATTTTTAGCACTCACTGGGAGACGGATCTCCTGGATCTTCCAGATACTAAAGTTATTTACTATTCTCACTACAAATTGCTCAAAAGTAATTGGAGAATAATCAGCTGAAAATATGAGAATACCTTTGTTTGTAAAATAATTTAGAGTACATCTGTATCTGAAGCTTGAGCTTCCTCTGTTACTGTTCCTCAACACAGGTGAAATCTGGTTACGTCATTCAGTTAAACAGCTGGCATGCAGAAGTAGTAGGATAATATTTCTGGTAATATTATTTGATGTTTTATGCAACATTATGCATTAGTTTTGATGCCCAAAATAAAACTTAACCTTTACCCACCTACTGAATAGTCTATAGGGAATTTGGAACTAGATGATCTTAAGGCCCCTTCCAAGCATTCCGTGATTTTCTGCTTTGGGGATGACCTATAGATGTGCTTTACAGCTCCTGAGTGCAACATCCAGACTACTATTATGTGTGAATACATAAACAATATATACACGTGACATACTGCTGCTATTTTTCAGCGGATGTAAGTTAAAGAGCAGGATTTTTAAAAGCTTTTAACATATAATTACTCTATATTAGATATTTATGTGTTGGATGAAGGAGATAGGTTTAGTATTTAATCTATTCTGTGTTATAAAGTTGGTTTCATTTTATACTACAGAGCAGTTTAGCAAAAAGCCTGTGCTGTCCTTAATGTTTTGCCTTATGTTAAACATCCTTTGCTTGATTTACAAATTGCCATTAGAAAAAATAAAAGCATTCTGCATGTGGAAAGCAGATTTCTTTTTCTGCCTTGTGAGATGCTTCTAATATTAAAGGCACTTATCCCATTTAAACACACAATAAATGTACTTTTAGAAACATGATTTTAGAATTCTGCATATATTTTTCTTTGAAGTAAACCTAATAACTCCTGGTTTTGTACCTCTTTTCTGTATAGACATGTTAACACTTATTGCTTAAATAACGATTATTTATTGCCTATACAGACCCATATTTCCTTAAGACATACTTTTCATGGAATCATAGAATGGCCTGGGTTGAAAAGGACCACAGTGATCATCTAGTTTCAACCCCAGTGCCATCTGCAGGGTCACCAACCACCAGACCAGGTGGTTGCCCAAAGCCACATCCAGCCTGGCCTTGAATGCCTCCAGGGATGGGGCATCCACAACCTCCTTGGGCAACACATTTTCATTTCTTTAATTCTCTTAGCTTAAATATAAACTAAGCTAACTTTAAAATAACTTAAAATTCTACACAAATGAAGCTGAAAATAAAAATGGCACTTCATTTAATTCTTTAGAGGTTATGTAGCAGTTCTTTCATTTTCAGAAGCTTCCTGAAATATTAATGAAATAGGTTGGAACGTTAATTGAATAAGCTGTATGCTTTTCAATACCTCCTTGAAAAATGTTAAATTAGTAGCGTTTTATTCATGTCATAAAGTAGACAGTGTGCAAACCCTTGTTTTTATTGCATTTAAGTGGTGCAGTTGGAGTAAAAATCCTAGCTTCTTTACCTTAGGACACAAAGTCGCTAGGGCATGCATGATGTGATGGCATTGCAGGAAGCTCCTCTCCTTGGGCAATGACTATCCGGGCTTTCAGTAGAAAGAATGTTTTAGTTATTTTCAGCATTTGCAGATATTGCTACTGAAATCTTCCTTCAGGCTCTCTAGCACAAACTTTTGCTGTTACGCTGAGATTAGTTAACCTGGAGTGAGACTGACACCATTTTGGCAGTGTAGTTTGTAGGCCCTATGGCTCAGCTGGAAGTTAGTGTTGTTGGGATAGCTGTGTAGGATTCAGATACTTAGTAGCAACTATTAAGTCTTTGACAAGAAGGAATCAAGAGTTGAGGAGGATGTACCCTAAAACAAGTAACATTTCCACAAAGTGCCCCATAGCATGTTGTCCTGGGTATTTGGAAGTGCACTGTAGTGTAGCTGCCTGTGGAAGAGTTTTTCATCTTGGACCTTTTTTCTGTGCTTTATCCATTAAATAGAAAACTCATTCCTCAGTACATCATCATTGTAATAGAGTTGGAAAGTTCATTGTTTTCTCTTTGTTAAGTGAATGAGGGGGGGTCTTCATTTTTGAGTTGGTAGCAAAATTTTTACGAAAGAAAAATACTAAATCATAATAAGCATATCTTCATATTGTGCCAGGATTTAGTTTATTTGCAGTCACTGGAATTTAAAAGAACAACATCTTTATTGGTTTGTTTAAAAAAAAAAAAAAAGAATCTGCCAGTATAAGCTTTTCTCTTCCTTTTAAATTGTAGGCTAATAAATCAGAACCCATCAGGCTCATGGCAGGTATTCCAGGTCAAATAATAATAATAATAATAATAATAATAATCTGTTTAAAATTGGATTCCTGACACTTAAGTTAAAGGAATGATAGATTAAAAAAATGACATCTTGGCTCTGGAGATTCCCAGGATTGTTTAAATGCACGCTTTCTCTAAACATTAGAAAGAAAATGAATAAATGTAGCTATTTTAGGAAAATGGGTTGGAACTTTCCCTCTCTCTTTCCTTCTCACCCCATGTGGAATGATTTTGGTTGTGTGGTATGTTTATTGCCTTCTTTTTTTTTGTAATTTTTTTTTTTCCCCCTCAGAAATCTTTATCCCAAATTTGCATCACCTTGGGCATCATCACCTTGTCGACCTCAAGACATAGGTAAGAAAAAAATGGCTATTTAATTCAATATTAATGTATGAAAATGGTACTCATTTACAAGTCTTAATAGTTGCATCAATTCCGATTCTTTTTTAGACTTCCATGTTCCATCTGAATACTTAACTAACATTCACATTAGGGATAAGGTGAGTATGTGTGTGTATTTTTTGTTAGTTTATTACCAGTAATTTTCTAAATTTTCTTTCAAACAGATTTTTTTTTTTTTTCCCAAATTCAATGCATTCAGTGGATGTTCTCAATCTTTTTAAGAGCAGTGATATGTTAACTGGCTGATCAGATATATCATGCACCCATTCCACCTTAGAAAAGGGTATGGAAAACAAAAATGCATACAGGCATAGCTAGCTAACAAGAACATTGTATTTTTACTAATATGCTCTTTATGCAAAGAGCATAAGAGCATGTTTAGTTTAATTCAGCATACTCTAATATTCAAATGCCATATTCAGTTGTTCTTTTTCTTGAGATTGGCTCAGAATTGTGATTCAAGATACTGTCGTATTTATCTCTTGCTTCCCATGTATACGCGGACAGGAATTCTTGTTAAGTATATTTTCTTTCAAGTACTGTAGTTTCTTAAGAGGGACTGTTGAGAAATATGGCAAGAAATTGTGCTCATATTACTTAATAGGGTGTGAAATAAGCAAATACATTCAAGCATTTAAAGAACTAAAAAGAGTAGGTGAGGATACACAAAGATGGAGGATAAAATTCTATCTTGCTGATTCTTTACTTCTGTTTATTTTCCTTCTGTGTCTTCGTGCTAGTTGGAAAGGTTAACAAAATGAAGAAAAATGATTGCTGTAATAATTATTGCTCCTGTTAGATTACAATTTACAATACACGTAAGATGGAAGCACATTCTGCATGTATCCTTCTGTTGTTTAAGTGAGATGTTATGTCTTAAAGCATTTATATATTGTAAATTTTTCATTCTCATTTTCTTCCATTTTTTGCAGCTGGCTGCAATAAAACTCGGCCGATATGGAGAAGATCTCCTGTTTTATCTCTATTACATGAATGGAGGAGATGTATTACAGCTATTAGCGGCAGTAGAGCTGTACGTTCAAACTACTTTGTCAGTCTTACATGATTTAATCTTTTGCAGTAATGAAGTAGTACATGTAATATTAAAAAAGAAAAAGCAATGCTGGAAAGAGAAGCTTAGTCAGTCTAAAGCTGGAAAACTTTTTTGGAATACCTCCTCCAACGTTGGTTCCATTTTGCACTTTTTTCATTCATGTAGCAGAAATCAAATGCCTGTCTCATAAATTTTGCAGAGTTATAAAGCATTGTCAAAAAGAAGTATATGAATGCCATTAGTTATTAAACATTAGTCATAAAAAAGAATTTGTTGTTTGAATTTACCAGACTTCTTGAAGTTTTGTGTGTGATTAAATTAAGGTGTAATAATTGTATGGAAGTGGTATGTGATAGCAACTGTAATGATGTCTCAGAAATATCTTTTTGATTTTGAATCGTTGTATAATTTTTATTTAAAATCTTAGAATTGTAGACTGTGATGTCAAATTGAAATAACTAATGCTAAAAATTGTTTTTCCTTCCTGTTGAAAATGGAAGATTTAACCGGGATTGGAGATACCACAAAGAAGAACGAGTATGGATCACCAGGGCACCCGGAATGGAGCCAACAATGAAAACCAATACATACGAGAGGGGAACATATTACTTCTTTGACTGTCTTAACTGGAGGAAAGTAGCTAAGGTATATATTTTCCCTTGTGAGGATATTTTAAGTCTATCAGCCATATGTTTTTAGAAGGACAAAACCCAAAGTCCATCCCAAAATCTCAGCTTTTAACGTCATATAATTCCAGTTCATTATCTCAGTTTCTGATGTGCATGAGAACAGAGATTGCCTAAAAAAACCTGGTTTGTCTGTGGCAAAGGAGGAGCAGTTTCTCCATTTCCTGTTTTCTTTGGGAACTAAAAGGAGCTTCCTGCTTTCATCACAAGTTTTATTAATATTGAAAGCTTTTCTTTCAAGTACAATTTTCTAGAATAAAAATAACTATTTGTCATTTTAAAAATTCTGCATGCAAATATTATTATTTTCCTTTAGAAAGTTGAGTAGGGAGTTACCACATCAACCTTTAGAACAGGTGTTTAGGGTGGGAGGAGTTGGCTTGGGTTGGTTTCTTTTTGTTGTTGTTGTTTTCTAATTATTGTCTTATTGAGCATAATGTAGGAGTTCAGTGCTCTGTTGTTTGAATGTTTGAGTACTTCAAAATAGATTGCTTCTCTTAGGGAGGAGATATTTTCATGATTGTTTTCTGTATTCTAGGCCAAGAGGCATTAAAAAAAAAAAAAACGCAAAAAGAACAACGGTCTTCTCCCTTTCCACTTGTGATAATTTGTTCCCTTCTGTTTTGAATACTGTCAATACTGGTCATCCTTTATTTGCAATTTGTGGAATTGTTCTTCTTTTTCTCCACCCTCTTTTCAAAGTATTTTCAAAATACTTTTCAATATTTTAGTGTCTTTCAGCTTTAAAACCATTTTGTACAGTGTATTTTCCTTGATTATGATTATGATTTCTTCACCCCATGAAAGCAAATGCTTTCTAATGCAAAGTGCAAAAACATTTGAATGATCATCAGTGTTGTCATTCACTAACCTGAAAAAAGGGATATGTTCATCTGACAGTAGCCTGCCGTGTAAAGGAATGCATTCAGCTCTAGTTTGAGCTGGAAAAGATATGTGTGCAGTATGCATGCAACCATCACACCTAGCCAGAGTCTGAGTTGAATAATTTTCAAAAAAAATCACAGTCCCCATTTAATTTTACTTCATAGAATCATAGAATGGCCTGGGTTGAAAAGGACCTCAAAGATCATCTAGTTTCAACCCCCCTGCTATGTGCGGGGTCGCCAACCACTAGACCAGGCTGCCCAGAGCCACATCCAGCCTGGCCTTGAATGCCTCCAGGGATGGGGCATCCACAACCTCTCTGGGCAACCTGTTCCAGTGTGTCACCACCCTCTGGATGAAAAACTTCCTCCTGATATCTAACCTAAACCTCCCCTGTCTTAGTTTAAAACCATTTCCCCTTGTTCTGTCACTATCCACCCACGTAAACAGCCATTCCCCCTCCTATTTATATGCTCCCTTCAAATACTGGAAGGCCACAATGAGGTCTCCCTGGAACCTTCTCTTCTCCAAGCCAAACAATCCCAGTTCCCTCAACCTTTCCTCATAGGAGAGGTGTTCCAGCCCTGTGATCATCTTAGTGGCCCTCCTCTGGACGTGCTGTAAGAGCTCCACATCCTTCCTGCACTGGGGGCCCCAGGCCTGGACCTCCAGATGGGGCCTCACAAGAGCTGAGTACAGGGGGGACAATCACCTCCCTCTCCCTGCTGGCCACTCTTTTAATGTAGCTCAGAACATGGTTGGCCTTTCAGGCCGCAAGCACACATTGCCGGCTCATGTCCAGCTTCTCGTCCACCAGGACTCCCAAGTCCTTCTCTGCAGGGTTGCTCTAAAAGAGTTCCCAGTCTGTATGAACAATTGGGATTGCCCTGGCCCAAGTACAACAGCTTGCACTTTGCCTTGTTGACCCTCATTAGGTTCACATGGGCCCACTTCTCCAGCCTATCCAGGTCCCTCTGAATGGCTTCCCTTCCCTCCAGCGTATCGACTGCAACACTCAGCTTGGTGTCATTCGCAAACTTGCTGAGGTTGCACTCGATGCCATCTTCTGTGTCATTGATAAAGGTGTTGAAGAGCACTGGTCCCAAGACCAACCCTTAGGAAACACTACTTGTGACCAGCCTCTACCCTGACACAGAACCATTGATTACAAGCCTTTGGCTGTGACCAGTCAACCTGTTCTAGTTACATGGAATTGTATAGCAGTGGCATGATTTTTCCTTCAAGTTTTAACCAGCATGGCAGATTCATTCATGATAAAAGAAACTTAGAACATGTACTACATAGAACATGTACCTACAGAACGTCTGACCATACTCCTGTGTTTTGTTTTGTTTTCTGGAAATCACATGGCAGATCAGACTAAATCTTGAGATGTTGAACAAGATTCCTATATGTTGGAACTGTGCATGTTCTACCTGTTTAGATATTTCATTTAATTGGAAAGCCAAAATTCTGAATTGCTTGCACAGAACGCATTTCATTACTGTGATCAAGCTGCATCTACATACTTTTAAGATAAGTATGCCATTGAACAGTTATGTGTTGGTTGATGTGTTTTCAAACATCAGCTCTAAATTAAAGGGATTAGAATTCAGTGTTCTAGTTCATCTAAAGATTAACTAGACATGGGGTTTTTTTTTCATCTCCAATGATGTGTGGCACTCATCAGTCCATTTGCACATTTGACTCATTGGTTTTACTGCTTTTCCAATGGTCATAACAAAGCTAAAACTTCCTAATGGAAGATTTTAATAGCAAGCTGTGCTTGTGCAATTAATATATAATATATAAAATGCATATATACAGGGTGATTCCAAGACCTTTAAGCAAAAACATCTCTCCCCTCAGAACCTAAACAAAAAATTTTATTTCTGTTTAAGTTATTGATTTGTTGTTTGGTATTGCTTGTTAGGTATCCCAAGGCACTGTTTAAGGTTATTTTATTACTTAAGGTCTTCATTGTAGACCTTAAGTCTACTTAAGAGTAATTACTTTTTGAAAGGACAGATTTCTTCTTTGGAGTCAACTTAATATTTTCTATTTGTTAATGAACAATAAAAGTCTAATGTAGGTATCCATATCAGTGGATTAGATTGAAATTTTACTGTACTTGGAAATAAAAAGTTACTTTACTAGAAGGAAGTGATGTCCGTTGTATAAGAATAGTAACATCCTTAGTGTCTCCCATTTTTCTACCTGTAGTGAATGTATCAAGCTACTACTTGATGCTTAAGCACTACTTTTGAAGACAGTATTTTCTCTACTGGGAGTTGTAAGTACTGTCCTGAAATTCAGCATCTAGTGCTTGAGTTGTTTGTTTGCCCTTTTGTCCTTCCTCTGTTAAAGAGAAGAGCTGGCTTTGTATAAGTGGGCATTCATGGCTGTATGGGTGAAACAGAGACACACAAAATGAATTCTCCAAATGATTTTGCCCAGGATCTATACAGATTCTTTTGCATTCTGTATTTTTAATTTTGGTTTTAGTTTGGTCCGAAGGGCACCAGGCAGGTTAAGTATTTATTGATCACAGCCTTCTGTGAAGGGTTTGAGGAAAAATTGGTATGATGTTACATGAAGAAGGAATCACTTGCTGGAAACCCTTCTGCAAGAGTTCCATCTATGATCAGTAAATAAGAATTTCTATAAATATGTGAAGTGTGGTCTTGGCACTGCATGGTGATGGTGTTACCTCTGATAATTTCTGGAGTAGACTTTTCCTATGAGGAGTAAAACAAAAATGGCAGTATGTGATGACCTCTAAACTGAAGGAAAATACAGCCAAGTAACTTTTTCTATCAATCACAGAGGTGTTTATCAATGGTTCAGGAAATTAAAAATATAACAATCTGGGGGAAAAAAGAGTTCTGATAAATAACAGTCTCTTAGTGTAACAGCTGCATTACTAGTGAGTACTGGGAATACAGTTCCTTAGAAGGCCACAATAGTAATTGCTGCTTAATGGCTTCATTAGTGCTCTTTTGAAGCAGTCAAACAAGAATTATTTCTGGTAAATTACTCTCTTATTTATATATGCAAATTAAATTATTTTTTCAAGGTACTTTATAAACTTGTCTGTTGTTTTAGTGTATATGCTCAAATAGATGGCGGCACGTATTTTAATGTGTTGTGCCTTGAGGAAGTTGCATTATGCAATTATCAGCTTGTGTATTTATTCTACCTACAAATTAATAACTCAGTTATTAAAAGTTATATTGAATTACAATTGATACAGTGAAATGTAACTGTTTACTTTGAATAACGTTATAAAGTCTTACAGCTAAGTTTATAATAACAAACAAGGATTGGTAGATTTTTTTGATAGTATCCTAGATTTTTTTTGTTTTTACAAATTTTTGGTAAAGCAGACTACATACTTCAATGAAAACATATCTATTAAGATTTTATTAATTCCATACTGATAGGTGGTTTAAATATTGAGAAAATGTTAACAACAGTAAATTTCAAATTACCTTAAATGCCAAACAGAACACAGGAAGATGCTGACTACAGATATGTCTCCTTATATGGTTTTTCATCCTAGGGCATGTAGAAAGTACAGTATGGTTAAAGGCACTTTGATTTTTCACTGAGGATTTGGCTTTATAGTGTGCTGCTGTTGAGGAGACGTGAAAGAGAGAGGAAGGGAAGTGGATGTGAGACCAAAAATGCCTTCTACAATTGCATGTTTACTGAAATCCTGATTTTAAATTGTTTGAAGAAAACTGTCTGGAATTTCTCCTTTGAAAAGTAAGGAGAATTAATCCCATTTAAGGAGAGGAAAAAATAACATAACCTGTATACTTTGATTTTGTATCTATAAAATGTGGAATTCTTTCTGGAGAAAGGTTAAATTTCCAAGTGTTTACTTGCTCGTAAGATTTGCTGCCTGTATATTAAATGACTTTCTAGTAATTATAGAAGTATTAATATTGATCTTAAAATGGTAGAATGTTCAATTTGTTCTTCTAACAGAGATGTACCGTAGCATTTGGATTCAGGCCCAATCTTAAACTTGGGCCTTTGTACCCATCTTTAAGCCATCATAAATACTGCCTTTTTGGTCCCGCTTGGATTTTCTCTGCTATCCTTTGATGGGACTACACAGCCCAGAATAATTTGTGCTCTGGGCAATTCTTATTCAGCTAACTTTGCTTTGGCTTAGTCTATTAATGCCATGGATCACCTGAAACAATTCTTTCTCTAGTATTTTTACGTATTATTGTTTCTATGCGTGCAGGCTGATGTAAATTTGCCACCAGAACAAGAAGGAACTGATTTAATTGCATAGAAAATGTATGTAGTGTTGCACATGTGCCCTAAGCTTCCACACACAGTTAGTACTCATTTTCCTTGGTTATTAAAAGATATTTAATTTTTAATAATTATTCCATATAAGAAGTAAAGCGATATAATGAGTGTTTGTCAATGGATAAGTGGCACTTTCACACTTTATTTGTATCTGTTTATATTAAAAAATATCAGTGATGCTGTTCACATTCTAAACCATAGTGGCCCATGGAATCAAAAGAAAAGACTTAAAGTGTAAAAACATGTAATACAAGTATTTTTCTGCATACAATAAATAATTGCCTTTTAGTTTTCAACAAATTTTCGTCAATGAGTTCTTTTTTGGTATTGTCAGATATAACTGAAGTATTATTAAACACTGCTGGATATTGGGCTTCAGCATCGCTGACATTGGAAGTCAAAAAGGCTCTTTTAAGCCTTTTTGTTTTAAAATCACTAACAGTCTGAAGCATCAATTTATATGCTCCTAAAGCAACTTTGGTAGGAAATCGTATTCCTCCTTCTAAACGAAGGGTTTCCAGTTTGTGGCCCACAAAGCACTGCTCAAGGTGCCAAAATCTTCCTTCAGACAGTACCAGCAGTAGCACACAGCCACAGTAAGTTTGGAAACCCCATTGATGGGTAATGGATTCCATCGTAATGGCTTAAGTAGCTGTTTTCCATGTGTAATTTCAAGGGCATTTCAGAGCATGTGAAGGTTCAGGTAACTGATCTAAGCTTTTATTGTTAACTCTTTTTTTTTGTTTACAATTCTGTTAAAAAAAGCAGTTCCCCAACAGAATGATAGTAATCTGCAGATCCTTCTGATTATGTGCAAAATGGAAACTTTGAAAGCCAGGAATGGGAGAGAAGTTTGAGAGGTATTTTTCCTATTAGAAAATGACTTCAGAATTATGAAGATCCAGCCAACCTAGACCAGCTATTGACACCAAAATACCTGTACACCTTGACCTTGCTGCTGACAAAAGGAGAGAGCAGGCATCCCTTCAGTACCAGCACGTATGTGTGGATCTGCACAAAAGGGGAACGTACACCAACTGGCATGCAGTGTTAATCAGGAGTGCCAAAAGCAATTTACTTGTATGTGCAACTTAAAGGCTACACACAGAGTGTAGTGGAATAAATGAGAAAAGAAAAGAAACACATCTTGGCTGAAGCAGAGCAGGAAAGCAAAAATGAGGCAAACATGCAACACTTCAGTGCAAATGGCTATAACTTCACACACAGGCTTTGCAAAGATTTTCCAGGTTTAGGTACAGTACTCTCTGGGGAATAGAGACCTACTGAATTCCTAGCATTTGTTCCTCATTTGTTTTGTTGCCATGCTGAATGTTCTTTCCATACTAGTTAGACCTTGTTTTGCCTTAAAGGAGGGAGTTCGGGGAGTTGAGTTTTCATAGATTTTATTTCTGATGTTGCATTGATTTGTTCTTCAATTTAGTTTGTTTACCTGTAAAAGCGGAAATATTGTGCTATTTAAGCACTTCAGGGAGTGCTTTAAAATAATCTATTCTGCACTCTTAGTGTTTTTATCAGTGTGTAAAAGGAGGGGGATTCAGTTTTCTCCACAGATACAGATGAAGGTCTGCTGAGGTTCCCCATTCAGTTAGGCAAAAGAAATGACTATGTGTGTCCCTTGTGTTGAAAGGAAGTAGCCTTAAAAAACAGTTGTGCAGCTTCCACTTTCTGTACTTCTTGAATGAAGATAAAATGAGGGCAAGGCAAAGTTAAGCTGTGGAAAGGATCTGAAAAATATCAGATTTAAGTAATTCCTTGTAACTGCATGTATGAGGGAAGGAGCACCAAATGTCAAAGTGTACTAATTGAGGGTTGCGTGCAAGGTCACGGAGGGAAAAGCTGCTTTTTCTGTGTAATAATCAGGATGCATTTAGATATCAGGCTAGCTGCAATCTGATTTGTAGTAGTTGCTATAGTCAGATTAAAAATTCCTGCTGCATCATGGAGATATTTCACAAGTAGGCAAACCAAACCCCTCAGATGGAAGTCAGGTGGTTGTGCCAGTGAGACAGTGAAGCTGCTTGTTTATGCATGAGTTCCTTGTGTGGCATCTGAGTGCATAGGCACAAAGATTTTTATTCTGAATGGTTGTTTATAAAACATCGGGTAAATTTCTTGTGAAAGATGTTTTCAAAGAAGGATGTAATATGAAGGAGCTCAGGACATACACAAGAATTTGGGTAAATCTGGAGCTTATATTGGAGTGTGAAACGTGATAGATTATTTTTCTTCAGTTCTGGCTTGCTTAGGTTTCAGTAGTGTCTCTAGAATTTTTGGTCACATTCCCCATTGTTGTGCTAAGGTGTAACCTAGTTACTTTAACTTAAGACTGGGCCTGTGAGAATACCACAAAATATCTCAAAACTTCAGATCATACAAAATAAGTCTCTGTACATCTGAATTGTTGAAATGACAGGAACCTTTATTCATAATGCAATCATGGCATGAGCTGATCTGTGAGTGTGTTGTGTACACATCGTATAAATGAGATCATAACAGGAGTTCTGAGGGTAAAGTACCATTTAAAAAAAAGATGAGGGGGAGCCCACACGTTGCAGATGTAGTGTTCAGGATATTGGCTTTTTTGGAATTAAAATATAGAATCCAAGATAGTGAAATTGTGTATTCTTGCCTCAAGATAGACTAGTATTTGATCTCTTTTGTATTCGTGCTTTTCAAATATGGTGTGTAGAAAACACTTTTCAGCGGTTAAATGACACATAGTTTTATTTGGCTTTGTCTTTTTTGTTTGTTTCTTTTTTGATTGTAGGAGTTCCATCTGGAATATGACAAATTAGAAGAAAGGCCTCATCTGCCATCAACCTTCAACTACAACCCTGCTCAGCAAGCCTTCTAAAGACTTCCCTTTTCTTGGGGTATGGCTGTCTCAGCACAATACTCAACATAACTGCAGAACTGATGTGGCTCAGGCATCCTGGTTTTAATTCCTTGAGGATCTGGCAATTGGCTCATGCGAAGGGTCACCATTTGAGGTCCTGCCTTACTAATTATGTGCTGCCCAACAACTAAATTTGTAATTGTTTTTCTTTAGTTTGAGCAGGGTCTGAATTTTTGTTTTTGTTTTATTTTTGCCAGCAGACAAGCTTGGGTCTGTAAAGACAAGCGAGTACACTGACAAAAGTTTACCACTTAGTTTTCCAAAATGTAAAAAGTCAAAAAAATAAGAAAAAAGACAAAAAATTAGACAACAAAA
Source organism: Phasianus colchicus (assembly GCF_987193195.1). NCBI lineage: Eukaryota > Metazoa > Chordata > Aves > Galliformes > Phasianidae > Phasianus > Phasianus colchicus. Next base: position 36,559,211 of record NC_143436.1, read on the forward strand.
TTTGCATTGTTCATTGTAGCACTATTGGTAATAAAAAATGTTTGTGCATTTTTATGTGAAGATCCTTCTCGTATTTCATTTGGAAAGATGAGCAAGGTTTGCTTCCTTCATTTTACTTCCCCTTCTGTTTTTGAAAGGCAGTTTTCGCCAAGCTTAATGCAAGAATATCTGACTGTTTAGAAGAAAGATATTGCCACAGTCTCTGGTTAGTTTCCAGAGTTGTGTATTACTGAGCTTCATCTTTCCAGAATGAGCAAAACACTGTCCAGTCTTTGTTACGATTTTGTAATAAATGTGTACATTTTTTTTAAATTTTTGGACATCACATGAATAAAGGTATGTATGTACGAATGTGTATATATTATATATATGACATCTATTTTGGAAAATGTTTGCCCTGCTGTACCTCATTTTTAGGAGGTGTGCATGGATGCAATATATGAAAACGGGACATTCTGGAACTGCTGGTCAGGGGACTACTTTGTCGCCCTGTGCACTAAAGGGCCAGATTTTCAGCAGCCAAGGACATCCATACCCAAGTGAATGTGATGGGACTTAAGTGAACTGAGACAATTCACTCTGGCTGTTTGAACAGCAGCGTTTCATAGGAAGAGAAAAAAAAGATCAATCTTGTATTTTCTGACCACATAAAGGCTTCTTCTCTTTGTAATAAAGTAGAAAAGCTCTCCTCACTGCAGTGTTGACTTTGATTTGAGATTGTGAAATTATTTCTTCAACAATGAATAATGGAAAAAAAAATTGAAGTATTAAAACTATCAAGCTGTACAGTGGTTAAGGCACTTGAAGAGTCTTTTTGCTGCTGACAAGTAATTTTATAACAGAATTTACGTTCTTTTCCACAGTAGGCCAAAATGTTTGGTCATCTTGGTTTGAAATCTTTTCTTTTTTGTTTTGTTTAAAAAGAAAAAAAAAAAAAAAACCACATCCTTTTTACATTGGGGGTTGGGTAACACTTTAACAGTTCACGTGATAAGAAGGTGCTTCATGAACTCATCTCAGAAAGAAACCGTGTGATAAGCATGGCTTAGAGTCGGTCATAGGTTAGTCCCAAACTTGCCCACTTTAGATAGATATGCATTTCATTTGATGATCACTAGTACTTGAACATACAGACTTGAACAAACATGAATACAAACTGTTTGTTTGAAATACAACTGCTCTTCAGAGTGGAGGAAGAAAAACCTGAGCCATTGGGATAGTTTCCTTCCTCTCGATGCAACCAGGACTTCACATTGAGTTGCCTCTGGTGATAAAAAGCATTTCAAAATACCTGAAATTATCAAAGCAGAAAAACAGTGTCCATTGATCCTTTTTATTTATGGTTTATTTTTATTTTTTAGGTTTTAACCTATTTTTCTATATAGTGCAAAATAGCTTCTTAGCATTTATTGAACTAAACTTGGAAATTAACCGTTCATGATATCATTGTTTTTTCTGTATCAGATCTGATAGTGATTTTAGATTCTACACCTTTATGTGTAACTTGAGGTGATAGACATACAAAATATAAACCTACTAATTAACATCTTTTTATTATTACAGCGTATTTAAATGAGGGGTGTTTATAATCTGGATGATGACTAACACAGCTGAAAAATATCGTAGCTTTTTCTTAGAGTGGACACAAATATGTTTGAATACTCAAGCATGCAGCTTGAAATGTTAAAAAGGAAAATTTTCCAAAAGTTTACTGCTGTGATAAATGTTAATTTTTTTCTTTCTTTCTTTTTTAACTACCGGTCTGTTGTGACCATCGCATTTTTGCAGGCTTCCTGAAACAATATTTACTGCTTCAGATCATTTGAGTTTATTTCTTATGGTGTTGATTGGTTTTTGTTTTTCTCTACATTGCCAGTCTCGTGGAAATGAATGCCAGACATGATAAGGGGAGCAAAGTGAACTACACTGAAAGTAGTATCTCATTATCTAAATGCCTATGATAGTTCAAACACAATTGAGCTGAAATTGAAGATGTAGGTTTTCCAACAGGTTACTGTGATGATACTGTCGCATTCAGCTGTGCCGTGCCTCAGATGTGCAAGACACGTGAGTCTAGCAAATTTCTCAGCTGCTGGATGATTTGTTCTTCCCAGGGGGAATAACAAGCATCTCCTTCATATTTCATGCAATTAAATATGTGTACACGGAAACTTTAAAGTCTTTAATTTCACGTTGTGCCCTGGGTGGAAGCAGGAGAGACGGCTTTATATATAAAATAAGGAAGCACATTGTAGCCCAATACCACATTGATTGATCAGAATGAAAAATCCTGTGCTGCTTTTTTTTCTGAAAGGAAGAAAACCTGAAACCTCATTTATACTTGTGGCAAACTGGTTACTGAATTGGAGATCTTTAAAACCATCAGAGAAACTTTGAGGCTTTTCTTGCATCTCTTTCACTATTGCTATAAATAAATGAGAGATAATAGAGTATTACTAAAAAAAAAAAAATTTACTTGTGGTGCTTTTCTCCCATAATTACAATGTTGTTGTACAACATGCAAGGTAAGTTCTGAGAAATAAATCAGCGTTCTTGGAAACAACCAGAATTACTCCAATTTTTGGCCCGTGAAACCAATTGCTGATCTCTCCTCAGTGCATGTTGTTTATAACTATTTCTTGAATCATGAAATAGCTCCATTTGATTTGAAAATCCACTCCCCTGAATTTCCAGGGCTGTGAAAATGGCTTTCACCAACTTCATTCGCTGTAGTATTGCAGTGATCGTCGACCGCTGCTCTTTTTGCAGTTGTCACTCAGCCTGCCCTGACTGTGGGGCCATCTGAGGTGCAGGGCATCCCAGAGGAAGGAGGTAAGCACAGGCCACCTGCGTGTTTGATAGTAACCAAAAAAGCACTCAGGGCTTAATCTCTGCTTTAGTATCTTGTGCCACGTGTGCTTAAGTACTTTCAGGTGCTTGATTAGTCTAATTGAATCCACAAATAATCCAGGGAATCCTGTAGATGCTCACATGTCTTAAACTATTTTGCACGTGACTGTGGCTCCATTAATTAGTGTTAGCAGGAAGCGTGCTGGCATTCACTGCTGTGACCACACCATTGCTTCACAGGCATGGCTTGTGTGTGTACAAGAACGCAGGGTTGTATCATTCTGCTATGAGCCATGTTTGAAATCCCCTCTGTCCCAAAACAGTGTTGTTTGTACCTTTCCATTTTAGATTCCATGAAAAAAAGAATCTACACAAAGTAAGATGCAGCACTTGTGTATTGTGGTCAGACGTGAAATTGTCTTGGGGAGTGCTTGCAGTGTGATGGCAGGCTCTTTCCACAACCCGTAAGAGACCAGAACGCATCTTTGGTCTGACCTGAGCAGTGCTGGAAGGCATGGAGGTCTGTGTGATATTCTACTCAATCCTGTGTGCTGTATAGGTGGCAATAGCTCTAGGAGAAGGTATTTGGCTTCTGAATGGCAATGCTTTAAAGATATTTATCACTTAGAAGGAACACTGAAAAAAACATAAATACATATATTTCAAATTAATTCCCCGTAATTTGATTTGAAGGGCTGGGTGTTGAGTGGAGCAAAGGAAGAGAACTTGGTTTCTCTACCACACTCAGAAGAGCTTCTAAGTGCACAATTGGGATCTGAAGTGTGAGGCAGTTGCACAGTGCTATAAGTTACTAACTATAACAGCTGCTTCTGTTAACAAAAGATTTCTGAATATGCTTAGTTTCCATGTTCGTGTTTCTCTAAGCTTACTGCTGCTTGAAAGTTACACCAGTACAATCTGAATTTTGGTGAAGGGTGCAGATCAGGCCGAGCAGCTAAGCTGGATTGACAGCTGATGTTTTTGTGTAAAGCACTGTAGCTGTTTTCATTTCTCCCCATCTCCTTTAGTAAACGTGTGCTCTCATTTCTGCAAATCTGAGAGCTTCTAGTATATTTAAAAGGCCAGAGGAAACACAGCTAGACAAGTAATTTTGAAACTGTGGTTTGAATTACCTCAGTAATTTACCACTTAAACCAGTTCACTATTTCAGTTGAAACTAATGTTAAAACACACTGAATGATGGTTTTGGACAATACTGATTCAAGATGGTGCAGAATTAGCAGCGCTAATCAGTATTCTTGGACCTTGCTTTCCGAGATGTGGGTTTATCTTTTGCATCTCGTGCTGCCATGTTAGTATTAACGCAGCAGTATTGTATGCAGGTGTATGTCACAGCTTCCTGCAAAAAGACTTCTCTCAGCAGCCTCTGGTTTAACAAACGTGGCCCTGCACCACATTGCAGCGCGGCAGCAAACTGGCTGATTTTCACTATTGTCTGCACCATCCTGCATTGCCTGTCAGACATTCCTGATCAGGAGCAAGGGGAAGTGTCCTGGAGCTGCTCTTTCTCATGCAGATCTTGGAGAATTTTTTGGAACCCCATCAGTTTTTCTCTACAGCTCTGTTTTTGGGCAAAGGATTTCTTTTGTTTTGGTGGTGCATTTTCCCTTCCCTGGTTTGTGTTTCTAGCAGCCAGCTGTCACCTTCTACCCTTTGAAGCCTGGTTTTACTTCCTGGTGGGTGTTACAGCACTGGTTTCAAAAAGGCTTTTTTTATTGTATATGTGCATATATATGTATATATATAGGTTATTCGAAAAGGCTGTTTGCTACTGTTGAGACTGAGCAAGAGCTCCCTTGTGGCCATCACAGGCTTTTACAAGGAAATGCACGTGGCCTCACAAGGCTCGTTCCAGTCCATCCCTTCTCAGTACATCATGGCTGTGGAGAGCCAGCCTGTCCCATCGCTGGTGCCATTCAGGCAGGCCGTCTGCTGCAGGGGAGACCTGCAGAGCTCTGCCCAGTCCCAAACACCACCCAGATGGCAGCATCCCTTCTGTACCACGCAGACTGCCCTCAGGTACGTGATCAGCAGGTAGGCATCACACAGCTGGCGGCAGGTGAAGCTCTCATGTCAGCTAAAGGGCAAGGAAGGGACCCCAGGGCCTGAGTAGGACAGCTGGGTTCCGTTGCACAGGTGCTAACCTCACATGCTGACTTTCCAGACCCAGGCTTCTCTGCCTCAGGATGTGTTCCCAGTGGCAGTGTGCCACCTGTGACAGCTGGGCCTTGGTACCCAGCTTCACTCTCCTCCAATCTGGGCATTAGCAGTCATTTCTCATCTGACTGACCAGAGCAGGCTTGTAGTACTGGCTTAGTACTGACAAAAATAATGGTGCAGAACTTCAAAAACAACACATGTGGTTATCTGGTAAACATTAGCCTCCAGTTCCAGGCAAAATACAGCCCCGCCATCTGCTCGGTTTCCAGCACAGGGTTTGGTGCATGAAGGAAGGCCAGCTCTCAAGGTTGTGGTGTTGCCCACAGAGCTGTTCACCTGTTTTTGGCTGATAGCACTTTATGTGCAGGGCCTGCATGTCGTGGCCTGGGGTGAGCCAGGTTGCCCAGCAAAATTGGGGGGGTAGTTGGGAACCACGGCTGGAGCTCTCCGTCAGGAGCATGGATTCTATGGCAGGTAATGTATATACCTGACTAAAAATGTCCCTTCTGCAATAGGAAGGCTGTATGCAGAAAACTTGGCGTCAGTGTGCTGTTCCAGAGAAACCTGGAGCACTGGGAGTGGCTGCTGTGGGGCAGCCATCGCGAGGCCCAGCGGCAGCACGCAGTGCAGCCGGGGACAGCGCTGGCATCCATTTGCATTCACGTCACAGCGCCGTGCCTAATGGCCCTCCTGCCAACCGCAGCTCAATATTCCATTCGGAGAACTTATGGATCAACTTTATTTTTTAGAAGTTTGGCGTCGCCACTCTGCGGTGGGAAAGTGATTGAAAAATATGGCCAGAAGAAAGCGTTATTTCCCATATTTATTTTTCCATTGTTTCTGTACCTTCTTGTCTGCTGTATCATCAGCAGAAGTTGTCACGCTTTGTTCTGTGATAAATAAAAATGTGAGAGCTGCTTATTGTACTTTGGCACTGTGGTAGCTGCCACAGCGAGTAATGCTGGGTAATGACCAAATTTATTTGCGGGAGAAGTGCATTTCCTCGGATCTGAACAGTCTGAGGGCTACCTTCTGCAGGCTGACACCTTCCTGCTAAAAGCAATTCCTGCCTCACGGCCACCATCTGGCTGGCCTGTGGTCTGCAGATAACAACCGACGGCTCTGAGGCTGTTCTGGTGCTGCACTGGGGTCTCAGACATGGCCTTAGAGGAAAACGGGGGCCTGTGCCCCTCCAGGCATCACACCTTGCACATCGCATGGCACTAATCTGTGGCAGCCTCCCTGCAGCAAATCTCCCCGGGGCAGATAATCCCATGGCAAGCTGTCCCTTCCGCTCCCGGACAGACCTGAATTAGGTCAGCTGGGTTGATATCCTCTCATTTTGTTTAATACATTTTTTTTTTCCCAATTGATACTAATGGGATTTATTTTGGTTGGTTTATTTTGTTTTTATATACGTATATCTTTATATTTAATTTTTTTTTTTTTGCCATTCATTTAAAACCAATTTGATTTTATTTTTCCTTTTTCTTCTCTTTATTGCCTCTCTTTCCTCTGTTTCTTGTTTTTTTTTTTCCTTTTTCTTTTTTCTTCCTTTTCTTTCTTCTCCCTTCTCTTTCTTTCCCTCTTGTCTTTTTTTTTTTCCTTTTTTTCCTTCTTTCCTCTTTCTCCTTTTTGTCTCTTTTCTTTCCTCTTTTCTTTCCATTTTTTCCACTTCTTTATTTTTCCTCTTTTTCTTTTTTCCTCTCTTTTTCTTTTATTTATTCCTTCTTCTTCCTCCATTTCTTTATTCCTCCTTTTCTTTTTTTCATTCTTCCTTTTTCTGCTCTTTTATTCTTGTCTTTTCCTTTTTTTTTCCTTTCCTCTTTTTTCCCTTTTTTTTTCTTTCCTCTTTTTTTTTCCCGTTCTTCTCTTTCTGCTGTTCTTCTTTCTTCCCTCTTTTCCTTTCACTTGTTTTCTCTTTTATCATATCTTCTTTCCCTCTTTTTCTTTTCTTATCCCATTCCCATACTATTCAATTCGCGCTCTTCTTATTTCTACTTTATCTTCTATTTACATCCCTTCTCCCTTTGCCGCCCCCTCACTCCCGCCCGCACTTCTACTTCTTATCCGCTACCCGCTTATTTATTTATTTACCCGCCCGCCCCCCGGCCCCGGAGGAGGCGGAGAAGGGGGAGCGGCCGAGAGTGGAGCGGGCGGGGTGCGCCGAGCCGCGGCCGATGGCAGCGGCTGCCCGTCGGCGAGCGGCAGGCGGGCGATGGCGCGGGGCCGGGCGGCTTACGAGTACACGGAGGCGGAGGACAAGAGCATGCGGCTGGGCTTCCTGCTCATCGCCGCCGGGCTGCTCTCGCTGCTGGGGTTGGGCTGCTGCTGGCTGCGCCCGGCGCTGCAGGAGCGGGGCGGCGGCGGCGCCGCCAACTGCACGGTGCTGGCGGTGCGGCAGCTGGGCGAGCGCTTCGCCTGCACCTTCTCGTGCGGGGCCGCCTGCCGGGGCACCGCCCGCTACCCCTGCCTGCAGGTGCTGGTGCGCACCTCCCGCTCCTCCGCGCCCGCGCTGCTGCACGAGGACGAGCGGCAGCTCCGCACCAACCCCAAGGTGAGCGCGGGGCGGCCCCGCTCGGAGCCGCGTTCTGCGGGTGGGGACGGGAGACTGCGGGCGCCGAGTGGAAGTTTCCTCGGTGCCGCTAAACTTCTGCACCGGTCCGTGGAAGGCGCTGGAAAAGTTGCAGCCTCCGACCAGCCGGGACAGCGTTGTTCCCTCTTTCGGGGCGGACGCTCGTTTTGCCTTTTAATGCCGAGCAAGGAGGAGGTGCGGTTAAGTAGTTTCCAGAATAGCCCGCGTTTCCCACTCCGCGTCCCAGAGGAGCCCGCGATGGGGTTGCGGAGCCCCGCCGGGCTGGGCTGAGCGCTGGCAGCCGGTCCGCGTCCCGAGGCTGCCGCAGCGGCGGGCTGTGCGGCCGGGCTCCGGGCGTCGCTTTTTGGCCCTCGGTGGCTTTGCGGGCGCGTAGCAGGTGTGGGTGAAAAGTCAGCGGAGCGGGAGGCGGGACGGTAAATCTGATGGGTTTGGGTTGAGTGGTTGGCACCGCTCGGCCGCGGTGAGGCTGCGGGGCTGGGGCGGTGTGCGGGAGCTCTGCAAACTTCTCCCTTCCCGAGGTGCTGCTGCCCGTTGACACCACGATCCCTCCTTCTCACGCCCTTCTGGAAGCCTGACTGGAACTCGGAACCCCGTTTGGCCTCTCCGGGTTTGGGCTGCACAGCCCGTGGTATTGCCGGCTGATGGCTGAACCTGGCTGGCCAGCCGAGACGGAGTAGGAAGGATGTAGTTTTGATATGATTGTGTTCTTTGGTTGTAACTGTGCTTAACTGAGTGGAAAAGAACGTAGAAAGAAACATTGCCCAACTATTTTTCCTTACCTATGCAATACCAATACAAAATGAGAATGAAAGTCGTTTAGGTCCCATTAGGAAAATGTATCCTGTTAAAGGAGATGAAGGATGCGTTCCGTGCTTTGGTTTTGTTCTCCTAGATTCAAGCTTGTCTGGCTGAGTGCTTAAAAGCTTCTTTTTATTTGTGTCCTAAACTATTGCCCTCTTTGAGAGCTGTCAGGATTTGATGCTAAAACAGATTGGGCGTAGCAACAGGCTGGGAATCCGCTGGGTTTTCTGATTAGGGCCCAGTATGGATTTATGAACAAGCACCCGTGGAGCCCTTTAACCCTTCCTGCTTGTCCTCCTCCTTTAGCACATGCATGTTAATGGAATGTGGCACACAGCACGCTGATCAACTCCCAGCTAGAAGGGGAAGAAAAACGTGAACAGAGCGTCTCAGTGTTCTTCATTCCATTTGGCTGCTTCTCCTCATGGGGTGGCACTTTTGTTGTTGTTGTTAAAGCAGTAGTGTGACAAATGCTTATTTTTTGTTGTAACACACGACTGTACCAAGTTGGCCACTAGCTGCTCTCCACCAAAAATAACCCCCATGCATCAGGTGAAAAATACTCTACTTTTTGTAGTAGAGTGGGCTGGTGTATAAATGCATCTGTCTGTCCTGGTGAGCTCCACTCCAGCTGCAGGAAAAGACTTATTTTTGTCCTGCTTCCTGGGATGATCGCATCGCTGTATGGCCCAGGATTCATTTTGGCTCTTAAAAGATTATGTAGCTGGGTCAGAGTTAATCCAGAAATGTATATATGAAGCACTGCACGCGATTACATTTTGCTTTGAGAGATTTGTGGATTTCCTTTTTTTTATTTTTTTTGTCTCAGAGGAAGAAATCTCAGCAGAGCAGTGGTAGCCTTTCTTCAGCTGCGTTGATAGCAATAATCATCTCTGAGATAAGGCTTAAGGGGGATTAATTGAGAAGTCAATTCGTCGCTGACATCCTGGCTGTGGAGCGAGATGTCTTCCATGGAGCGTGTGCCAGCAGGCACAGCAGCGATGGGCTGGGCTGTGGGTTTAGCTAGGCAGTATGATGTAGGATCTGCTGTCCTGCTTTTGGACTTCTCCTTACAGTCAAGCACTATTCTGGAAGATTATGCTGCTTGGTGCTGCTGAGAGGGCATGGGACAGACCCAGAGCCCGGGGATGTAATTTTCAGTGCTTATGCACTTCTGCTTATTGCCAGCAAAGACGTTCAGAGCAGCCCTTCCTTATTCTCAGGCCATGAAGACAACCCAGAAATGTGAAGGAATGCTTGCACAACAAGCTGGGAGAAACTCATCAGGAATAAGAAGTTGTTAGTTTGAGAGCTGTGTTGTACTTTTCCAGTGATACTTACCAAGAGCATATTTATACAAGCAAAGCTAAACAGGGACTAGTTATCATCTAACTTTTAAGACAGAGAGGTGGAACTGGGAGGACGTGATGTCTGCTTCATGCCAGCACAGCAGTTTGGTGATGGGGTTGGGATTCCTCCAGGGATGCTCCGATGGTCTTGAGTCATTGGCCCCACCAGCTGGCTCAGAGAGCTTGGGTGGATGAGGGGCCTGGTGCTGGAACAGCTCCTACCTGGGGACACTGGATGGGAGTAGAGACTGCCTGGCATGTAATCTCGTGGTGGAGGCAGGATGGGTCCCTCTGCCACGCACCTGCTCTTGTCCTCAACCTGAATCCATTTCATCACAAGCTTCCCAAACCGCAATGCCAGGCTGTCTGCCATCCTCAGCAAACAGGACGTGCTGCAGTTCACCATTTGCCAGGAAGACAGTCCTTGATGAGGCTCTTGGAGTCTGAGGCCAGAGGTTTGCTCTTTCTTTTGCTGTCAGTTTGTCTTCAACTTGCTTCTGCTTTGGGCCCTCGCATCTGTTTATCCTTGAGATTTTCTTGGCCTCCTCATGCAGACAGCGTCTTCTTGGCTTGAGACAACTCTCCTCAGGCTTACCAGGTCTGACTTCTTTTTATGAAAAATGTTACTCAATTAGGCAAAAACTGATCTTTGAAAGTATGAAATGCAAGCTGGAAGCTAAACCAGGGCTCCTGCCTCTGCCCCTCCTCCATTATATGCTCCAGTGAAGCATTCAAAACAGCCAGGAGTTTTTTCAGGCATCTGCAGGGACACTGGTGGGGGAGCATCACGTAGCAAACACACCAGACACAAAGCTTACTAAAACCGTGGTGTGAAGTTGTATTAGCTGCTCTCTGACACTTTTACTGAATTGAATCCTGAGTCATCTATCCAAACAGGAGCTTTGACTGAAGAGTGAATATTATTAGCTTAGTACTGATTTTGAGCTGCGTAATTGAGACTGCATTTAAATTGCATAATAATGTTATTGTTGCTGTGATATAGTGTAGGAGGTGCACCATGTACTGATAGATCCTATGAAAAGCTCTCCACATCATTAGGTTTATTCTGAATGTCTAATCTTAAGTGCTGTTCTCCAACTTCTTTGTAAGTGGCTTAAGAAAAAACATCAAAGTATTATAGGGTGGGACCCTTCCACTGAAAATGGATGTTGCTCCTTGGGCTGCAATTAAGTGCAAGGCATTCTAGCCTGCTTTCAGACACTTGGCATTTAGTAACATTTTGATGGTAGGATTTCACACTGTGTATTGTGGGGGAGGACTGTGGAATTAACCTTTCAGAAACTGCCTGTTGCCAAAGCTGGAGGTCATTCCAGGTTCACCTACCAGCTCATGACAGTGGAAGTTGCCAGATTATTCTTCCCTTCTATCCTCATGTTGACAGTGCTTTGGAGGGTGATGCAGCTGATCAAGTAAAGTGCCCAAGAAGTGTGCTTGGGAGGCTGAAAAAAGAAAACTTCACCACCTACATGGGTTGGAAGGAGCCAAAATGAACACTAGGTTAGTGAGAACTTTTGATGGCATACTGGGGAAGAAAACAAGCTCCAGTGTCCGTGCAGCAGGTGATAAATACGGTTTGGGGTTGGACCTAAGCTGTTGCCCACTGCTCAGGGCCTTTACTGGGTTGAGTAGATGTTTCAGGAGGACTCATAGGATTCATATGATGACAATTTTTCCTCAGGTAGGGGCCAATCCTTTCTTTGAGATCATCGTTTCTCAAGAGATTCAACCAATGAAGTCCCAGTGATTTATGACAAGTTTCCATGCATTTCCTTTGTGTTTTTTTCCCATGTAGATACAGAGAGAAGAGATGGAAACAAATCTAGTGTGTTTTCAGATCAAGATAAAAGGGTAGGAACTACTGTAAAAAAAAAAAAAAACAAACCAAAACAACAACAACAACAATAAACAAACACAAGCAACAGAAAAGTTCTCTGTGATGAGTCTGTCCTTGGGGACTGTAACAGTTAGCTGCTTGTCTATTCTGATAGACTTCTCTTGGAAGAGATCTCTGCAGTTGTTCCTAAACCTGAAATTCAGGATGGGGATTAAGAATATTTCACCAGATTATGGAACTTGTGAAAGATTCGCAAGTTATCTGGGGGACATGGAAGGTCTTTGAAGGATCCAGAGAAAGTTTTACCAGCAAAGGTGGTCTTACTGCCCATGCCTTATGTTATCTGGGGATAAGTTCAACTGTGTTACTCAGGTTGGTTCAACATCTCCTGTAATGATCTCTGGTCTGGATGACTGGTAATAACAGGAGGAATTGTGCCTGGACACTAATATTCCAATACTGCCACTATTGGATTCAGTTTTCTTTTTTTTTTTTCTTGTTGAATTCCCTGTGGCTGGAAGGGAAGAGTGGTGTGCCAAAGGCACACGGTCCTGGGCAGTCTGCTCTAGGCAACCCTGCTTGAGCCTGCAGGTTGGATCAGATGGCCTCCAGAGCGCCCTGCCAACCTCAGCCATCCTGTGATATTGTGAAAAACAATGCTTGGAAACAATGTATGAGTGTTGGGAGTAACCCAGGGCTGAATCTCTGAAAGCCCAGTCTCAAGAGAGCTGTGATGGGGGAGAGGTTGCCCTTGATCTGCTGGGGCTTTGAAGCAGATTTTCAAAGCCAGGAGCCAGGATCTCGTTGGCTAACTTCTCTGTGGTAGAAGCAGACACTGAACTGCTCTGCTAAGGTGAGCCTTTGAACTTTCTGTGCTGCTTTTTGCTCATATTGTAAAAGTAGCATTAAAAGTTTTTTGTGCCAAAGAATATCAGCTAGATACCAGATATCTCATCATCTGGAATTTGCTGGAATATTTTGATTGTTTCCATGTTCATCACAAAATAAACCAAATACTCACAGGTGTTACACGGCAGGTTGGTTTGGTAATAGAACAAAGCATGATAAATCTTTCATATTGTTTCTGAATTCTTTTCCAGTACCTGTAGGATGTAAGTAGCAAGTCAAGTGAACTTCAGTTTACTTACTGGTTTTCTTTCTTTGGAGCTTGTACTATTATTTCTTTGCCCATTTCAATAGTGTTGGCATTAAGAGAAAAATGTGGAGAAAGTGATGCCTGGTGTTCTCAAGCACAGAAGTAACTCTGTTTTGCTGCGTGTGTTGACAGTGTTCCTACATCCCTCCCTGTGCCAGAGATGATCAGGAGAACTCTGAGAATGTCACGTACAAGCAGAAATACTGGAAAGAGAAAGTGGGTTCACAACCGTTTACATGCTATTTTAACCAGCACTTGAGGTAAGTAATGTACGTTTACATAGATGGAAGTGCTTTTATATGTGTTTAGCAACTGTCTCTTGGTTCTTTCTGCACAATATGTATGTACATGCAAGTAGTGATGAGGCTTAATGCAAGGAGTTTTGTGTAAGACAGCTCTATTGATGAAAAACTATGTGGGAATGAAAAAGCATTTTTACCACTTGAGCTCTAAGGAAAGCTCCCTTAAAATCATGCAGTATTATGGCAAAAAGCATCTTTTTTTTTTTTTTTTGGTGCCTTGATGGCAAATTGCTGGTTTGGGTATTTGGTTCTTTACCTCAAGGAGAGAGAAACCCTCTTGTGTTCACGAGGGGCTGGAAGAAAAAGAGAGACCAGTAAATAGTGCAAACTAACTCAGGAACTCATAGTGGATTAATAGGTCAGATACATTCATTAAATGTTCACAGAACTGTCAGTTTTCACACATGCTTGGAAAGTAGAAAGCTGTATCTCAAAGTATCACCACTTCTGTTTTATTCTTCCTTTTACTCCTGATGCTGGTGTGAGTTGCATGAACGCAGGGTCACATCTAGTCTCCTTCCTTCAATTAACAGAAGGAAGGGGGAGAACTCTTGCTCACCTTATTCTGATGGTGATGTGAGGGCTGTGATGTGACAGTGCCATGGGGGCTGGAACTGACTGTACCCACAGTGTGCGGGCATACTTGGAGGAATCTGAGAGAACGGCAGTGAAGGGGATGACAGGTCCACGTAGATGAGGAAGTGGAAAGAAAATATTTAAGGCCTCCAGGTCGGCCAGTGTTTTGTGGGGCTTAGCTTCCAGTTCCAGAGGGATCTGGCATGGAGAACTGAAGCAAGCTGGCAGACACAGAGAGGCCTGACTCCTCTAGGCAGTCTGCTGGACACCTCAGGCCTTCAGGTTCCTCCTACTCTGGCTATGGCTGTCATCCCCTCCCTGCTGAGACTGTATGCCTAGTTGGCATGCCCGGGAGAACAGTCTGAATCCAGCCAGCTTTTTGCTTGGGGGAGCCACCTGTGCCTTGTAGCAAAATCTGGTTGTTTCTTATGGTAAGGGCTAAAGAGCTTGCAGGTTGGGGTGTGTGCTGGGGACTGGTGACTCAGGACACCTTGTGCAGTGGTATCACAACTGGTCTGGCCATTGCCACAGCTTTGGTCCATGGGATGGGCCAAAAGGCTGCTCGGCTCTGCTGACCAGGAGCTGAGCAGTGGCTTTGGCTTCACCAGACAGGGGATGCTCAGATCTTCTGCAGGTGACAACGTGAATGGGATTCATCTGAGACAGTGGGTGAGGTGCTGTGAAAGTTAGCTGTTAATGACAGTGGAGAGAAATAGGATCTTTAAATCTCACTCAAAATAAATGCCTGACATATGCTGGGTGCCCAGAGGTGTTTATCTGTCTCCTGTGGTGGAGCTCAGGGCGATATGCCCAGGTGCAGACACCCAGGTGGTGTCCTGGGGTAGGTGAGCTGATTTTCATGTCACATCTGCAGGTGAAGCTGAGGCAAAGTTATCAGAGGCTGTGTGCTGCCTAAGGTCTGCCATTTGTTCTATGCCAATTGTGCAGCACTTGGGCAAGGTTTTTTCCTTAAATTTGCTGAGTCCTGTATTGTTAAATGTTATTGCCAAATGTTATGGCTGCCTTGAAGTGCTACTTTTTTTGATTGTACAGCAATTTATATGCAGCAGAAGAAAGGCTCGCTGCCAGAGATACTTGAAGATAGTCTAAGCTGAAATGTGTACACCATCTATTTTCTTCTGGAGATAGGAATGAGCTTTGAAAGATACGTTTTGCTGACTCTAGGGGTGCTTGCTTAGGTATACTTTTGGAGCTATGATAATTAAAGAGCTTGCCAAGCAGGAAAAATCATACAAACAGAGGGAAAAATATGTTCACTTCAGGAAAGAAATGTGCAAATCTTCTGTCAGCGTTTTTTGAACTGTGAAGTGCAGTAAACTGCTCCTTGTCAGTCTGCCTAAGACGTATAGAACATAGTGGTAGGACCCCTAGATAGAGTAGTATTTGTAATATCAGTGGCTTTTTGAAAGGGTAGCATAAAATTCTAGAGAAATGAATTGGCATCATCTCCTCTTCACAAAATTTAATTTGGTAATGCTGTCAGAATTGTTGCTGCCTGTGGAGCTCACTGTTGGGCATCTCCTGTAGGTTGGTGAGGCACACTTCAATCAGTTTGAGAAGAAAGACATGTGGACATGGTGCTGAGGGGCATGGTTTAGTGGTGGGACTTGATAGGTTATGTCCATGGTTGGACTCTGTGATCTTGCTGGTATTTTCCAACCTAGATGATTCTGTGACTAATTTTTCATCAATACCAACCACAATGACAGAAAGTAATAAACAAAGATCTCCATCAGCTCAGGGCCCTCAATCTCATGCCAAGCAGTGATAGGCAAAGGAACATATGTCAATTTAAATGCTATTATTGTTCTTCAGCTCTAGGCTCATCCATTATAGCAAGAACATACTGTGATTGCTTTTCTGCAGTGTAGTTTATACCTCTCAATGTTGCATGGTGCTGCACACAAATTCACATCAAATTTAAAGAGCAAATAGTAGAGACTAATGAGCAGTGACCACCTGTATGGTGTTGAGCATACCCTGTAGGCTATTTATCTGAGAATAATTCTCTGCAGAAGCCAAGGGTGCTGTAACCATAGGGGTGCTCATCTATACAGGGTGGAATAGAAATCTTGTTCTGCTTTGGTACACACACAGTTCTCTTAATTCCCTGCAGTTAGAAGTCAGTGTTGCTATTTCCTATCCTGTCTTTCACCGTGTCATTTGTGGAGCTGTGCTCAGGCCAGGGGGCCAGGAAGGCACTGCCCCTGCCTGCAGCATGCCAAGGCCTTGCAGCAATGGAAAAAGCACTAACAAGTGCTTGTTGTAATGAAGCTGAAGGCATTGAACCTTTGTGGGCAACGTGAGTGCATGCAGACTGTGTATATTTAAAGATACAGGCAGACATCTTTGAATTCAAAAAGTATATGTAAAGTTTCCTTATCCCACACCCCCGCTTCTGTGGCTTCTGATGTGTCACAGAAATTCCAGAGTGTAGTAAATAAATTATAACGGAGACATTTACATGCCTGTAGATTTTTGGTTCTGCATGACTTTCTGGTAACCTCTGCAAGCAGTTCTTTGCATGATGCATAGTAATTGCTCCATGGGGTCTGGTGGAGATCTGCTTCACTCAGTGCCCATTCATCCAGGCAGCCCTGCTCAGGAGCAGAGAGGCTATGACCCTGAGCAAGAAGTCCTCCTAAAAATTAATGCTGTTCTGCCTTTTTACAATGAATACAGATTTCTGCCTTCCTTGTCTGGGCAGTAAGAGGGGAAGTTATGCTTTCGGAGTTAAGGTTGAGATGTCTGTAGGTGTTCTTGTTTGTGTTGGTGGTGTTGTGCAGTGTCTGCCACTGTAGGAGCAGTACCACATCTTTGCAGTGTGCATTGTCTGCAGAGATGCTGTGAGCAGTTAACAGGGAATTGTTTCTTACTTTATAGAAAGTATGACTCAAGGATTGCTGCTGCAACTAACATTAATAATAATATACAGCTAAAACCAGCACTAATACTGAAACTTCACTAATTTCACACCTATTTTCCAAAAGGAAAGAGCTGCAGTCCCACCTGCAATGAGGGTTGGAATCCATCACTGCAGTCACATCAGATATTTTCCTGAATCTCTTAAGATTCAATTACAAGGATATCTTCACAGAATCACAGAATCGTAGGGGTTGGAAGGGACCTTCAGAGATCATCAAGTCCAACCCCCCCGCCAAAGCAGGTTCCCCACACCAGGTCGCACAAGTAGGTGTCCAGGCTGGTCTTGAATATCTGCAGAGGAGACTCCACAACCTCCCTGGGCAGCCTGTTCCAGTGCTCCGTCACCTCACCGTAAAGAAGTTCTTGCGCACATTGGTGCGGAACTTCCTGTGCTCCCGTTTTCAGCCGTTTCCCCTTGTCCTGTCTCCACACACTGCTGAAAAGAGTCCAGCCTCACCACTCTGCCGCCCACACCTCAGATATTTATAGACCTGGATCAGGTCTCCTCTCAGCCTTCTCTTCTCAAGGCTAAACAGACCCAGCTCACTCAGCCTTTCCTCACAGGAGAGACGCTCCAGGCCCTTCACCATCTTTGTGGCTCTCCGCTGGACTCTTTCCAAGAGATCCCTGTCTTTTTTGTCCTGAGGAGCGCAGAACTGGACACAGTACTCCAGATGAGGCCTTACCAGGGCAGAGTAGAGGGGGAGGATCACCTCCCTCGACCTGTTGGCCACGCTCTTTTTAATGCACCCCAGAATGCCATTGGCCTTTTTGGTCACAAGGGCACACTGCTGGCTCATGGCCAACCTGTCATCCACCAGGACACCCAGGTCCCTCTCCGCAGAGCTCCTCTCCAGCAGGTCATCCCCCAACCTGTACTGGTGCATGCAATTATTCCTCCCCAGATGCAAGACTCTACACTTGCTTTTGTTAAACCTCATCTGGCTTCTTTCTGCCCAGCTCTCCAGCCTGTCCAGGTCTCGCTGAATGGCAGCACAGCCTTCAGGCATGTCAGCCAATCCTCCCAACGTCGTATCATCAGCAAACTTGCTGAGGGTGGCCACTATCCCCTCATCAAGGTCATTGATGAAGATGTTGAACAGGACCGGACCCAGCACCGACCCCTGGGGAACACCGCTGGTTACAGGCCTTCAACCGGACTCTGCACCGCCAACGACAACCCTCTGTGCTCTGCCTGTCAGCCAGTTCTCAACCCACCTCACTGTCCACTCATCTATCCCGCACTTCCTCAGCTTTGTTATAAGGATGTTGTGGGAGACAGTGTCAAATGCCTTGCTGAAATCAAGGTAGACTACATCCACTGCTTTCCCCCCATCCACCCAGCCAGAGACAACATCATAGAAGACTACCAGGTTGGTCAAGCATGACCTCCCCCTGGTGAACCCGTGCTGACTACTCCTGATAACCTCCTTTTCTTCCAGTTGTCTGGAGATGGCATCCAGCACAAGCTGCTCCATCACCTTTCCAGGGACAGAGGTGAGGCTAACTGGCCTATAACTGCCTGGATCTTCCTTCTTGCCCTTTTTGAAGACCGGAGTGACATTGGCTATCCTCCAGTCCTCAGGCACCTCACCCGTTCTACAAGACCTCTCAAAGATGACAGAGAGCGGTTCAGCAATCATCTCTGCCAGTTCCCTCAGCACCCGTGGATGCATCCCATTGGGTCCTGTGGATTTGATCTTGTCTCCCCAGCCACACTTCCTTTCTTTAATTGAATCCAATTTTCTAGTTTATTGGTGTGCGTTTTGTTTTTGAACTCGTTGTATAGTATACACTTTTTTTTTAAAAGCACAAACTTAAAATTCAGTGTCACTTGCAAGTTTATAGCCGAGAGAACTGAGTGCTGTCTATTTATGGTCAATTAGCACTCTGTTAGTCACAGGTCATGATACAATGAGCAGAAGGTAAGCAGTATTATGCCTCCCAGGAAATGATTTTTGTTTGGGTGCTGCCATTAAGGTGGCATAGATGGTGAGTCTGTGCACACTGTGTTATTTTATTCAAGTTGCAGTCTCCACATGTGCCTGATTATGTGTTTGGAGGATTTCAGCTGAGCAGACTTCACATCTCTGCTGTTGAATACATCTGAATTTTTTTTAATCAACTTTTATGTAGCTGAGTATCAGCTTTTATGTAGCCAAGCTGCTCGTGGTCACTGTTGGTAACACAGAGATGCTGGCATCTGCCAATGTGCAAGCATCTCGTTTAGTTTCTTGGTGCAGCAGGAGGGGATTCTCTGCATTTCCCCTGGCAGGAGGTGATTTCTCAGGGCTGCATTCTGGATGGGATGGAGCTATTGTGGGAGAGGTGCTGCAGCCACTGCACCAGTGGCTGTTCCTGCCCGTGGCCATGCTTAGTTCTTGGGGGAAGGAGAGAGAGCCCACTGCTGGTCTGACAAAGCTAGGACCAATGGTGTGAAAATCCTAACTGGAAAAAGTTCGTTTCCTTCCTTTGCAGATAGTTTTCCACCAGACTGCCTGTCTCTGGCTGGAGCTGGGAAAGCAGCCAAAAAGTGCAAATGCTATGAGACTGACTTAATAACTCTGTTAAGCTGCAGGGAAAGCAGGCAGAGCTAGGGCTGAGAACCTACCTGCACGGGCCCACACTGTCTACCAGGCTTGTGGGAAGCAGGTGGGCACTGAGCTGTCAGACACTTGGCCTGGCTGAATTCCCACTGAGTTCTCTGGAGACACCTCCTCCTTGCTTCCCTCCTCTGTCCTTCACTCTGCTCCCTTTGGGGATGGATATGTCAACCACGCGGCCACGTTAGCTACCACTGCAGAGCTTTGTGGGGCAGGTCCTGGCCAGTCCCCACAGGGCCCCTTGGGATGTGCTCAGGCCTCGGGCCGCTTCACCTGGAGCATAGCCAGGGCTCACAGCTGGGAGAGGAGCTGTAATCGCACCTGGAATTCCTCGTGCGGTGTCTGAGGCCGTTTCAGCTAGAAATATGCACATAAGATGTCTTTATTGCTTCCACACCAGATGCATTTCATTGGTGCCGGGTGGGTTCACGCTCCTTCCCTTTGCAGGCCAGACGACGTCATGCTGAGGCGCACCCATGATGAGACCGTCCTCTTGCACTGCTTCCTCTGGCCGCTGGTCACCTTCCTGGTGGGCGTCCTCATCGTGGCGCTGACCGCCTGCGCCCGCAGCCTGGCTGCCAGGGCAGAGGCCATCCAGAGGAAGAAGCACTCGTAGCGGGGCTGCGGGGATGGAGGCCGCCAGGGAACCTTGCTGACGTGGGAAGGCTCAGCACACTGTGAAGCTTGGCACCGCGCATCCTGGCTGGTGGCAGAGCTGCTCCTGCCAGAGGGTTAATCTCAGGAGCCCACCCTGCCCAGCGCCAGCTAGCTGCTTCCACTGCTGCGGCAGTCAGTAATTATCTGCTACCAAAAGCTCCACACTGCACCAACACACTGTGCTCTGTCCGCCCTCACCGGCAGCTGCCCGGCTCCTAGCGGTGTTGAGAGACAGTTTCTGAAAACACTGACGTGGTTCATTTATTCTCTGCAAAGTGATCTTTGCTATTGTTTAATATCAAATATTTAAAATATTTCCTTTATGATATAGACTGTATTTCCAAAGTAATAAAGTTTGGCTGTTTTGTTTTTATACCTTTGTTTTCTTTTAAAAAAGAAAAAAAAAAAAAAATAGTGTTATGACAAAGATACCACTGTGCTCACTTGGTTATTTGTCAATGAGTAGAAAACCTTCACTTTAAAACTCAAACTTTCACTTCTATCCTGATGAAATCCATCATCATCACCTCCTCAGTGCAAGAAAATGTAAAACCCTCCCAGAAATATTTATCTGAGAAACAATCACTGGAAAAGGCAATGGATCTGGGTGGAAAAGGTACTGGATCTGACCTAATTGCTTCAGCTGTATTCTGTCCCTACAGCTTTTCTTGTCCCCTCTCTGTCATCCCAGGATGCTCCCAGGCTCTAAGGAGCTGCAGTGGTGTTTGGTGTGGTTGTACCTAACTGTTATCAGAGCTTCTCCAACCAACGTGCTGCAAGGGACTGCTGGAGCATCACCTGGGCCCTGCCTGCTATGGGATGCCTGCTGTTTAGAAGGGACTGTCCCACCCTGCAGAAAGGAGCGTGAAACACACTGCCAGGATGAGCAGAGCTGCTGAGCTCCCTCAGCGCGCTCTCACATTCTCTGTGATCGTGAAACGTCATCCACATGCATGTAGTTTCAGGTTTGGTTACCTATTTTTTTTCCCAAATTCAATAGTTGGTAACTTCTCACAGGTACAGAGAAAGGCTGTGGTTTTCTGCCTGGCTGTATTTCCCTGTTTTCCAAAGGAGGAGGTGTGCGATGACACAGATTCTCTCAGGCTGCCAAGCCAGTAGCAGGGAGCTCACAAATCCAGATTAACAAAATCCTCTCTGTCTGTGCTTCAGAAGCTTTTGTGCCTGGTTTGTGTGGTCAGTTCTCCGTGTAGAAGGCAAGAAGTGAATTGAGCTCATGCATCTCACTCCATCAGACGTCGTGTCCCCAAATGGGGTGGAAATGTGGCAGGGCCTCTGGAAGTGAGTAATGGTTACAGGGATGACACTGCAGAGAGTTAATGATCACCACAAGTTAAACATCACAACTGACACACCTCTGTCATGCTGGGATGTGATGTTGAGGAAGAACCGCTGAAATTCACTCTTCTGCTGCAGCAGTCTGTGCTTTGTTGGTTCAGACAAGTCCTTCTAATCCCTGTGCTTGGTGGAAGCTGGGGATTTCCTTTCTGAGGATTATTCACTGATTCCCCTTTGGCTTTGTGTGTTTTCAGCTTTTATGGTGTATTCTCTGAAGTGTCTGCTCAGCCACACGTCTGCTCTCCTCAGAGCCATCCACAGAGCTGATTTCTGCATGTATTCAGTATTTATGCACTCTTGCTTTGAGGAGTTTAGTTCCCTCATACTCTCTGTCTCTCAGCTTTAGCAAGAGAATAGCTTTCCCTTCCACTCAGAGCAATTAAACCGGTTTGTTGGCACAGCATCTTTCTCTGATCACTTCTTAGGAGCCAGAGTCCCTGCAGTGCTGTCTGTCCGTCTGTCTGCTGAGTGTTTTGTCCCAGTGGGACCACACAGCTCTGTAGGCACGCCGGGCCCTGGCACCAGCACAGCCAACCCACATGGGTTGTCTCTCTGAGTGCTGGTGTGAGAGGTGAAGGGGAAAATTGGCCACTGCTTAAAACCTTTTACAGGTAAGATGCTATCCGAGGGAGGGAGGGACACTGAGGATATGTGTAATGCCTGTTGCTTGGAGTTTGAGTCTTATGGAAGCTGCTCAGCACTGCAAATGCAGGAGCTGGCCAGTGACCCAGTGTACCTGCTGACTGTAGACAAAATGGCCAGAACTACTTTTAAGACTGGAGTGACCACATGGAAGAGGATAGTGGCAGAACAAGGGGAAATAACTTTATACAAAGAGAGGAGAGATTTAGGTTAGATGTTAGGAGGAAATTCTTCACTCAGAGAGTGATGAGGCACTGGCACAGGCTGCCCAGAGAGGCTGTGGATGCCCCATCCCTGGAGGCATTCAAAGCCAGGTTAGGTGAGATCCTGGGTAGCCTGAGCTGGTGGGAGGCAACCAACCCACAGCAGGGAGGTTGGAACTGGATGATCTTTAAAGTCCCCTCCAACCTAAGCCATTCAATGATTTTATGATTCCACAAATGTGAAATTTTGCTGCAATGTGCATTGGCAAAGCGGTAAATTGCACACAACTCTCACATCTACAGTGCACAATTTCCAAACAGTATGTAGCGCATACAGCCATCTATTTGCAATAACTTTCCCAGAAATGCTATGAGAGTTTCTTGAATCACCTTTATATTGCTTAAAAAAAAAAAATAATAAAAAAAGTAATCTACCTGTAATTTAATTTAGTGAGCTCATGCCATGTCAAGCATAAATTCACACAGCAGACTTTTTGACTATATTTGCCATTCACCAAAAGTAGTAGGAAAAACCACATATTAAGCTTTTTGTACAACTGCTTGTTCAGCTGAAGGCAGCAGCTGGATTCTGGACAAAACACACCCAGCACCCCAGGAGCCCAGCATCCAGGTGGCTTGAAAGGAACCTCACCAGAAGAAAAGATGCAAGTAGGCAGCATATTGTTCCAAACCCCTCTGGAGTGTCATTTTTAGGCAATTCCCACTCCTTCAGCCCAAGATCAGGGGAAATCCAGAGCTCCAGATGAGGAGCAGCCTCTGGCCATGCCCTGCAGAGCATAGGCAGATGGTGGGGCTGGGACTTCTTGACACACACCCACCTCCAGGAGGAAGCCTCTGCTCCACACTGCCTCTGGGATGCAGCACTTGATGTCTGCTGGGGACTGAATATCAGATCCCATGCCCAGAGTAGTGACTGCAGCATGAGAGAGCGGCTTGGGGCATCAAGGAGACTGCTTTTATTTGGGGGTGAAAATGAAGTTTTGGAGGGATGTAGATTTGGCAGCCTTCTACGCAATTATAAAGGCTGAAGTGTCTTGTTTGGCACTATTCCTCTGAAGAGTAGTGGTTGAGGTAATTAAAAGCTACTGCGAGGCTGTTTTGAGGCCGGGGGGAAGTTTGGAAGGACTTGATATGCACTGGTCACTATGTCCAAATGTCAGGTAGCCTAGATCCCAGCAACCTTTTTTTCCCCTCAAATATCAACCTGATAAAAATAATCCAACTTCAGGAAATAAATGGCTAGCTTTTTTTGTTGATGGATTTTTGATGCATTAATTTTCAATCCTGATTGAAGACATCGAGTGTATGCTATGAACCTAAAAGCATCCAGATGAATGCATCCCAGGCAGTAAGTGGTTTTGCTTAAAAGCAAATAGCATTCTGTGAACTTTGCTACTTTTTTACAGTCAAACCGGAGACTAATGGAGATGTACGGGAAGCAATACAGCACAGCGAGCATTTTTAATTATGCATCAAGATTTTATTTAAGAAATTAATTTGTATCAGAATGGCAACAAGCTCAGGAAGATTGAATATGGGCTGAGGAGTTGTCAGTACACAACATTACATGGGTTGGCAGGCTGGATGGTTTAGATTAAACCTGGTTTAGTGGAGGTGTCCCTGCCTATAACAGGAGGTTGGAACTAGATTTTAAAGGTCCCTTCCAACCCAAACCATTCTATGATTCTATGATTCATATTCATATATTCAACTCTCTGAGAGGGTAGATAACAGCAGGACAAGGGAAAATGGTTTTAAGCTGAAGGAGGGAAGATTTAGGTTGGATGTCAGGGGGAAATTCTTTACTATGAGAGTAGTGAGGTGCTGGCACAAGCTGCCCAGAGAGGTTGTGGATGCCCCGTCCCTGGAGGTGTTCAAGGCCAGGTTGGATGGGGCTCTGGGCAGCCTGGTCTAATATTAAATGGGGAGGTTGGTGGCCCTGCCTGTGGCAGGGGGGTTGGAGATATTGATGATCCTTGAGGGCCCTTCCAACCCTGGCCATTCTGTGTGTGAATCTGTGTGTGATTCTATGGGTTGGGCACCGCTCCTTCCTGCCCTTCTGCTGCTGGGGTGCTACATGTGCCCCAGCTTTGCTCTGCTGCTTCCCTCCTAAGCAGCAGCCTTTTTCCAGGCACGCACACACTCACACATATTGTGCAGTAGAGTTTACTGAACTTATCATTATTCTGTATTCTGTATTCACGCACACTGAACAGTGTCCCTTAGTAATTAGCTTTATAATGATCTACAACCATTTGTACCAACTCACACCCCTCCTTGTTGCGTTGTTCTCTGTCACTCCTGCCTAACACTCCTTAATCTGCACTTTCAAGGTTGCTTTTATTGATAGCTAAGATGAAAATGCAAAACACAAAGCAAAATGCCAAGTTGATTAGTGTCATATTTATTTTGCAAAGACAGATTGCAGATCACTTTATTTGATATACATTCTGTGCTCCACTACGTAACCTTGAAGACTGCATTGCCAAGTCAAGCACTGCTATTAGGATTGCTCATTATGTAGCTCAGTGTTCTGACAAGTTGGCCCTCTGATTTAAGTAGTACCTCTTGCACCCTATGAAATGTGCAAAAAAGACCCACACAAGAAGTGCTGCAGCCTTCCTGGCAAGGAAGGGTTTGCTTCCCTTTTCAGGAGAGTGCATTTCTGGCAAATGTGCTGTATTAAAACCTGCTCCATCCTTGGGTGAGGAAGAAGGCTGGCAGCATGGTTATTATTAGTAGGTTCTCTTAAGTAGAGGTTTTAATAGGCCTGTAAAAGTCTCCACACATCCCAGGAGGTGAGCAGTTCTTTTACAGGCAGCTGAACCTCTGTGTTCAGGGGTGAGGTGTTGTGTTGCAGGGTTGTGCCATGAAACAGCAGCCAAGATGGACACAAATGCAGGGATCCCACTTTCCCAACTCCTACTGCAACAGGTGAAAACATCTGCAGAAATAGGCATGCTTAGCAATGGGATGCATTACTTCTCGTCCTCCCCATTAGGTGCTCCAGCAGAGCTGTGCCCACAGGCACATGATGGCAGCTGGCTCCCTGCCACCTCCAGCATTGCCCGCGCTGTTCAACTGAACTATGCCTTCACATTCTGAACTAATTTTCTTTCAACTCCAGGCACTGTGACACTTGTATTTCTTCCTGCTCTTCCTTCCCTAAACATCTGTCATTATTTAACTGGATGGCTTAAACTCTTTATGCCCAGTTTATTAGTCTCTCTGAAAATGACCTGCAGCTTGGTGTGGAAATAGGCTCAGTGGTGGAAGCACCTGCCTGGAGGGCTCCTCTTGTGATGGTTTTCTCTACTAGGATAGAGAGGACATCCAGCAGCATTTTGGGGACTGGGAGCTGATGACTGTGCCATTTTCCTAGAAGGAAGATCAGCCCCATCTAGCACATTCCAGCACTGTCTCCATTTCATCTAATCTCTGAGCAAAGACACATTCAGTGCAGATGCAGCAGCAGATGCCACGGGCACTGCTCCTTCCTTGGCCACATCACTGTCCATCTATCTCCTCCCTGTCAGAGGCTGGAAGGCAGTGGTGGGCTCCCATTGCATGGTGCTGTGCCAGCAGGGCTGGGGACAGCTGCTCCTCACCTCATCAAGTTGTGCAGTGCTTATAAATGTGAAGGCAAGGAGGAGAATAAGAGAATGGGCTTGGAGCAGGGGGCCTGTTTGGGATGTGCTATCGCAGTAAGGAGGGAAACGTCACAGTGAGAAGGAGATGTCTTACAACTGTTAATGTCACATCTTCACAGATTAATTAATAACTGCTCTTTTTTTTTTTTTTTTTTTTTTTTGCATTATTCTCCCTTGTTTTGTGGGCTACTGCTAGGTTTGGTTAAATCAGTTGTTTCAAGATCCCATCTTGCTCCAAACTCACATTTCATACCGTGGATGATGTCATTGACACTTACCAGGAACATTGGATAGGTCACACCAACTGGTGTGGCAAATAATACTGGCCACAGCGCTCATGGAAAAGCTTGGTCTTGACCTTTGCTGTGAGTTTCTTGTTGGATGCTAAAGGGGTTCTTCTGGTTTCAAGCTGTAGCACAAGCAGACTTTGAACTTCAGCTGCTTCAAGGCCCATATACCACTCAAATCTGCCTGCAGATCTGCTGTGAAAGTTTAAAACGCACCACTGTTTCCTACAGCATCTTGCACACCATCTGTTTTCCAAATCACTCTCCTCAGCTGCACAATTTAATTACTGGGAAAAGTACAAGAGAGGGGAGGGTGTGGAGATGTATGTAAAGGAAAGCTGTTTGTGAAGGCTCTGCATCAGATTCTCCCATTCATTGTGGGGGTACTTGAAGGTGCAGTGGCATTTCAGGAGCAAAGGGGACATGATCACGCAAACAAAACCCTCTGATTCCCCCTTTCCATGGAGGAAATTTGCAAAGAGCAGAGTTCCACCACACTGAGGTCTCATACACTGGGCATAACACAGCATGAGCCCAAAGCCAGTTGTCCAGATCTGTTCTCTCCTCTCTCCGTTCTCTCTTCTTGAGGATAGCTCCACCCATCAGCCATACTTGAACCTATGAGAAAGTCAGTGCTAGACCCCTCATTTTCCAAATCCATCACCCCTGTTCCTCACAGATGCAGTGGGTGAGCCAGGGCTGAGTAGCCAGGCACTACCCTGTGGGCTGTGGGAACCAGGAAAGATCTGAGGAGCCAGAAGGGCGATGTGAGCCAGGCCACGGGTCCCTGCTGATCAACCACAGCACACTTGACAGCAGCTCTTCTTTTTTGCCTTTTTTCCCCTCTATTTTTGCCACTGACATTCTGGGCAATTTAGCACAAGATTTCGTCTGCCTGGGAACTCCTGGGGAGGGCTGTGGGAGCTGCATGTTTGCCAGGATGTTGACAGAAAATTTGTCACAATCCAACCGGATCTAATTGGCATGATGTGTAAGAAGCAGGCTCCTCAGATATTTTTAGTGCTCCTCAACCTTTCTGGCACAGATCTGTAGGGCATTAATTAATTCCAGTTGTCTGACAGTTCAGTTTCTCCAAGCTGGACTCTCATAAATAATTTGGCTGCAGGTGTCTTTTAAATCCAGTGATAAGATAACAAGATGCTGGCATTTATTATGCTTGGTGTGTCGAGCACATCTTTACTGATCTGTTTGATACTTTGGACATTATCTGAGTCTTTATTACCTTTTCAAGTACCCATCTTTTTTCCTAGTGGTTTCATTACTGCAGCTTCAGTCAGTGACAAGCAAGAGAAGTGGCCCCAATTAACACATGCACCTCTCTGTATCTCTTCATTATTTGCATCACATTTTCCTCCCTAGCCATGCTGTGTGCAGCATTCAGGCCTTCACTTTACTGTCTCTAATCTATTATTTTTACTCTTTTTACAGTGTAGCTCATTTCGTACTACATCTATTCTGGTGGCTTTACTACCTATCATCTGGTCTGTGACTTCCCAGGAAGTGTGGCCTTTCATATCCATAATGCCACGAGTCTCCCCTTTAATTTCAGGTTTCTTTATACTCTGTAGGACAGAAAACAGAACGGAAGGGCCTTTCCTCTGTGTGGGCTGCACTGGAGCCTCAAACCTGCTCTAGGCTAAAACCAGGCCTTTGTCCCATGTGCCCAACAGGAGCACGAGAGTGGGATTATAGTGTCAACATCCCCAGCACTCTGCTCTTCTGACAATCAATGGAGCTATAAATCTCTTTCTCACCAGCTGCTTGGTGAATTTAGAGCTTCATTCTGAAATGCTGAGTGGCTTCTGCAAAACAGTGAGGGGCTGAAGGCCCTGAGACAGCCCCAGGCCACCTCCATTCAGCAGGGAGATGTAGCTCAACTCCTCCTCCGTCCCTAAGAGCAGACAGGATGCAGGGATTGTAGTCGGTTCATTTAAGCTCATGGATGTGTACACAGGCACTGCAGACACCTGCTAAGATATGTTTAGTCAATCCAACCACTTTCTTTGTCTTTCACAACTCCTGACCTCTTTTGGATATTTGGGATGGGCAACCCTAGGGAAGCCCGTGATGATCCCCCCAGACAGACATCTCTGCTCTAGGGATGTCTGTGTGTGATCAGATGTGACACTCCTGCTGTTTGTTGTCTCCACAGCCAGTGAGATCCAGTTCTGCAGCCCTGAGGTGCTGATGGAGACTGCCCTCGTGGGCTGGAGAAGATGGAGGGGACAGGGTTAGGCCATGGCACAGGCAGTGCCCCTCAAGTGTGCAAGCGGCTCCATGCTATGCAGGTGCCTGGCTCCCACGCCTAAGGGACAAAGCTGGTGGAAATGCTACAGCTCTACTGGAAGCAGAGACAAGGACTCAATGAAAGCATGTTGCTCTCCACATGAAAGAGGGACCTCATCTAAGCCAAATTTGTGCTCTTGATAGCCCTGCAAAGATTTTTTTATGGAGGCATTCTATTAGTGAGTTCATTGGCTTTTTGTTCTCTCCAGGTTTGCATCCGTGCAGGAAATCACACTTGGTGGGTATTGCTCAGCAAAGCATGCCTAGTAAGGCCTGGTGCAAACCAGAGGAGACAGGCACATAGAAAAAGCAGCTCTGAGAGCAGGGCCATGCTTCAGTGCTGCTGGCAGACACGTCCCTCCCAGAAGGCTCACCCAGCTCACTCTGAGTGCATCCCATCTTTTGAAAGAGCACTGCCTCTCCTTGAGCCATGGGTCAGCGTGTGGGCTCCTCGTCCTGAGAGGTCTCAAATTGCAGGTCTCGGGGCATGACTTTGAGGTTGTGGCCTTGGTGCTGTGGGAAGAGGAGCAAAATACAATAAAAGGAAGCTGCTGCAGGGCTCCGCTCGAGCACCGAAAACAAGCAAGGACACAGCGTGGAACTTGGCAGGGATTTTGGCACAAGCATGGAGAAGGCCATGTACCGAAAGGCCTGTCCTCACCGGCACAGCACTGGCCAGCATCTCTAGGTGCCCAGCTTTCAGCTGCTGCCCGCAGCTGTGGCTGTCACCCCTTGGCAGCACTCCCCCTGCCCCCAGCTGCTCTATGTGTGCCCAAACACCCCCAGCTGGCTCCCGGCCTGCCCCACTCGCTCCTGACCCTGATGTGGCTGAAGAGCTGATTGTGGCAGTATTATTTCAACAGGATGCACCTACGGTCTTCTAGGTAAATCAGAGGTGCTGGAGACCCTCTGTATTGCAGTTCCCTGCTGCACTAAATACACTACAACCTGTGTTTATTCTTTTCTGCAATGCTGGCCATGTTTCTCCTGTGTGGGGATACGAACTGTACATGATTGC
Source organism: Phasianus colchicus (assembly GCF_987193195.1). Lineage (NCBI taxonomy): Eukaryota > Metazoa > Chordata > Aves > Galliformes > Phasianidae > Phasianus > Phasianus colchicus. Next base: position 36,588,567 of record NC_143436.1, read on the forward strand.
CGCTCTCCTGTACCCACGCTGGCTTCAGGACCCGACATGCCTAAGAGGTGAGCTTTTATGTCACAAAGAGAACATCTAAAACTCCCTCATAGCTTTCAGTGCACGGCTCACAGTACAAAATAAAGCCTAATACATCATTCCTCCTTTTAAATAAACAGATTTAACTTGTCCTGAACACTTGTTATGACAAATAAGGACTAACTGAGACACAGAGGGCAGGCAATAAGCATGCTGCTGCCCAGCACTCTGAACCTACAGGAATGCTAATGGGTTTTAAGCATTGTAGCAAGGGAGAAAGATAGAAAGCGTGGTTCAGATGCTCAGGTGGTAGACGGTGATGTAGCTCCAGTGCAGCCTTAATAGGTACAACAGCTCTGTGAGATGATGTCTCTAAAATAACAGGCACTCAAGTTTCTGAGATGCACTATTGGTTCAAATGCACATTGTATAATCCAGACCGTATTTGTTTGGGGATAAGGGCAAAGGACTGAGGAGGCAAAGAACTGTATCTTTCTGCATGGGCACTCATCCAGCCAGAGGATAACAGCAGAACCCCTTTTTACCAATAGGCCGAGGCTTCTGATGAATTTAATGTTCTCTGAAGACCATCTCACTTGAAATCAAACTCACTTATGACCTTTCTCTGAGCAGCAGGACAAGAAGATCCATAATGCAGAGGCAGTCGCACAGAAGACGAGGACGTGATTTTTTAAATGAATGTTTTATTCATGAACTACTTATAAAAATGTGTAAAATACACTCAAATATATTTGATTTGTTGACTGTAGCTAAAAATATAAAAATATACTTAACAAACGCATAAATTAAATTGACAAGAGTAGCACAATTCTGTGTTCACCCAGTGTTTGTTAGGAACACAAACAGAAGTGATTATATAGCATATGAGAATGGAATACGTGCTGAAGACATTTTTCAGTCACTTTACTCCAGGCACTGGCAAACAATTTATGGCTAACCATATTTCAAAACCATGTTCTTTTTTTCTCTATGAGCCCTGCTAGAGGGCAATATATATTTAGCTACTTGATGTTCCTCACAGTATTTCTTTAGCTTTCAAATAAAACAAAACCCAACCAAAAGTCATACATTTCAATCTACCAGCATCATGTGCCCAAATTCCACAGCATTTGCTAAATGTAGGCAGCTCCTAGTCCCCAGTATTTCCTACCAGTCTTAAAAAACACCTCATTCTGACCCAGCTGTTGATCTGTGAGGTCATTGCTAATGGATCCCTTAGCACTGGCCATCCCAGCAGGTGGGGAGTTTGACTCTGTCAGCTTGGGAGAGTTAGTCAAGGGCACAGGGTGTAACGGGAGCTGTCTGTGTGCTGCGGTGCACACTCACCTTTCATTCAAAGGCACAGCCTCTTGGGGCTACGGGTCCCAGAGCTCACAGAGCCCAAACATCTGTGGCAGGGCCATGAGGGGAGTGATTGCTGTTTTAGGCTGTATATCTCTGAACGTCAGATGCATTTCTCCGCTCTGTGACCCTGGGAAGAGGTGCTAATGTAGTGATTAGATGGTTGCTGTTCTCATTCCTTTAGTCCACATATTAACTCCCAGGCTGAGGAGCACGCTTTGTGCTGATGTACTCCTATCTGTTCAGTATTTAACTTTCTGCTTTCTAAGTCAAAGCACGGATAGCCATATACAATACACAATATAAATGTAAAGCTCACACATTCTTTTTTCCGTTCTACAACTGAAATGAAATTCATAGCATATCATGGCATAAAATAATATTTCTGGCAATTTCAGGAACGAATATAAGCTGTATAAATAACTATAGCAGCAGAGAAAAACATATAAAGTTGCACTTTTATGACATCTTCACAGTATGCCTTTCTCTCACTCACTTTTGTGTTCCATTAGTAACAAAAAATATCATTTATCAACTCCAGCTATGCAAAATCTACTTCTTTTCTATGATCGGTAGTGGATCTTGTAATTTTATTGCACAGATTAAAAACATTTATTATATTTTTTTTCATTATTAAATAACTTTCAATACAAAAAATTTGAATCAAACTGAAAGCCCAACCCTACAAGTGCTTCAGAAGTTGCATGTTATTTTTCAGACTAACATTCCAGTTGACTTTCACCAAAGAAGTACTCAGGTAGCTTCGTGGACAATGAGGAGATTCACAGGATTGGGCTCCGAGTGTGCAAATCTTAGCTTATGGATCAGCAATAACACTAGCCTTGCTTTATAACATTATTATCGGGAAACATCAATAAAGGCGTTTTGAACATCATTCAGATGTTCAAAACAGAAACATCCCCTTCATCAGAGGATGTCCTTGTCCTTAAGAGCTGTCTTTGTGCAGTACAAAGGCTCCTTCAAGTCCGTTCTTGTTACATTAACAATTTCCCTTTGGTTCTGTTATTTAGCTTACAGGCACAGTAAATATAATTGATTACACGGATAAGTAGGTGTCTCATATTAAAAAATGCTACATATATACTTTTAACTTATTCTCAGTTGTTTAACACTGGTTTCATATGACCAATATTGGCCAGAAAGCAGAACCAGAGCTGTAAGCTGTACGTACACCTCTTGCATGAGATGTAAAGCTGTTCAAGAGCATTGTGTCAGAGTATGTAAGGTAATCTGCCCTCTTACCAAGTGATAAGGAGGAAGAGGCTTGTGAACTGTGTCAATTATTTGCTGAGAGAAAAGACAAACAGAATGGTTTGCTGTGACATCATCATTTTGGGTGCAGAATTGCAAACTGTAGGTGCTGCTAACTGAGCGGAGAAACATTAAAATAAAGAGCAGAACAATGCACGTCCTTCTGAAAACAATTAACAATATACAAACGCAGCAGTATGCAATCAGACTTCTGCCATCCAATCATGTATTATTGAGCCAGTTCCATTTCCCTCAGCATAAAAAAATGACACAGTAATATACAGTGTGAGATAATTTATAGAGTGTATTTGGTATGTCCTCCAGTGTAATTGCACTGCTGGTGAGTAACGCGATCGCCTTTCCTCAGCTACTGCTGCAGAAAGAGAGTACTAATGCAGTGCACGTCACACAAAAGCAATTTTCATGATGCCCTAAGTTCAGCTGCTATTAGTAGAGCCAACAATCAGTCTAAAGTTGCCATGTTTTTGACCTTGCTTGCTAACATAAAGTCTACATAGCAAAAGAAACAGAGAAGAAGGAGGCCTGCAGTAAATCTGCCCCGTTCTTTGTGCTTTTGCCTACACTTCTCTGTGAAAGGGGCTTCCACTGTGATGTTGTTCCCTTCTTCAGATCCCACTGGGTGGTGAACCTTGAGGTTCGTATGAGGGCCAAGAGGGATGCACAAGAGGAATGAGCAATGTTTTCAGACAGAGCTACCTGAGAGGCTGAATGAGCCTACACGTTCCGAGCTTCTGCAGCACCTGAGGGTATCTGGTAAAGAAAGGATGAGACTCCAGCTGCAGTAAGAAGGAAGAGGCACTGTCAGGCTGGTTTTCCTCTGCAGGAAAACCTGAGTGACATGGAAGCGCACAATCTTGCTGGTTCTGTTTTGGAATGATTTAAGAAAACTCTGTCAGAGAAACCTTGCAGATTTCTTCACTCACTGTCACACAGGTGTTCCTACTGCAGGGAGAATGTGGCTCCAATAACTCATGGCGAAGTCACCGCAGTCTTGTCAAAGAGCCACTGCAGTTTCTAATTGAGGCACTTAGCTTAGATGTATTGGTAGCTCTCTGGCGGCCCTCAGAAATACTGATTTCTCTCCAAAATAGAAGTGGAATCTAGGCACTTGTCTCCAGCAGCAGGCTACGTTTTTTTTCTAGGTAATGAATGGGTATATAGATGAAAGAAGAACTAACAAGCACTTCCTTCTTGCGAAGAAGAACTGTGTGTTGCCTCTTTTCTATTTATCTGAAGAGCGTTTTATAAAGACAAAGAACAGCTGAACAGTGTTCAGATCAGTTCCTTGAAGAAGAAGCCTCTTTTGCAGAGGAAAGAGGATGTTCCTAAACTGCCTGGCTGGGCAGGACACCTGGTGGGTGCTCCTGGATTACACTCCTAGCTAATCACAGGATGCTCTGAGTGCATCTGATGATTAGCACAGCGAGCTAATTATCTTGTGAGACTGCATTCCCTGGGTAACAAATGAGCCTTTTTCTATTCCATCTGCCCTTGTAGTAGTGACATCAGGTAACATCGCAGCAGAGGAGTCCTGTGTGGACATGTTTTCTCTCTGTGAAAGCAAACAGCCCTTGAAGGAGACCTGCACTCAGGCTCAGGCAGCTGCGCTGCAAGCAGCTTTAGGCTGAAGCCAATTGTGTAAACTGTGGTATATATATCTTTGTAGGTCTTTATCTCAGTATGTTTGCGATCTCATTTTTAAGCAGTCACCCTGTTTTAATGAATTTGAGAGCCTTCACTCCTTACATATCTCTTAAGTGTATAAAGAATTTTCTTGAACAGCTTTCTTATTATAATTGTACACAAGTAAAAATGCACAGGCACATGCTGTGCTCTGATTCTGCTCTCTCAAACCAGGGTGAAGAAACCAGAAAGTGACCTGTTCCCCTCAAAATATGTGTGTGGGGCAAGCCAGCCAGACTTCACGGCAGCATGTGTTGTTTGATATTTTTTTACTATGTCACATTAGACTGAAACAGTTGCTTCTAGTGAGGTGGACCCTATGTTACGTGGCTGTTATCAAGTTCTGTAAAAGATATGTCATAGTGGTATGAGTGGTATGGATTTCACCCATTTCACAAGCAGTGAGATTAAAGTGTAGAGTAGCATTGTAATTCTTATACAGGACTACTGTTCTCTTTCTTAATAGTAGCTTATTTCACCTTACAAATACTGAACTAATTAAAAGAAATTAATGAGGCTCTTCTTGTAGGATTTTTCTGTGTGTTAAATGTCAATACATAACCTGCCCCAAATGCAGCAGCCCTGTTAACAAATGCAATTTAAAATAGTTTATGTAGAACAGTTTACAAAAACTGTGATAAGAAAAAATAGTATTATCTGAAGCTTAATATTAATATAAACATTATAGAAAAAAATACATATTTACATAATGCCAAAATACAATTATATACATTAATATCTATTACACTTAAATTATATAATATCTTTTAAAAAAACACCAGACCAATAAATAATACAGTCTCAATAGAAAGGTCTGGTACCTTTCTAGTGCACGAAATACAAATATAAAAACAAACAAACAAACCCCTACTTAACACACGTGGTCAAAAAAAGCAGGTGTCTGTAACATTCTTAGTGCCTTGAATAAACAGCATCTGAAAGCAAGAAATACCGGGATTAGAAAAAACAAAAGAACACAGGTAGCTTCACGTTCATTTCTGCCTGTTCACTACAGTGCTCTGAAAGGTGGCTGTGGAGCAGGCTGGTGGCTGATGTAACCACTCAAGAGCTGCTGATCCCACCTTTACTTCTGCTAGCGCTTGCCAGTTTGTTGAAAACTCCACTTCAGTCTTTACCTTCTGCCAAGCCTGGTCTGCCTGCTGATAACTGATTTCTATTAATGATCTTGACAAAGGGATTGAGTGCACCCTCAGTAAGTTTGTGGATGACACCAAGCTGGGAGGCAGTGTTGATCTACCTGAGGGGAAAAGAGGGACAGAGGGACCTGGATAGACTGGACCGATGGGCCAAGGCAAACTGCATGAGTTTCAATAGGGCCAAGTTTCGGATCCTGCATTTTGGTCACAATAACCCCAGGCAACCTTACAGGCTTGGGGAAGAGTGGCTGGAAAGCTGCCTGATGGAAAGGGACCTTGGTGTTCTGATGGACAGTCGGCTGAATATGAGCCAGCAGTGTGCCCAAGTGGCCAAGAAGGCCAATGGCATCCTGGCTTGTATCAGGGATGGAGTGGTGAGCAAGACTAGGGAAGTCATCCTGCCCTTGTACTCGGCACTGGTGAGGCCTCACCTTGAGTACTGTGTTCAGTTTTGGGCACCTCAGTACAGAAAGGTCATTGAGGTGCTGGAGCAGGTCCAAAGAAGGGTAACAAGACTTGTGAAGGGCTTGGAGAATGTGCTCTATGAGGAGAGACTGAAGGAACTGGGGCTGTTCAGTCTGGGGAAAAGGAGGCTGAGGGGAGTCCTTACTGCTCTCTTCCAGTATCTGAAAGGTGCTTACAGCAAGAGTGGGGTTGGTCTCTTCTCAATGGTGACAGGTGACAGGACAAGTTGTGCCAGGGTAAGTTTAGGTTGGATATCAGGAAAAACTTCTTTACTGAAAGGGTTGTTAAGCATTGAAATAGGCTCCCCAGGGAGGTGGTTGAGTCACCATCCCTGGATGTGTTTCAAATCCATTTGGATGTGGTGCTCATGGACAAAATTTAGCGGAGGGTTGTTAGTTAGGGTAGTATGGTTAGGTTGTGGTTGGACTTGATGATCTTTAAGGTCTTTTCCAACCTGAGTGATTCTATGATTCCACAGTCTAGATTAAAAAAAACCTGTTTTGATTCCTCAGCCTATAACCTTAATTTTTACTATCCAACTTCAAAGAGCTACTGTGATCCTGCAGTCTGACCCCGAAAACTTCTAAAAAGCTGTTAGGGATGAGCTCTACAGAGGGACAAAGGCCACCTCTGTTCACATCTCCCAACTGGTCCTCCATCCATGAGAACAGGAGGTAAAGGACTGTGCTAGTGCCAGGTCTGCTACTGCTGCCCCAGTAGGCCAAGGTAGGGGTAGGAGACACTGATGCGATGACTCCAGGAAGATGACTTCCTGATAGTTAGTAGCTCTGCTCTGTCCTCAGCCTCTCCTTAGCAATAACAGCCACTTGACTCTTCAGCACACTTCAGTTTAGGCCAGCAGGACCATAATGTCCTGAAAGATCCACCTCTTACTAGGAATATCCTACAACCTGATGTTGTATCATGGTTGTATCTGTATGACTGGAACATTTCAGGAACATTTATCAACATGGGAACAGGGTATGTGATCTGCTGTCTCCAGTACATGCCAGGGTCTGTAGTAATCATCCTTTTCCTAAGGCCACGAAAGAAATCTAATCTTGCAGTGTGACTCAGAGCTGTTGTGCACTCCAACTGGTTGTTGAGGACCATGGTGCCTCAAGATGTAGCTAAGATGTGATCACAGCTGCTTCCTCTGTTTTCCACTGGGAAGTAAGACTGAGTTTCTCAACACTATTTTCTCAAACTTAACAGGGAGCCTAGGCACCCAAATGGCTTGGGGGGTTTTCAGGCAGTGAGGTATATGTGGGTTCTACAACATTCAAATGCCTTTGTGGATGTAGCTCTAAATTCTTATTTCCACGGGACTGGATATGGACTAGGAAAAAGGAGCCTGAATGGAAGGATTGTGGAAGTAGAAGAGAGTACAGCATTTGATACCTACATAATCCATTAAGACAAGTAGAAATTACTCCAGAACACCTATATAATCAACAGAAAATGGGGAAGATACAGAACAGAAGCTGAACATCAAGGATGACAGAGGAGACCAGGAATTTCAAGCACTCTAAGTATGCTGAAAAATAAGGTAGAACAGGAAGCCAGCATCAGGACAGGGAAAGGATTCAGTTTGTCCAACAGCATAAAGTGTGCAACTTTCTCTGTCTCTCCCCTACGCTTGAGGGCAAGTAAGGGCAGCAAGAGAAGTTATAAATACTTCACAGAATCATTTAAGTTGGAAAAGACCTTCCAGATCACCATGTCCAACCATCACTACTAATGAAGGAGTTAGAGTTGCAGAAACATGGTTGGTAAGCCCCTTGTGAGGCTGATGGAATTTTGAGAGTAAAAAGAAAACACAAGTGAAGAAATGAATGTCCAAGAAGAGAACAAATATCAGTGGTGAGAGATTGAGAAATTTGTCCCCTCAATTACACTGTCAGTGACCTATTAAATTTGAAATATTCTATAATTTGATAAATTTCCACTTACCTCTGTGATACTCAGGATTCACATTTTCATATATTGGAAACAAAGGATTTTCTTGTTCACTGCGAAGTTTTCTGGCTCTTAACACATCTCTCACACATTGATGTAGATACACATATTGACACTGCAAAATATACACATGTATTTTTAAGTCACCCTGGGCAAAGTAATTACAGACTGACTCCTTCAGACAGAATCAAGAGCAGTGTTATAAGTGAAAATATACTTCTAGAATTCACTTTCTTACTGTGGTAATACAGTAGACTTTTGTGATAATCTGTTCTTAAAAATAGTATCATTAAAATATAATTAAGCATAAACACATTCTGATCCATTATATCATGACTGAAAGCTTTATCAACTGGAAGGCATAGTTTGACATAATGCTGTGTTGGATAGCTGCTACTCTGAATGCCTTGTATAATTTATGTGCAACTACTAATATGTAAAGGGAAGCATGTCAAAGAAACAAATAGCTTCCTGGATTTTTTTTTTCTCTGAAAAGAAGTATTTTCTACAGATGCTATTAAAATATAAAAATATTTCATAGAATTTTGATGAATGCCTCTTTTTTTTTTTTTTGATCCCATATAGGTTATAAAGTTGCTTCTGAATACGCAATGAATGACAATATCTTTTTGCAGAATGCCTTTCACTAGAAGGGAGCTAAGATGACATTCACAACCAGTGCAGAGATGGTCACTATGATGTTACTATCAAACTACCATTATGAAACAGATTGTTAAATTCCAGTGTGTCCTTACTATTTGTCGTTTATGAAATGAGTAATTATTGTTTTGTGATTAGTGTAGAACGGGACCCAAAAATTAGGCAAAGCATCTTTATATATCACAAAATGGTATAGGCTGGAAAGGACCCTTAAGATCATCTAGCTCCAACTCCCAGCTACAGGCAGGGGCATCTCCCTTTAGAACAGGTTGCTCACAGCCCCATCCAGCCTGGCCTTGAATACTTCCAGGGAGGGGCATCCACACCCTCACTGGGCAACCTGTCCCAGTGTCTCACCACTCTCACAGTAAAGAATTTCTTCCCAATATCTAGCTTAAATCTAGCTTAAATCCCTTTCAGTTTTTTCATTTCCCCTCATCCTGTTGCTACCTGCCCTTCTTACTCTACCTCAAAGACATGACTTCTCAATAGGCATGCCTTTTCTTTCCCCACATCTTCAATTTATTTTCCACGAGAAATTTAGCTATCTTTCTGTGCATTTTTCTCAGTGCTTTGACTCTTGGAAAGTGAGCATGCCTCCAATCTGCTTTGCTGACTATGACTGGTGGCAACACAGGAGAAATGGATTCACCTCTGAGAATGCCAAGCTCAGACTGAGAAGCTGTCTCCCTTCAAAGAGAAGGTGTTCTGTCATTAAGACAGTTCCAGGAAATCTCTCCTTTGTATTCCCAGTGGTGCCTATATGCTTTTGTGACTTTTGTATCTATCAAGCTCAGACACTGATATTCTTGTTTCCAAATTGCAAGAAAGAGCTCCATTAGTACCAAGCTACAGGCAGACCCATCAAACACATTCCAATTGCTCTATTAACAGTTCAGACAAAATCTAAAGACTGCCTTCTCATTCTCCTTCATTAAATCAGCTTCTAAGTGGTTAGCTGCTATTAATGCTGCTATTAATGTAAAGTGGTTTTCTTGTATTTTTAAAAGCACAGAAAGAAATCCCAAACACTTTTTCTGCACTTGTAGAATATACGTACTTCCTTTTGCACAGTATGTTACAAGTTCTGATCAATTTTTCCTACACCATTAATGAAAATGGACAGAGCAGCTCAATAAAAAACACACTTTAAAGTCACAAGGTAACAGTGCCTAGAGTTTTAAAATTATATATACCTAATTTTTCCATTCTCCATTCCTTTTCTCCATTATGTCTACCTATCTTATGTTCAGCTTCTCACTCCATACCCAAAGGAGTTCTCTCTGTTCAGAGTTCACTTACTGGACACTATAATAACAGAACAACATGTTGTTAGGTGTCTGCTGCATCACACTGATGGGGTGATACTGGTACAGTGCCAAGGGACTATAGGAAGCATTGCTACCACTTCTTGGGGCTTGAACCTGCTGTATGAGCCAATGGAAATAAACCTGAACTAGAGATTCTAAATGTATCTAACAAGTATTTCATAATGGAATACTGGGAAGTGCTTTAAGATGAGAGATTATTAAATAATGCAGCTGGTGTTGGTGTACTGTAGGCTATCCAAAACTTACCTCTGTTTGAACCATGTGAACCCGGTGAAGCCTTAGATCGTGCACTGCTGCATAAATGTCAACAGTGTCCTTTGAATCCAATTGCTGCAGAATTCGGTCCAGTGCAATGAATGTGCCAGTCCTGCCAACACCAGCACTGAAAAAGAAAGCAACCCAAAAGGTTTAAATGGAGTTGGATTCACATATGCAATACTTTTGTACAGTTCAGATTTTCAGAATGAGAACTTCCTGGTCCACAGGCATCTCTGGGATTTTAAAGATCATCTAGTTCTACTTTCACTCTTTGGGCAGTGACACCTTCCACAAGACTGGGCTGTCCTAAGCTCCACCCAACCTGGCCTTGAATGCTTCCAGGGATGGAGAATTCACAACTTCTCTGAACAACCTGTTTTAGTGCATCACCATTCTCATAGCGAAGAAGTAAGAGGATGAGAGGAAGAGAGGAGAGGAAGGATCTGTTGGTTGGTTTCAACATCCATAGGTAGCCAGGCTTGTCCTTGGATATACTTCCTGTTCAGAACATGTTCTTTTGATCCAAATGTTGGGCCACAACCAGCAACACACAGACAATTTAAGAATGCATAAAGCATAAGAGCAACTGCAGCTGCTGAAACTTCGAAGTGCCCTCCAGTGGATCCCAAATGACACAGTAGTTTCTGGGGCTTCTCCAGGGTAAGACTGTGAATGATTTTATGTGCCTTGGGAACGCTGCTCAGAGGTACATGGGAATCTACACCCACTGATCATCTCTCAGGTTGTGTGACTGAATATTTGGAATCTCCCCAATGGTATGCAGAAAAGCTGTGTGCTGCTGACTTTTTGCTGCTGCACATACCTGCAGTGCACAACAGTTGGTCCCGTGTCTGGGGTCCTGTTGATATAATCCCTTACAGTTCTTACAAACTGGATCAGGGACTGGGTGGTCTCTGGCACTCCGTGATCTGGCCACACAGTGTAATGGAAGTGACGAATGAGCCTTGTTGAGTCAAGCTGCTCCTCCTGTTGAGGTACAAAGATATGGGTCATCAGAACAGCCAAGAGATGAGGACATAAACACACACACCCTCCATGCAATTTCAGAATGCTACAGCTACTACCAGAGATGAACTGGACGTTATGCAGCTGTGCTACAACAGAAGAAATCTTCCTAACTTAGCCTTGCAGGTTTTTTTTAAGTCAAATAATAATATAAAAAGAAAAAAAAAAAAGATGAATGGAAACATACACTGCAGATTTTAAACTCTCGTATTGTCCATTCTGGGAGCACTGACTCAGACAGCATCTCAACTATTAGGTCTCCATAGTACAAGGAATCCTGGTCAAGGGGCCAGTAGTGATCACACTTCACCTGCAGGGATATGGAAAAAGATTGATTCATTATCAATGACAGCTGGAAACAAAGCTTTAATACAGCACTGGCAGGAGCAGATTTCAGACCTCCTGTGCCTAAAGGATCAATGAAGAACTACAGAGGCAAAGAATCATCTAGGTTGGAAAAGACCTTGAAAATCATCAAGTCCAGCCATCAACCTGACCTACCAAGTCCAACCGAGTCCCTTAATGCCATGTCCACATGGCTGTTCATTACCTCCAGGGATGGGGACTCCATCACTTCCCTGGCAGCCCATTCCAGTACTTGACCACCTCTCTATGAAGACACTTTTAATAATCTAAACCTTCTCTGACACAATTTGGGACCATTTTTCATATCCAATCGCTTATCACCTAGAAAGGAGACTGGCAGCATCCTCTTTGCAGCTACCCTTCAGGTAGCAGTGAGGTCTCCCTTCAGCCTCCAGACTCCAATTCCCTCTGCTTAAGAACTCCAATTCCCTCAGCAGCTCCTCATTAGACTTGTTTTTTAGCCCCTTCACCAGCTTCATCGTTCTGCTCTGCACATGGCTCAAGCAATTCAATGTCATTCTTGTACCGAGGAGCCCAAATCCGAACACAGTACTTGAAATGAGGTCTCACCAGTGTTGTGTATAAGGGAACAATCACTTCTCAGTCCTGCTGGCCACACAATTTCTGATGCAGGCCAGGATGCCATTGGCCACCTTGGCCATTTGGGCACACTGCTGGCTCATGTTCAGCAGGCTGTTGAGCAGCATCCCCAGCACTCTTTCTGGGCAACTTCTTGGCTGTTCTCTCCCAAGCTTATACTGCAGCACAGGGTTGTTATGACACAAGCTCAAGACCCAGCACTTAGCTATTATGGCTGTTAAATGCCATACAATTGGATTTGGTCCTTTGACCCAGCCTATCTAGATCCCTCTGCAAAGCCTTCCTATCCCCAAGCAGATCAACAGTGCTGCATAACCTGGACTTGTCCATAAACTTACTAAGGATGCACTTGATTCCCTCAATCCAGATCACTGATAAAAAATGTTAAACAAAACTGGCCCCAGTTCTGAACCCTGGGAATCACTCTATTAATCAGGTCTCTAAATAGGTCAAAGTCTGCCATCTGGAAATCCAAAGTAGTAGTTCTGCTAACTGCATTGCTTACTTCACAAAAGATCAAAAACTCTATCACTTCACAATCATTGTGCCCACGGCATCCTCCAACAACCTCATCATCCACATGCCCTTTCCTGTATGCAAACAGCAGGTCCAGCAGGGTACTTTCCCCAGCTAGTCCCTCACCACCTGTGTCAGGAGGTTATTGTCCACACACTCCAGGAATCTTATAGACTGCTTCATCTTTGCTGTTTTGTATACATCTAGGGAAATGGAAGGTCTCCATGAGTATAAGAAAGGCAGTACTAATAGCAACTGAATTAAGAGACCGATGCCCCCTCCTGCCTTGTCAGCTCAACAGACAGGCACTGGGATGGGAAAGAACACAGATGAGGCTAAAAGAGGCAGTTCTCATCACCAATGTTTGTGATGGGGGAACAGGAAGTGCTTCACTGATGTCTTTTTCTGGATGCCACAACCTTTTCTGTGACAACTCTTCTCAGAGCTCTACACAGATGAGAACCAGGTCTCCAGCACATGCTTCCCTGCCTCCTTCTGAGATGTGACAGTGGGGTCCCACTGTGAGCCAGTAAGGTGCAGTAAGAGACGGCTTGCTGCCTGGCCTGCATCTCTTTGCTCCATCACAAGGAAAAACACCAGGCAAAAAGAAAATATTGCTATATACCCCATGGAAGAACACCACTTCAAGCTGATCTAACCTTTTAACAGATCTAGTCTGTGTCTTACAGAGAAGGTGCAGGACATGGTCAAACTTGTGGAGGTGGATTGCTGAGATAGCTAAATGTTGTCTATCTAAGCTTGCACTCAATCAAGCTGTTAAGTGTGTGCTTACAACATCAGGGCTTATCAAAGAGATGCCATATATTTTTTTGCGGGTGGTTGTCCTTCTGCATACTCAAGGGAATTATATTAGTACTACTGAACGAATTGCTGGATTAGAGACCAGAAGCACTGATGCTGCATGATCTTGGGATGGTCACTGCATCCTAACTTTACAGACTTAAATTCGCCTCCCGTCTTCAGATTACAGCTTTCATCTCTTACTGTGTGTACCTTGAGTGAGGCTTTTGGCATCAGAGTGATGCAAATAATAAGCATAAACATTGAATAAATATTAATAATGACATCATAAAATAAAATTTAAAAAAACCACAATAATTTAAGTCTTTATTTATAAAGAAAAGTCAATGCTCACCCGGCCCTTCTCAACACACTGGGTTACCATGACAATATTGTGCACATTTTGTTCCCATGCCATCTTCCAGAACTCATCTTTAGTGCCAGGCAAAGGGCCCTGAGTTGCTATGTATTCCCTGCGGAAATTATTGCCCTGCAAGAAAAGAAAACTTCATTAGTTTCCATAAAAACAGAAAAAAAGATCTTCTAGCAACTGAACAAGCCACAGAGTTACAATGATGCCCTTGCTTTGAGAGCTGAGTTACTGCCTTAGACCTCAAAGCAGAAGGGTGGTGGGAGCAGAGAGAAGGAAGAGACTGCAGAAGTGTATATATAAATACTACTCCTTTTGTGACAGTCAAAGCTTTGCAGTGCTACATTGTGTCCAGCACAGTATCAAGCAGTTTTGGAACTAGTAGGAGTTTCTGTTTCATTTCTGATGCTTTTAATAAATTAGCTGACTTCTAGCTTGAAATTTATATTGTTAAAACCACTGCTATTATCAATCAACTCTCTAGTAAATGACATCATTGTAATCTTGGCCAGTTTCACCATCCGACGAGGTGCCAGCACTGTCAGGATGAGCTGCAGCTTCGCACTGAGGATGCCACCTGCAATGATAGCTACAGTTGTTGTGGACAGTGTATAAAATCAGTGACCTTTGAAAATGTGTCCTTGGCCAATTAGACCTGCTATCTTACATAACTATAGGAATCTAAGAAAGTGTCCTTGAGTGCTGGCTGAATCACTCAAAGCTAACTTACTGGCAGGCAGATAGAGCTTTTAGCACACCCACAGAATAAGTTCTCAGACTTCCAGCTAAGATGAATAAATGAAGGGGGAAGGGAGGCCTTAAGCCTCCAGCTGCATATTCAGTTTTAGATGAAGGGCAAATAACCACTAAGGAAGGACTGTAAAATAACATCTTTGAGTCACTTACTGGTATATAGCTTGCATTAATGTAGTCTGAGCAAGGGTCATCATCCACATTGGAAAGCTTCACTCTTGATGTATCATCTAGGAAGAAAGTGATTACAAGATGCTTACGGCTGGGTCTTTATTTTCAGTCCCTCTCCCTTTTAAAGAAGTGCATTTGTGAAAGGACTGGTGAGATTACTGCAGGGATTTTATATGGATGGCTAATTTAGAGGAACAACTGTTTATATTTGTACTGCCTCTTTCATCTAGGAGGGTTCTGGATTATTCCAGAGACTATGAGGAGGACAAGCGAGAAGCAAGCAACAAATATTCAAAAATTCCTCTGCTAACTAGCACAGGATTTGTTACGGCAATGAAAAAGCCAGAAAAGCATCCTTCTTTTACCTGACTGCAGTGTGCTGCTTTGAAGAAAAGTGTCCAGGGAGAAAAGTGTCCAAGGGCGCTGCCCTTGAAAGAGCAGTTGTGCTAAAGCAGCCTGCACAGCTGCCAGAATAACCTCATGTTAGCAGGCCAAGTGTCTTCCCTGGAAGCAGTGGCATCTCAACTGCTAGAGAAGTACAGAGTGCCTAACCCACTAGCTGCCAATTTGTGAGAAGATGCCATGCTGTATCTCAGCCAGGTGCTGCTTCTTGTACAACACAGGCCATGTGAAGAAGTAAGAATATGGGTGAATGGCCATGTGATAAGGAAGCTACAGTCAGTAGGAAGATGGCATGGCTTTGAGCAGGGGGTCTGGATCAGAGGTCCCCAGCCCAGTATGGCAGTCGGAACACATGAGATGCTGTGAGGCTGTGCACTAAGGGCACAACATGCCCAGCAGCTGAGCACTGTGCTCCTCCTTCGTGCACAGAATCTGTTACCTCCAAAACTGCTGGACAGGAGATTAAAGGGGGCAATTTTCAGTAACAGGTCCTGCCGCAAAAGAACACAGCTAACCTCATGTATGTGTCCCACAGTCCAGAACCACTCTAGCTCTAGACTGTGTAGCAGCAGGTTTCCTGACCTCTGAAGGAGAAACAGTCAACATGGCTGTTAGCACTGAAAGGATGATACTCCCTATGTATACAACTTCAGTGTTATTTCTTCTATCCTTGTTATTAGCAGTGACTGAATGCTTGTAAAAGCTTGAACTTTTTCTCTCTAGACTGAGCACTAGTCACGACATCTCTGGTGCAAAACAGAATTACAGGGGTGTGAAGCCATTTGGGGCCAAATGTCATATGCCTCCAAGCACCCAGACCTAAGCTGGCAGAGGTATTTTAACTCTGACAGAAATGAGAGAAAGGATTGGCTGCGCTCTCTTTTTTTCTAAGCTCACTGGAAAAAGTGAAAAGTAGTTGGTGTGATGTAATATTACACAACCAAAACTAAAACTCACAAGGCAATATATTATTGTATCGATTTTTTCCTCTGTTCTCTGGCAGAAGTGCTATGTCACATGTCTGGTTTCGACCCACATCTTTTAAGTCCTGCAAAAAATTAGAAATAAAATGTCAGTTGAAAATAATTAAAGGATGTGATAACACAGGGGGACAAGGTACTTATCAGCTCCTGGAGGCCATTGATAGGGACTTTTTTTTTAAAAAAAAAAACAACAACGAAATTAAATAGTTAATCATAGTGGGTTAAGGCAGGCACATGGCTGACAGGTGTTTTCCATGATCTGTCACACAGATGTGGCACACAAATGAATGCTCCCGACCTCAGGCATGTAGGTATCAGGTAGAGACTACCAACCAGAAGATGCTGTGCCAAATGAAGAGCTGGTATTACAAGTGCAGTTCAGGTGAAACACTCAATCTTATTTTGGTTTGCGTGAGACAAACAAAAATATAATTCAACCAGCTCGTGCCTTCATAAAGTAAGGTCCTTTGTCTAGATTTGGTTCCCACCTCATATTCCTTGGACAGGAGATAGTTGGAGTCTGCTTGGAGTTTGGTGAAGTGTGCTTCAAAATGACTGATTTTGATCGGACTGAAATATTCAACAGGAGGAAGAAGATCAGACGATGAATCACATCACAGTTTATTCAGTTATCTTTTTAAAGCTTTTTTAACTATATTTTTTTTTTACCTGGAAGTTTTCCGGTTCCTAGAAATAATACAAAAAGAAAAAGAAACATTTTATTAGTGAGTGACAAAATTGGGCCGCTCATCCATGACGCCATGTTAAAATATTGCTCTTAGAAACAAAACTGATGATGTTACCCTTTTTGCCCCAAGTTCAGATGGACTGCCAGTGGTTTGTCCCTGCGAATGCTCAGCCTTGCTGTAGGTCTCTCATGGCCATTGCTGGAACAAAAAATAAGATATTTTCACTTCAGTTTTACCATTACAGTGCAATACTGCTAAGAGCTGCCAACAGTATGACTTAGAGTAGTGAATGAACAGGCTATAGGGTAAGTCTAGGTTGGATATCAGGAAAAACTTCTTCACTGAAAGGGTTGTTAAGCACTGGAATAGGGTCTCCAGGAAGGTGGTTGAGTCACCATCCCTGGATGTGTTTAAAAACTGTTTGGATGTGGTGCTCAGGGACATGATTTAGTGGAGGGTTGTTTGTTAGGGTTGTATGGTTGTGTTGTGGTTGGACTCGATGATCTTTAAGGTCTTTTCCAACCTGAGTGATTCTATGATTTTAAGACTCGGTTACTCATCTGAAATGGTCGCAGTACAGCATATCATTAAGGAGGGCATCTTATTTCCTATCAGCAATGTTGTATCTCTTTCAGTCATGCAAAATGGTTTCAACAGATAAAGCATTTTTCAAAGTTGCTACAGTATTTTGCTTTTTAAAAATGTATTCAAAATTCATCTCTGATGTGAAATATACAACTATAATCAACAGAAAACTGAGGAGTTTGAACTAATGGTATGGACACTGAGGTAGTGTCACACTTTAAGATTTTTGAACTGAAATAACGAAGTCTAAACAAACAGTTCCAAGAACTTCTCATATAAAACGGTTATGAAAATAATTTGAAACATTTCATTTTTTACTGATGATACTGAGTTTGTACGTCAAGCCATTTTTTTCAGAAAAACTCAGACTCCTAATGAAAAGAGGTTGCAGAGATCCTTTATGAGATGATTCTTACAAATATCAGTAGATGTTTGAATCTCCTGTCAAGAATATATTCACCTCTTGACATTTAAGTCATTCATTCTATAGTTACAGAATGGCCAGGATTGGAAGGGAACTCAAGGATCTCCAACCCCCCTGCCACATGCAGGGCCACCAACCTCTCCATTTAATACTAGATGGGGAATACTGGTGTGTTCAATTGTTCAGTGCATTTCTTATATCAAAATAGCTTGACCTGATCTCATAACAGAGGCTGATAAAAGGACTCTACTTACCTAACTTTCTGTCTGCAGACAAATAAAGCAGTAACAGCCACTAACATCACAATCAGAAACAAACCAGCGCTCACACCTTCAATAACTCCAAAGAGAGGCTCTACAAACAAAACAGTGTATACATTTTGAAGAAAATACTTGAAGAATCAAAGAATCATCAATGCCAGAGAATATATTACTATTAGCTAGCGGAAACGGTTAAATTAAAGGAATTCAAAGTATCTAAACAACTAAATTACGCCTTGGTTTTCTGTCCTAATTTTTTCTAAATGTTATGCAAAACTTTTCACTCCCAATCACAGTAAAAGAAAGCACAGCAGCATCATACAAGAACTTGATTATCTTGAACTTTGAAGCTTTTCTTGGTGACAGCATCACTAAGAATTCACCCTTTCCTCTGCTGTCAACAGATCCATCAAACAGACCTTTTAATTTTCAAATTCATGGTTTATCCATGGCAAATAATGGCCATAGATAAGTCACAGCTTCTACCTTATTTCAAAATAGACTTCAGGACACTGCATGACAAAAACAAGTGGCTTTTTTCCACTCCTTGCAAACAGTTCTGGATACCAGAGTGTTTTGAATTGCAATTATATAATCACTTGCTACAATGACTGAAAAGCAAGCTTGAAACTAACCTGCCTCTGTAGTGATTGGTAAAGAGAAGAAGGTGTCTGCAAAGAGTGGTTGAGGAAGTTCCTTTGGGTCTTCACTGAAGAGCTGGGTAAAAGCCCGTATGCTGATCCTAAAAGAAAAACAGTACAGTTTACAGTTACTAGTTAAGTTTATCAGATGTTCAAAGTCAACCATGGAAAAATAAAAGATTCAGACAATAAATGACTTGTCTCTTAGAGATAACTAAAAACTTTCCACTGATCACAGGCTGTTCTTAAAACAAGTGCCTTAGATAAGTATCACAGCTGGGTGATATAAATCCCAACCCAGCTATCACAGATGGAAGTACCCCTTGAGGTCAGGAATGGGGCTCTTGCTGCTGGCACACACAGCCTGACAGCATCTGGAGACAAGGTCAGCAGGAGCTGCAGTGGTGAGAGGATTCAGAAACACTTCTCAGAGTGGAGATGCTTTCTCTTCACAGAGCTGGGCTCTGTTAATGGAGAAATGTTAAAATCCTCTTCGTTCTCCTGGTAATGTCAGTATTTCCCAAACTGAATTTTTGAGAAATGTGCTCTAATGAGAACAGAGTGGTAGGGGATCCACAGCAATGTGTTAATGACTGCGAAGAAGCTGAGAGGCATGATGTACACTGCCTGGCATGTGCCTTCTGTTCATGTCACTGTCTGGTAAGCATCTTGCAGATCTCTTGGCAGAGTGTTTGCCTGCAAGAAGGGTGTGACTGAGCTGCTCTGGAGTTCGCATTTGGTTTCACAGCCTCTTCAACTGCTAAGCCTGGTCTTTGCAGTAGTGCTCTTCTACAGCTAACCCCATCTTAGCTCTGGAGCTTCTGGACTGTGCCATAGATTAGAACAGCCTGCACAATTTTCTACCTTATCCCAAAGGACTTGTGTGAGTACATAGTGCCAAATAAACTCAGTGCAGCGTTCTTGCCTTTTCTTGTTATGTAATCTTCTGACTTAGATGACTTTGTGTTTCTAAAGAGATATTTACTAACTGTAGGAAAGGTCTTAACCAAAAGGAAATAAACAAACATACTATGTGTAATTAATGGCATAATTCCCATGCTAATGAAAGTATGGTTTATATCTATGGAATGGGGCACGGATAAAGCTTTTATTAATTATGATATGAAACACAAGAAACATTATATGACCCAGTTGTTAACCTTCAGAAGCTCAAGTGTATCAGGCACTCAGCACTATGCCTAATAATGTTACAGAGCACAATTACCAACATAAATCTCACCTGTAAGCAGTCCGAGGCTTCAGGGGTCCATCACAGAATTTTTGCTGATCTGGATCACACTTTCCTCCCAGATTTTCCATTTCTCCTCCAAGCTTAATGTCAAAGCTTTTATAATCACTGTCAGGGTTTTCAGCACATCTACTGGCAAAATAATTTGTCTGGTAGATGCGTATGGAGTCATTGTGTTTGTACTCCAGGTAGGAAGGTAATGGGTGCTGCTCATCAGGCTTTGGTCCTTCACTACCTACATCATGTGCAGAAAAGAGAGAAGGTTTACATATCACAGCCATTAACACAACACAATATTAGAGACTCAAGAGTGTTGATGGACCAAATCCTTATTATCCAACTTTTGAGCCTTTCCTGGAGGAAAAGTAGGTAAAAAAAAATCCCACAAATTGACAAGAGTGGTCTACTGTATGCAGAGAAAAAATACACAGGCAATGACAGGAGTCTGCTGAAAGAAAACTTGCCATAGCATGTAGAAGACTTGAGTAGGCAAAAGCTTGGCAATGAATAGTCCCTTTCTATAAGAGCTCTATAAACTGCTCAAGCATGACAAAGTAGATAGTAGAAATATTTCCTCTGTTTCTTTTGCCTAAGAGCTGATGGGCAGACATCTTAAGAAACTTTATCAAGAATCATAAAATAAAATACCAGCTTACTGATATACGAAGCTGCTTCTAAGACCAGTATTAACTGTCAAGACATACATTTGCATTGTCACATATAGGTCAACTACAGAAAAGGAGGCCTACATACATACTGCAAGGATGATTTCTGCTCTGTTCTGTATATAAAGTCATATTCTTGTGTAAGCAAACTCCACCTGGATCATGCTACTTTTTCCTTCTCTGCATGGCTTACTGGGGTTCTCCAGGAGTTGTCTTAGTGTTCCCCCTTACAACTAAACTACATTTTGAGATCTGGGCACAGCAAGGCAGTTTATCCTGTATGTTCACTCTCAATGGCATCTGTCATCCAACATAAGCTGTGGAAACTTTCTGATCCTATATGAGAGTATCTCCTAGAGTACAGAATGTAACTACCACTTCTGGCTAGGCTCTGCAGTTACTACTAACCCTCTGAGAGGAAGACTGCTTAAAATCCCAGGCTAGGGAGCCCAAAACCTTCAGTGAAACTCAGCAACTATATAAGAAATTACTTAGCTGTGTAGTGATGGGGGTGTACATCTGCATGTAAATCATACATGATTTATAGCCTATAGGCTACAGAGAGAATGGTATTAAATGATACTTACCATCAGCTTCTCTGACAACCACAGTAAAGTACTTCACAGCTCCATTAGTATCACTAAACCAGCTGCAGTTAAAAGTAAAGTTAATGGAGGATTTGGTAATCAGCACCTCTTTTTTGTTTACTCGTATGTCTGGAGGTGGCTGAGGGGGACCTGAGAAATGAAACAAAAAAAGAAAAAAAGAAGGAAAAGCATTATCTATGTATTTGCTGTGAGCTATACCTAGCAAAGGAAATGCAATTTCATTAAAATTCAGATGACTGGATCCAAGTTTCTGATTCCATTATTTTGCAGTCAAGAAAATGTCTTCACCTCCCACAGGGAAACTGCCAAAGGATGAAACAAGCCAATGGTGAGTCAACCATAATAACAGTGGCAGGTCCTCAGTAGGAATTCCTGCAGAAACCCACTTGGAAATGCATTAGTCTTGCTAAATCTATGAAATCAGAATTTGCAGCTGCTAAAGATGACACAAGTTTAAGCCAGGTATATGGAAGCCAGTTAGCCCACTCATTACAGGAAGTTACCTATTTTAAGCATCTAAATTTCTGTTTCCCTTTCCAAATGAACAGCACTGAGTCAGACATAGCATTTAACTACAGAATACCATTTTGCAGACTGATTGCAGAATTTCTTCAGGAAGTGTTCTTTGTATGATAGAAAACTATACTTTAAATAGTGGCATAGCAGAACTAAACTGCAAAGCAAAGGAGCAGGGATTTTAAAGATCCACATTGTGGAATGATTTAAAAATCAGTTCCACTGCAATTTGATTGCGCGTACAGAAAAAACACTTCAAACACGTAAGCAGGTGGCTGAACTTCAAAAGGTTTCAGAAAGAACCAAAAATTCACGTTTGTATGGTGCTTAGTTAAGCCTCTTAAATCTATTAAGCCAGGCTGTAATTTTTAGGAAGAGCTGTGTTTCCTTGGGGTAGAGCTAAGAGTTATAATTAAAAGTTCCATGCACTGGCCATTGTGGACTTCAACTCCTAACCAACACAAGCAATGGCTTACTGCTGCTCACTGCCTCCTTTCACAGCAATTCTGCATTCCACTTACGGTCAATCATTGTGATGGTGCTGTCTTCAACTACTTCACTTGTCATGTCCGCAGAATGCACCTTGATGGACACTAAGTAGCGCTTGTGAGGAACAAGGGTCATTATATTGAGCAGGGTTTTGTCTTTTTCTATCCTTTTAGAAAATTCCACTTCCCGAGTGTCCAGTTTTTTGCACTCAACACTATATCCATCAAAGTCAGAATCAGGAGGAGTCCAGGAACATGCAATGGCAGTAGAAGTCTGGGGCCGACAATGAAGACTTTGAATCTTGTCTGGTTCTATAGAAATGTGGAGACATTTAAAATCAGTGAGAAAAGGGACAGGCATCAAACACTCACCCCATGGCTTGGGTAGCATCCCTAGATTCAACATCAACCACATAATCAGAGCAGGATGCCAGGAGCCAGAATTCCCCTCTCCCACAGATGTGCATTTCCTGATTATTAGGCAAGGCAGCCTAACTCATTTCAGCCATCTGAAATTGAAGCTAGTGACATTGGCTTCAACAGTTTTATGAAGCTTCAGTAATTAAAACATCAGCAAGTAATTTTGTTTGTTTTCACTATTAAGAGAAACACTGCAAAGCTATGGATTTCTAATACCATGCTGCAATTTATTTGGAGGTTATAGCTGATTATCAGTATCAGTCAGTACTGATACTATTATTCTATGACTGATCTGGTTTGCTGGATAGGATGCAGTGTGTCCTTATTGCTAAAGCATACCAGAGAAATATGCTTTGTCTATGTAATACTGGAGTATCACAGAACATGACGTAGCAAAAATGAGATTTCTCCTTCAGATGGTGGGCATCTACCTACATTTAAGCAGTCAAATACAGGTGAAAACTATGTTGTCATTTTTAATTAGTATAATGAATGAAGTCTAAAGGGCTATTGGCTTAGTAAACACAGGTGTGATGTGTGACCCCATGTGACATGAAAGTTTCCAAGGCTGTTACTTTTACAATTCTAGGTCACTTCTACAAATGAGTAGAGGCTTCTAAAGACAGCTAGAGTTGATGAAGATCCACAAGCACCAACTGCCAGAAATGCAGAACAAAGAAACACTCTGCTTCCAGTTTTAAATCTAGTACAGCAGGGCTCCATTCATCCTCTCCGACTGTTCAGAAACTGATGATTTCAATGTTCTACTGTCCTTAGTATCAGAGAAGTTTGGTTATTCAGCCTTATTTTATCCCTGAAACCGACTGATTCAGACTCTCAACCAAACAGCTCCGCTCTGGATGTGACGTTTGCAAATGTACGCCTGTTTTCAATCTTTAAACACTTGACCTTGCACACAGCAAGGGATTATTTTAGAGTTCAGCAGAATTCATCGCCAGTCACTCATGAATTTATTAATGGAAATTACTGACTGTGAAAGGAACTAGTAAGATTTAACAGCTTTGCAACTTCTCCAGCTGAGTGTTAGGGTGCAGTGGATATAATTACTTACTGGTTCTCACACTTTCAGACTGTGACTGACTGTATGTCTTCCAGCTGTCACCACTGACCGTTCTGACACTGAACTTATAGAGCCTTCCAGGTCGCAGGCCATAGATGATGCGTACTTTTGATTTGCTGCTGCTGTAGGGATTGAATACTGTGAGGGGATCCTTTGGGAGCCACTGCAATTCAAAATCATCATAGTCTGTCCAGTCTGGAGGACCCAGCCAGGTGACTGATAGAGAAGTGTTTGCAACATCAGCGAACGACACAGCGTTAGGAGGGCTGGGTGCTACACGAAAATAAAATAAAAAAAAGAGACTGATTCTTACCACACTTTTACACAGAACAA
Source organism: Phasianus colchicus (assembly GCF_987193195.1). Classification (NCBI taxonomy): domain Eukaryota; kingdom Metazoa; phylum Chordata; class Aves; order Galliformes; family Phasianidae; genus Phasianus; species Phasianus colchicus. The sequence goes on from NC_143436.1 coordinate 36,612,700, forward strand.
AGAAGATGATTATTTTCTTCACGCATCACAAAATGGTTGATGTTATCTTGAGTACACAGCCAATCACTGCACTGTGCTCATGGTGCACATCATCTGGTTACTTCCAGAACCATCACATATTCCTAAGTCTTTGAAAGAAATAACTGCTCTAGGTGGCAATGCTTGAGCAAGACAGTTGGACCAACAGGGATCCCTTCCAACATAAACCATCTTGTGACTCTGTTTAAAACCCTCTCAGGTAATCACAGGTTTAATAAGCTCTCAGATATCCTTTATCTTTTAGATCTTCAGTGACTCTATAACAAATCGTTCCTCAGAAAATGGCTGTTGCATAGTTGTGAAATGGTATGAATCCTGATAGATATGACTAATAAAAAATTTCAGAGCTTTTGGGTCTTACCTGTTCTTCCTTCAGCATTTGCTCTATTGATCAGGTCTCCACTGTGAGTCACCACAACCAGATTGTACTTTCTGCCAGGAACAAGCCCCTGGAAATGCCACTCTTTCAGGTCTTTCCCTTGCAATGACTCTTTCTGTGTCCCATTTGGGTTGTAAAGATTGAACTCATAAAAGTCAACATCTCCTGCTGCTGGACTCCAGGTGAACCACAGACTGTCTGTCATGTTTCTGTTGGATGCCTTGAGACCAACAACTGGAGCTGGTGCTGAAAAAAGGGAGTGGATATTACTTTACAGCAAACATTCTTGCAGAGGAGATGCAACAAGACAAAACAGACCTTATCCTTAGATACAGATACAATGGTTTCATCTAATGATAGCCATGTAGCAATCTAGACAGACACCACAGCTGGCCAAAATCCTAGGAAGCTTCAGAAGTCTATCTCAACAGTTTGCTTTCTTATTTGGATCTTCCACTGTCCCCAAAACGAAATGGTAGAAATGTTCATAACAGATGGTTTTATAAATGTTAAGCAGCTTTCTCCTAGTCAGTATCTGGAAACATCTGATTCTGAGGCAGCTGAAGAAAGTCTGCTGCTGTTCAGAAGCAGTGGTACACAGATGTTACCATACAGTGGCTTAGAGGATAAAGAAAGGTTTCAGAGATGTCAGGTCTGCTAGAGCTGCTTAGGAAACTGCTTCTCATGTGTGACTGAGAAAATGTGGAGCTGCAGCCAGAACTCACCATGGGAAACAAATTTTATTTCCCTGGTAGACTGTCTACTCTATTAATCCTACTTTCTTTGCCTTTTTCACTTACAGACCAGTGTTGCTTTTTGGGTGGAAGACAGGTGTTCTCCTTTAAAGCTTACACATCACACACTGCAATACCCACCTCCTGACCTCAGTACCTGGTGACTATTGTACAGTGCAGATAATAAACTTTTCTGCTACATTTTTCCTTTTGTAAACACACTGCTCAGAATTTTTCCTCTTATCTGTCTAATGCTTTTTGTATGTAAGAAAATATCGATACTTCTAACAGTCGCCCTAATCTAGCATGAGCACCACACTCAGACTAGCTCAATGGATGCTCTTGTGAGCACTGCAGCGGAGGCAGATTTTCTTACATGTCCCTACCTGTTCTCCCAAATACAGATGATTCATTAGTGAGGTCTCCACTGTGGGTAACAATCACCATTCGATACATCCTGCCTTGCCGCAAGTTCTGGAATGAACACTGCTGGAGGTGCTGCTCTCCTGAAATCCTGTCATGAAGGGACTTGTCTGGGTTGTACAGGAAGATGTCATATGAATCAAGCTCCCCTTGTGAAGTGGTCCAGCTGAAGGACAATTGGTCAGTGGTATTCTCTGTGACCTTCAGATTTGTGACAGCTGCTGGAACTGAAAAGAAGGATAAATGCAAGGGTAAGTATCAAGGTGTCTATCCACTAAGCTGAACCTTTAATAAGTAACAGCTCATGGCTGTAATACATTTCAGCTAAGCCACAAGTAGCCAAGTAATGTCAACAGCAAGAAACAAGGGAAGAGCATTTATGAGGTGCCACTGAGTTTCCCCAATACAATATTTGGATTTTCCACTCCATCTGTTCTCTCGCCTGTGCTCACACAGAACTGTCCTTTAATTTCTACAAAAAGCTTTACTAGAATAAAGACTGCAAGGCTCGGCTCAAAGTTTAAAGATGCATATTCACATCAAAACCTGTGCTAAGAGCCTTGAGACTGTGAATGAGAAACTTTGTAACAATCAAGAATTCAGGTCATTCCATAATGGACAGACTGAGGGAGGTACTTCACTGTTTTGTATAGCATTCTTACTGTCAAACTATGGCCACCTTATTATGCAAACAAATTTCAGATATACATATGAAGCATATAACAGGAGAAATGGTGCGTAAGCAGCTGGAGTTGCTCTTACCAAAAGATTTTCAGTATCAAGATATACAGACGATTCATGTATTTAATGTTATCATACTGAGGGAACTATAAATAAACTGAGATATTATAATTACCTGTTCGCCCAACAGTTTCTGCTCGTTTACTGAAGAGTCCACCACTGACTGTCAAAATATGTATTTTGTATTTCTTGCCAGGTAACAAATCTTCAAATTTGTGCTGTTTGGCAGTAGCTGGCTCTGATTTGTTGCTCAGGAGGACTCCTTGCTCATTCAAGAGCAGAATGTCGTATCTTTCAGCTACACCAGGAGCTTTCTGCCAGGTTACTAACAAGGAATGACTGCTGTAAGCATGATCAGCTAATAATTCCTGGACAGAGGCGGGAACTGGAAGCAACAATTGAAAGTGAAAGTTACCAAATGAAATATGGACCATGCAGTACACAATTCTGAGTAATTAATAGAGACTATCTTTATAAATTTGTATGTTCATTCATGAGAAAAGAGATGGGTGTCTATGCAAGTATTCGCATAAGTAAGTAATTCCTAGACACAGATACAGCCACAGAGCATCATGGATATCTGAGGTGGGCACAAGGAGCAAATTATACACTTAAATTATCATGAAAAGAGTGAGATGGAGCATGACCAAAAACTGACTAGCCAAAATGGACAAGAAAGATATTATGGAAAAGAACTGAAAAACAAAGAAGTGGTAAATTGGTTCAAAATAGTGGCACAAAATAAGAAATATGAACTAGCCATTGCTGCACAAAAGTTAGGGCCACAATAAATATTTTGGTACATAACAGAGAAGGTGTATTTAAAACAAATTGTTCCTCTGCTTTTGTGCCCTGACAAGCAGTATTTTGGGGCATCATATTGTCTTAACAATCTCAATCACTGCTGGCACAAAGTATTTGAAGTGAGTGTTGCAGATGCATGTGCTGGATGGATACAGACACAAGACCAGATAGAGATTTTTTCATTCTTCCTACAAAGACACACTTTTGGGCTGTGAATCTGAATCCCACACACATTTACCCAGGTAAAACTACTCATGTAACAGTTCTCAATGGCATCAATGGAGTCACACCCAAGTAGCTTCTGGGAAGACATAAAACTACCTTCTCCTCGTCTCAAAAGAAACTTACTCGTTCTCCCAAAAGCTGCTAAGCTGTTGTGTAAGGCACCACTGTTCGATTGCACCACCACCTGGTACTGCTCCCCAGCTTCCAAATCATGAAATGTATGCTCAGAGACATCTTTGGAGACACTCCTGGAATCAAGCTGATGGTTTTGCTGAAATATAGTCACTGTGTAGGAATCAACATCTCCACTTCCAGGTGTCCAGTTCACTTTCAGGCTGTCTGTCATACCATTAGGTGAAACATGTATGTTTCTCACTGCACTTGGAACTGAAAATAAATAAAAAAGAACACAGACACCTGCTCACCAAGTTCCTGGTTCATCCAAGTTTTGAGTCCTATTTTTTTATGAATAAACACTTCAGAGTACAAAGAGCATTTATGAGTGCAAGTAAACGCACTCATGGGTAAACACAAGTAAAGTTGAAAATATTTGTGTAGGACTGTGATGTCACAGAAAAGCAACTCCATGTGTTTATAGCAATAGTAAAGAAAATTTAAGTAGGTTAAAAAGAAAGAAAATGTTTTTACATCCCTTTACATGGATAAGCTCCCTCTTTTTACAATGATACTTCACAGACATTCAGGAAAATCAAAGCCCTTTGTGTACATTTAATTAGTTAGCCATTTTGCAGTTAAAATCTCACCTACTCATTGTAGGTAGGTAAACAGAGGTGTAAAACAGCTTAATAGATTTAGCTAGAGATATTAAGCAAACAACAGGCATGCATGAGAATAACAGAAACCCTAACACTGACATTTCAATACTGATGTACTAGTGTGGTTTTCAGTGAGATCTCTCATGTTCATGATGTGTCACGGGAGTTCAAATAAGATCATGGTTCAGCCTAGATTTTCTGTGCATCATTTTTCTGCTAGAAAAGTCCCAACACAAGTTTTAAACACCACGTTACTTCTTACTTGTCAGGCCTTCTATGAAAGTAGCACGTTGTGCATCTCCACTGATTGTCAAGACAAGAATTTTGTATAGACGTCCTGGAGTCAGAGCTGTGAACCAACACTCCTCGATGGTGTTCCCAAGGAAAATGGGTGGGAAGATCTTCATGTCATTGTAGAGGAGCTGAATCTCATATTTATCCACATCACCCTCAGCCTTTGACCAGGTTACCTGCAGATCTTCTGTGCTTCTGTTACTAAGAGTCAGTTCCTTCACTGACTCTGGCACTGAAGAGGTGAAAAGAAAGGCAAACTTCTCAGTACTTCTTAAGATATCATAACAAAAAACAGATAATAAGCTCAGAAGCCATATTCCTGAGCTAAAACTTTTTATTCAGTTCCTCAGGAAAAGCAATAGGTTGCACTTAGTTCAAAGGCTTGTTGTTTGTGGTTTGCACCATATACAGCACTGAAAGGTCCCCTTTCAGAAAAGGGAGCCCACAATCTATCCTCTTCAAAACAAACTCACAAACAAATAATGGAGCTGGCACAGAGTTTGCACTGCCAAAAAAATTTGAGAAGCATCTTTATGTACAGCAAACATGGTGCAAAAAGCTCTGAGCTAGTGGAGATCTAAGGAAAGCCGTTGACGCAGCACCATGCTGTGCAGTTCCTGACTCCTGCCAGATGCACGTCAGTTATTCTTGCTCAGAACTGCATCTGTGTTAATAAACTTGGTGTCTTAGCATGGCTCATTAGCTTACTTGCATCACTAGGTCAAGACGGTCAGGTTGCACCCAGATACCTACTGGGTCACAACCAGCCATCTTACCACTCATGCCCCACACTATCCAACAACTCCAGTTCATGGGGAACTTGGGAAGAATAAGGTGTACCTTTTTCCTCTTACACTACCATGACAAGAAAAAATCCATGTCTTGTACATTCTGACTTAGTTCATGCATAAATCCTAAGCTGATGTGGAGATCTGTACAACGCTGTTTTTCAGTTTCCCACATTTCAAGATTTAGCTTTCCAAGCACACAGTGCAGATCTCTTTTTTTTTTTTCATTTTTCTCATCTAACTTAAAAATCAGTCATCAACTCAATATTGCTTTTCATCTTTAGAATGACACAAATTCAAAGAGTCACATTCAAGATTCTTCCTATGTTAAAATAATGCAAAAATTTTAAGAAAAAAGTATGGCAAATAAAAGAAAATCCTTAAGCATCTTAGGATGCTTCTGGGGTATTTACTTACTTGTTCTGCCGAAGACCCTCTCACTGGTTTCATATTTTCCACTCCTTGTGCTGACTGTAACACTGTACTGCCTCCCTGGGACCAGATTAGTGAATACACATTCATTTTCATCCTTTGGGACACTTTTTGTTTGGATGAAATCATTGTTGTTCTTGATGATCACTTCATAACTATCAAAAGATCCAGAGGCATGTAGCCAAGACACCTTCAAATAGTCACTTCTGGCTGAATTGCTGACAGTAAGTCCTTGAACACCTGAAGGAACTGAAAGGAAAAAGAAACAAAATTAAAGATTCAGAAAGTAGTCACTACTTTAAGTAAAAGGAGTTGCTGTAGTGGATTATATTTGTGGTGATTACCAGACATTTCTGAGGAAGTTGCACAATGCCCACAACATTAAGCAATACTCTAACCTTCTAAAATCATAACTGGACAGTTTCCAGTCTGGTTCACATTGTATGTCAATGGTCTGCTCTTCCAATTTTCAGTCTTTGAGAACAACGGTGTCAGTTTTGCTTACAGCAGAATTTAACACGTTGACACTGAATTTGCTTCTCCTCATTTATATGGTTGTCCCTTGGATTTTCACTTACGTCATGAGAAAGCTAAAATAGCACTTATTGCAGTAAATTAATAGTCTTTTGATTTTAACACCCCTTACCATGCTTCCTTTATTCTACTGGTTTACAAAGTATGAAGCCCCGGCTACATCTTTGAGGAAGTTTTGAAAAGTTTTCCATCATTATGGTCACCCTTCTCTGAAATTTCTCCGAGCATTGCATAATCAAAAACAATATGGAAGTAACATGGATGTTACTCATTTATGTGACACCATACTAACATTTCAGTAGTTAGCTCCTATTCCTTGCTTTCAGCATCTACATAACTTGTCTGGGAGATGTTCCGCAGGACATATCTCAAGAGTCATGTAGAGGGGTTAAGAGCAAGAAAATGCACTTGAGACATAACAGATACATGATTTCTGATCATTCACAAGAACTGACACTCAACTTCTATTCACACTAAGGTCATTCTGTACGACATAAAGCAGCAGTAGGGACATAAGAATAAGACGGTCAGTAAAACTGTAATTTTATGGTTTGATTCTCCAGCCCCTAATCATACATCATAGTTTGGACAGATATTCATGTATTACTAATAGTGGCTACCCAAAGTTGTTGTGGTGACTGGATTTACTCAAAGGCTCTATTTACCTGTTCGTTCCTGGCCAAAGGAATAATTTTCATACTTCCCACTCTTTGTGGTTATCATCACGTTGTAAAGCGTCCCAGGAGTAAGGCTGCTGAAAGAGCACTCACTGAGAGACTTGGAAATGGTGAGTGTCTGAATAACATGGTCATCATGAGACAATGTTACCAAGTAACTGTCTACATCTCCAGAAGCTGGCAGCCAAGAAACACTGAGGTAGTCACTGCGACCTGAGTTATTTACTGTTACTCCAGTCACACTGGAAGGAACTGTGCAACACAAAGGAAAGAAAACAAAACAGAAGAACTTTAATTAGTCAATTCTTATTGTTGAGGATGCCTGGAACACAACCCTGCAAAATAAGCCACCTGGGAATCTGAAGACTAGCTCTACATTGATTCCTCCTCACAAGCAGCCATCTGAGGGAAGTCTTTGGTGGCACCATCCCAACACTTCTAAAATTCCACAAGATGAAATAACTTATGAAAGTGCTATTCATCACTAGCAAACAACTGATGCTTATTTAGAGTATGAATGTTTCATTTACAATGAGTTCTCTGACGCCTAGTGGCCAAAATACGAATGCAATTTGTTTTTCAAGCAAGCAAGGTGAGATGAAAGGCTCCATGCGGCCAGAACTTCCATCAGTTTCAGGTACAAAACTATCAAGAGTTATTATAGATGCAGACTCACACCATAAGTAACTGCTCTATCTTCAGTGGACTCTGATATACTGAACTGACTTACCCCAGTAGAGAAGCTGGTTGTCAGCTATCATAGTCAAAATTATTACAAAGTATGTGTATATATATTAAAATCTTTTAGTGTTATTCTTCTCCAGTGGTTTTTATTTTTCTTTCCACTTGAAAATAGTTATCTTCAAGGCTAACACTGGAACAAACTACAGAATGCCTTGCCTTTACGAGCTTCACATAAAGGGTGAAACTGCACTGCATTGTCAATTTTTCCCTCCATTCAGTATCCAAAGAACTGCTACTACATTTCACAGGTTGTTAAACATACAGAATTTGATGCAATATAAAATCTATCCCATGCTGCATAACAGGGCCTCATAAACAGTATCACTGGTGGATATTCTTTAATGTTAGAGGAAAAGAACAGGTCATGAGATTCAGATCCAAATTCATCCCACCACCTTCAGGCAGCTAATCTGCATGCCACAGTGAGAAGCAATCACCCTATACTGCTACATAGTCAGTACAACAAGAAAGGCCCTTCCAAGGAGCAATTCACCCACCACAGCTCTACATCGCAAGCATGGCATATTTTTTCTGGGATACAGAATGGTCCTGCTGTACAGAGTTCCTACTGTAGGCAGAGCAGATAGCTCCACAAAGTAACACAACCTGAATCTGGATCCACAACATGTCTGAGCTTACACACAGACAGCATGTATTGAAACCCATGTATTTCTGAAGCTGCAGTCCAGTGGCTTAGCTGCAAGACCATTCTCTTCAATAAATTAGCTTTCTAAGAATTTAAAAAGACTTGCTGGAGTATTTCTTTTTTACCTGTCCTCCCCTCTGCAATTGTTTGCCTTGAAGATATGCCCCCACTGACAGTGGTGACAACAACTGAATAGAGTCCTCCCGGTTTCAGGGGATAGAAGTGGTATTCATTGGTTTCACTGGGAACAGTTTCATTCTTAATGACAACATTCTCATGAATCAGTAGTACTTGATATGAGTCTACATCTCCCAGTGCTTTTGTCCAGTTGGTGAACAAGCTGTTGGTTGATCCCTGACTTGCCACAGTCAGACCGGTCACTTGGGCTGGCACTGCAAAGCAAAATGTCATTATGTTACTGAAGAGAAACAAAATAAAACACTCACCTCCAAATAACCCAAATTTAGTCACAATGAGGAAGTACATTAAAAGAGCTTTCCAATTTGTAGCCAGACTCAACAGGACTAAAAATAACCTGTAGACTACTTCCTGTCTGATGGGATGTCGTCTATGGGAAACTGTGGTACAGAAATGTCTCCCAGGCTTCAGCACAGCTTTTCTTGGTCTAAATGCCTCAAGATCAGAGAACTGGAAGAGGCAGCATGTTATAAATATCATTAAACAAAAGCCATTGATTTAGGAAATCATTTGTTTTTGTGAAGATAATTTCAAATACAGCTTTTCTTTCTCCTCTTGCCCTCCTAGTCTCCATCTCTTATTCCTATTAAATGGCAAACCAGTTTGAGGAATGCCTCAGACAGTCATCTGTACTTCAAAGAACATTCTGTCAATATTCTTTCATTTCATGGGGTAATGAAACAGGGTTTTGTTTCACTTTTTATGTCAGAAATCTGCAAGATAATAGCTTTAAACAAACAAGACTTTTATTTAAGGATAAGCTAGTAAACTCAGACCAAAAAGGAAAAAGGAAATACAGAAACAAATATTTAGCAGAAATTCTCCTCAATATACTGTTACTTCTGCTTATATGACCAAGCATAACTGAAATAGTCCTTTTGCTTTGGAAAATATGACTGCAAGCTTCTTGTTTAATATCAGCCTTTTTGCATCTGAAGTACTGGATTAACTATCATCAATAAAAGCTACAAAATCAGGCATATAGCTGAAAAAAGGCAAATGTCCAATAAACTGGAAACAGAAACCCCACCTTTTTTCTAACCCTGTCACAACACAGTAAGATCCAACAAAACACAGAAGTGACAGATTTCTCTGCTAAAGATACTTTTCTCATTATCTCAGGCTTCACTGAAAGCTGACCAACCTATGTAAGACCTACTTCTGTCATATTTAGAGCAAAGTCAAGCAGTTCGTCCTACTGAGTAGAAGATTCAGAGGTCTGGAATGGTTATTGAGACCTGTATTCAAATTCATTGACGTTCTTCCTTTATTGCTTTGAATGTATTGCTGACACATTACCCCTGTGTGATGTCTTTTCAGGCACTGATCCGTATTAGTGAAGTGGTACACTGTAACCTCTATGCTTAAATAGGCTGCCTAAAGGGGTGGTAGGCAGAATGAAGTATAACTCCAGCTATTCAATCACATACCAGAGAAATTAAAATTTAAGTCAAACTCTTAAGGAATCGGGAGGAGTTGCAACACTTCAGTAAGGACTGCTATCAAGTTGTAGGCATGATTAGGTTGCTTGCCTATACCAGCAGCTTGCTTTCTCTTGGGCTTTGCCAGACCAAAGCAATATTTTAAGACTTTGTTAGCACTGGAGAATGCATAAGTCAAGCAGAGCAAAGGAACACATATGGTTTAAGACTTCCACACGTGCACAAAATTAGCACCCTGCAGGGGGTGGGAATGGAACTTCACTTGTGTCACAGTCATCATTCTAAGTAACAGATACGTAGTTTGGAATTATATGAGCGGTGAGAATCAAAATATCTTTTCAAGGTCACACATGTTTTTTGTCTGTCAACCTTGGAATGTTCCCCCTAAATCAACATTTTCCTTCGTGGTATTTTTCCAGATGATGCATGCTTTCAATCAAGGAAGTGACCTTCCTTAAGATATGCAGTGAACATTGTTCTTCTTATATGGAATATTTTCTTAATGTAGATTGATCTGATATGACACAATATTTCAGAGAGCAGTTTTGCCAGAAATTACATATCTATTTTCCCAAAACTTTAAGTAAATACTGCAAGATATCCAGGAGTCAGAAATGAGAGACTAGAAACGTAGCTCTTCTGCTGAAAAAGCAAACATAAATTGAAGAGTTTTGATATTTAGACACTGAATTCATCCAATTCACTATAAAGCATTCAAAGTGGATGACAGTTAACAGAAGTAAAGATCAAAATAGATCGACAGGACAGTACCTGTTCTTCCTTCCACTGAAGTCCAATTACTTAAGATCCCACTGATGGTAGTGATTGTTGCTGTGTATTTTCTTCCAGGTACCAACTCGTTGAAAGTAAATTCTTTAGCTTCTCTTCCAAGCCCTTTTTTTATGACAGAAAGATCTCTGTCTCCCAGTGAAACCACATAGCTATCCCATTCTGCAACAGGGGTCACCCACATGACACTAAGCGAAGATTCATTAGCATGCTTTACACGCAGCTGGAGAACAGGCTCTGGAGCTGCAGAAGTACATAAATATCAAAAGAACATGCCTTGTAGTAAACATATGTACATCTCTCAAGCTGCTGTAAAGAATCAAACTAGAAATGTAACAGTAATAGAATTAACGAAGAGGAGATTCTTTACCTTTCTTAGGAAGCCTGTCTTACAGACACAGCATTTGTGCTGTTCTTTCAGCAACGGGCTGTGGCAGCAGATTTCAGCAATGCATTATGGATGCAATGCTAAGGCTTAAAGGTTTAAACTTATGCCAGGATATATATTATAGTGTGAATAGAAATTCAGTGAAGTCAGTAAGCCTGCTCTGGAACCATGGATGTTAGACAGGGCCATAAAACTTTTGTACCATAAAACACATCTAGGTCAATTTAGCCGTGACAAACAAGGATGTAAATTACAGGGTCAGAGTAACACTGATTCTATGCTGGTTTATATCTTAGTGAAGCTGGAAGAAACTCCAAATTCACAGTTGTATAGAAGAAGAAATTGACCTTTCTCCAGTGAATTTGTGTATGTGTGCATACATGCATGCACTCACAAACACAGAGTCCTTGTCACCTAACGTAGTCCCTGATCTGATTTTGTCCCTCTTATAATGAAATGCAACTCACGTTCCAAGAGTGCGGGCTGACTTAAGAGAAAACTAAATGACAACAGGGACTAATACCTGTTTCTTAACATGTACATTATGTACTTGAATGTGGATTCGCCACAGTGGTGATACACTCACTGCATATACTGTTTATTGCACCATGTTGTCATCTCTTAGCTGTGCCAGTCAAAAGTTAACACCGCAAACTAAAGTTTTGTGTAATTCATATCAAAGTAAGCAAGATGAAAACCTGTCCTGGTTGATCAAATTGGTGAGAAATTAGAGGAAAATTTCAGTTCTGCAGCTTCTACTGGTTTTGCCATTGCGCAAAATCAACAAAATGAAATCCTCATGGAGTGTTAAGTAAGGGCATAGCAGGAAAGGTGGCCACCAGAAAGGATGAGGATGAAGTCGGGTGGTCCCATCTTATCACACATTCTCCTGTGAGGTAAGACTCAGCCTTAACTCCTGCTTGACACTACTTCTCCAAGTTTTCTTGTCCTCCAAGCTGCACTTTTTTGTATTCGCAGAGCGGAACAATTAACAATTATTTCTTAAGTTTGAAGCAATCAGATGTGGCTTTGACCAACATGCTCCAAAAAAATCCATATTAATGGATCACTGCAGTGCATATGGATTTCTTTTGGAAAAGCTGACTTAAACTAACACCATTTTCTTTATGGAGCACAAGAAGAAGAATAAGGATATTACGGAACAGCCAGTCTAATGTACACTTTAGTCAGCTTTGGTTAACACTATTGATACTAATTAGTCATCCAGATTTGCAAGGAAACTGGTTTCCCACCAACTGTACTGGTAAACAATTCAGGAAGTTCTATACTGCTATATCTGAACAACTACAGAGGGTACCTGTAACAGATACAAAATGTAACTGAAATGTTGTGCATCTAGTGTTATGCCTCAGTCTTGACAGAATGGTGATCTTCCAAAAGTCTCATTAATGTATTTATCATGAAAATAACCCCTGAAAGTTTTCACAAAAGTGCTAAAATAACTATTTTTGTTGCCTACAATGGAGCTTTTTTTAATTTATTAATTGTAACATTTATTTGTAGACTCCCAAGCACTACATCTTTCTGACTGCCCACAGAGCCAACTTTTGTATTTTCATGCTTCCCAGATAAGCACACTGACCTGTTCTCCCTGTGCAGCTAGCCTTGCTCTGCAAACCACCACTCTCCACAATGACCTCAATTTCGTACTGCCTGCCTGGGATGAGGCCCACATCATGGACGAGGTGCTCGGTCACGTTCTTTCCCAGGGTGGTGTTGAGCACCAGGGCAGAGCGGTTCCAGAGGAGCAGATGGTACCGCTCCAAGTCTCCCGCAGGGGGCAGCCAATTCACTCGCAGAGTCCTCAGCCAGCCGCCTCCACCGGCTTTCAGCTCAGAAACCTTCTGGGGAACTGAAACACAGAGATGGAGCGAGTCATTCTCAAGTGGGGGATTTCAGGCAAGATATAACTGGACACTGGCACGACATGCCTCAGAGCACAGCTTCTGTAGAGGAACTCAGATCAGTTTAAGCAGTCTGAGGGTCTTGTAGCAAAGGCAGGTGCTCTTTTTGAAGACATTTGTATTCTTCCCCCTGCACAAATCACTCCCATTTTCACTCTTGGTTTCTGACAAAAGAAATTCTCTTCTTAGCATAGGGAAAATCTCCCCTGTGCACCTCTAAGATGCATCCTGCAGGTTTTAGTTAGCTTCCCAGCTGTTTCCTGGAGTTAATTAAGTTTACTTAGAAATTATGTATCAATTTTTTAAAGTTAAGGCCAAATTTCCATCACTACAGGCCAAACTGTGGTCTCAACAACAGAAATGTAAAGCCTAACAGCTTCTTCCACAATGCCTTGTATGTCCTAGACCTCTCATATGTAAGGCAAAAAGATCCTAACCTCAGTTCCTTACAACATTCAGTCCGTTCCTCCACTTGAAGGATCCTGAACTTGCTCAGTCTTCCTGCCCTTCTGCTGTCAGTCTCACTGGAATAGGGGTCCGGTAGCCCTGACTACTGAAACTTTTCCAATTTTCATGGAATAATTAAATACTAGCTACACCAAGCAGATACTGCTAGATGCAGATCATTAGCTTAGGATACCTATAACTTATTGTTAAGACACTCCAAGATGACCATTGGAGCCCTGAGACCATCACTAAATATTAATTGTAAACTGTAAGACTAGAATCGTGCTCTCATTGATGCATTGGCTTAGTTAATACTTAATTGCTCAGTACCTAAAAATAATTGAATGATTTCTAACAACAACACAAACTACTTACAGTTTCATTTCCCACAGGCATAGCTGGATATCAAACCTAGATCTCCCACATCCCAGAAAATATGGGACGTATGTTTCAATTGCTGAGTGAATGGATAAAAACATTAAGCACTTTGTTAGGAATACCACTGTAGTTAGATCAGGTAAAGTTCAGGCCTGTTACACTGGCTAGGCATCATTATGCCCTTATGATACAAAGCTTCAGTCCCTGAGACATCCATTTTCCTTGCCCCAACATTCCTCAATAGGTGCCATTGCCACAAGCATGCTCTCAACACAGCATGACATGTGTTATGTTCTCTCATACCCGTCTCTCCTTATGAGTTACAGAGGGATCCTAAGAGTCTACATCCCTTCAGTGTCTGTAGACCTGAAAGCCAAGATTTATAAATCATTCTTTAAGCCACAAAATGTCTGTTGAAGTGACTGTTTTCAAAGCTCTTGGTGTCTATGGAAAAGAAAGGTCAAAGGAAGGAGCTGCACATGATCAGCACCTTTTGAAAAAGGGACCTCTACGTTCCCAGTTTGAAAGTACTGGGTCTAGGTCACAAATTTGGAGATCACTGGTTTTAGTGATAATCTGAAGCTCTCCCTTCAAAGGGAAGTAAAAGTTAATCCTAATGGTCACTAATGGTAAGCTAGGCAAACAAAATCAATATACATAAAGCTGGTCCTGCTTTGCACTTTCTGAACTTTAAGGGCTTTTCAAGTACCATCTCACCACATGTGACTGCATTGAGAATGAGATAGAAGCTAGATACGTCAAGGATGTTCCTGCCTTTCACAGGGGTTGTTTAGTTGCAAATTACAAATATTCTCTAAAATAAATACTCTCTCTCACACACACAATTTCATTGGTTCTGAATTTATTAACAATTTATGTATGTTTTCCTCATCTACTTATATATTTCTCCCATCTAAATTCTACTTGGGTTGCACTGGTGTGGAGACCATAAGTCTCTGTGACCAGTAGGGCTGTAAAAGTATGCCAGGGTTTGTCTAATTCAGAACTCATATAAGAGATGCCTGAGAGAAAATTACACTTCTGAAAGAAGACAAATAAAATACAACCCAGCTCTACTCAGACTGCCACATGCCTTCCTTAGTCCACGCTGCTGTCAGCAAAGAAGGCTAAGACCTAATGTTTTCCTATTTGAAAATTTGTATTTGGAGCAAGAGATAGTATTAGAACATGTAAAATTACTTAAAAATCCAATAACAATTTGACTATGTGCAGACTTCCCTGTAATGTAACTTACTTTACATACTATGCTGAGTTGAACACAAGGCATGGAATACTTCAGAACAGTAACCGATTCACCCAACCGTAAGATTCCAAAATGCACTATTGTTTCCTGCTCCCAAGGTATGCTCTAGCTGCTTTTGGCTCTCACATTAACTGTTGCCAAGGAGTTAGTAAGGAGTACTCTAGGAACAATAACAAGCTCTTTATCTTATTTCGCCTGGAATCCAAATCATTTTTACTCCTGAAATGATTTTCTTCAAGGACAGCACAGGCAAAAATAGCAGTGGTTGAAATGTTCTTACTGAAGCAGAAGACTTACATGTCCTGCCACTTGCAGTCCTATCAGTAAACAGTTCACCGCTGACTGTGCGGGCAGTAATCTGATAAAGACGTCCTGGAGTTAGTTTGTCAAAGTGAGTCTCTGTGACCGCTGGCTGTAAAGTTTTGACTTCTTTAACTGATCTAAGATGAGACAGAGTGATGTTATAGAAATCGACGCTTCCTGAAGGTCTTCTCCACTTAACTTTTAAAGTATCGAAGCTGTCATCATTAGTCACTGTCAAATCTAAGACTTCAGCTGGGGCTAAAAAAAACAAAACAATAAGAAAGAAAGAGAATAAAACATTTCAACCAAAGTACTTCTCTGTGGAATTAAAAAAAAAAAAAAGCTCTAAATTTTCTTGATTTTTCTTGATTTTGAAGTTCTTAACCTGCTTTGCATTTTTTTTTCACTAGCTTTTCAGAAGTGCAGATAGTTCATAGTCCAGAGTAAAAAAGGCCATGGATAACATTTTCAGCCCAAATTACAAACTCTAAGTATCAGAGAATCACAGAATCACAAAGGCTGGAAAAGACTTCCAAGATCATCTAGACCAACCACCAATATTTCCCCACTAAACCATGTCCCTTAGAACAATACCTAATCATCCAAAGATGGTGATTCAACCACCTCCCTGGGCAGACTGTTCCAATGCCTGAGCACTCATAGGAAATTTTTCCTAATATCTGAAATTACCCTCCTCTCTGAAATTACCTGAGGCTATGCCCTCTAGTCCTATCACTAGTTACATGGGAGAAGAGGACAAACCTCACCTACCTAGCCATTACCTCCTTTCAACAGTTGTAGAGACCTGTAAGGTCTCCCCTGAGCCTCTTCTTCTCTAGACTGACCAATCCCAGTTCCCTCAGCCGCTGCCTGTAAAAACTTGTGCTCCAGACCCCTCACAAACTTTGTTGCTCATCCCTGGACATGCTCCAGGGCCTCAATGTCTTTCTTCTAGTGAGGGGTTCAAAACTGAACACAATACTCAAGATGCGGCCTCACCAGTGCTGAGTACAGGGGGACGATCACTTCCCTCGTCCTGCTGGCTACACTATTTCTCATACAAGCCAGGATGCCATTGGCCTTCTTGCCACCTGGGTACAACGCTGGATCATGCACAGCTGAGCGCTGATCAACACCCCCAGGCCCATTTCCTCTAACAGTCTTCCAACTACTCTGCCCCAAGCCTGCAGCTTCAACTGGTGTTGTGGTCAAAGTCCAGGACCCAGTACTTGGTCTCACTGAACTTCATCACACTGGACTCAGCCCAGTGATCCAGCGTGTCCAGATCCCTCTGAAAGGCCATCCTACCCCCCAGGCAGATTGACACTTCCTCCCAACTTGACGTCATCTGCAAACTTACTGAGGGTACACTCAATCCACTTGTACAGGTCATCAATAAAGGTATTAAACAAGACAGGCCCCAGTACCAACCCCTGGGGAATACCACTCATGTCTGGTCACCAACTGGATTTAACTCCATTCACTACTATTCTCTGGGCCCATTCCTCCAGACAGTTCTTCACCCAGCAAAGAGTGTGCCTCTCCTAGCCATGGATTGTAATCAGGGAGTTAAATCTTCTTCAATTATGTGAAATAACCAGACTACGTACTGTCTCAATTCGCTAAGAAAGTTGATATAAAAGTTAGAGGGACCCTGTAACTTGTAACACCACTTCAGTTGGGCTCAAATTATTGATAACTTCAAATGCTTGATGGAGCTGACTATACTAAGCAGAGCAGATAAGTCAGCTGTAGACACTTTAAAAGCTAATTTAGCAACTAACTTTGCTGTAATGATAACTTAGGAAGCTAAATTAGCTCATGGAGTCTGTAACTTCCCCTACAGCCTTTGAAGAGAAACACCTGTCAAGGGTAACTCAATCATTTCTTAAGTATGTTCTAATACTGCTAGATTGTAATCTTAGCTTCTTATTCTACTGTGAAAAATTCTGAAATCATACCTGTCCTAACTATTTGAAAAGCAGTGCTCTCCAATTCTGCAGCTTGGGTTATCACAGAAAGGTTATACAGATGTCCTGCCGTAAGCCCAGAAAAAGTGTAAGAAGTCAGAGAATTTTCTTGATGACTCTCATGAACAGTGCCATGATTATCAAATAACACCAGTCTGTACATATCCACATGCCCAGAGCCAGGAGACCAAGAAGCATGGATACTGTCTGTCTTGACAATAACCTGGATGTTCTTCACAGGGGATGGCACTGTTGGAATAAAAAAAAAACAACACATGCTTAAGGCCTAGTGGCCATCTTCACAATTTCAGCAACTTTGAACAAATTTATTTGTGAAATACGCTGAGCTTCTTTAGGGTTAGTGAAAATCTAACACCAGACTTATGGCCAAATAGGCAACAGCAACATTCCTCCATTCCTAACAAATGCTTTTTACATTAGTACTCATGTTTTCTTCACAGAATTGCAGGGGTTGGAAGGGACCTCGAAAGATCAACAAGTCCAAACTGCCTGCCAAAGCAGATACCTTACGATAGGTCACACAGGTAGGTGCCCAGATGGGTCTTCAAAATCTCCACAGAAGGAGACTCCACAACCTCTCTGGAAAACCTGTTTCAGTGCTCTGTCACCTTACAGTAAAGTTCTTCTGCATATTGATACGGAACTTCCTATGTTCATGTCAATTTATAATCAATTTATATATATATAATGCCAGGTAGAAGAATTATATGAATTTGCTAATTTTTAAGCACAGAACTGCAAAATACTGTAAGTGGTTTTACTCAGATGAACTACAGTAAAGGAAGTCCTACCAGTAGATCCATTTATGTTCAATTCCGGGGTACTTTTATTTCCAGCAACAGCAGTGAGGACAATATTGTATTTATTCCCAGGGACAAGGCCAGTAAAAGTTTCTTCAGTTTTTGAAAATCTTCCTGGTATGGAGGATTCTTGTAGCTTCTTATTACTGTGATCAAATACTATTACATTATACAAGTCCACCTTTCCTGGAGAAGGATCCCATTGAACCTGTAAACTTGTGAATGTAGTTTTCTCCTTATTAATTTCAAAACGAGGCGGTGGTAAAGGATCTGTAGTTAAAACAAACAAACAAAAAAATATAAACCAACAGCAACAAAAAAAAGAAAGAAAACATAAACATTGGGACTGTGAGAAGCCTTATATGGTACTAAAAAAACCCCAAACTTCTACAACTCTCCCTTTTCATCATCATCCTGTCAATGCTCTTCAAAAAGCCTTCCCCATTTCTGAACAACAAATTACTGAAATCTGCTTTAAAGAGACTCCTACAGAATTCAGAAATGTTACTTGTGTATATGTGTACATAGTCACACACACACCACTATAGAAAAGTGCTTGCAGTTGTGGATGTAAATCACGAGGTTGAAAATCTGATGATGAGTAAAACAATAACAACTGTAACAAGAAACATCAAAATAAAAAAAAAACCCACAGATAATGCCTCAGTATAATATAACTTTACGGGTACAACAGTATCATTGGCTTTCACTTCCAAGCTTCTAGCACTCACACATAAACACTTCATCACTCAATCAGCAAAAGGACCACAATTCTTTGTTATTCATATTACCCTCAATGGAATAAATACGTTTTTCTGGTGTACTATCGTTTATAGAAATTTAAGTAACCCAAACAGTAAGCTGGACAAACATTTAAGAAAAATGTGATGACAATAATTTAATAACTTAATTATAACTATTTCTCAGAAAAACAGTCTGTGGTCATGTTGTTTATTAAGCAGGTCTCAAGTAAAATCACCCGGAAAACACACTCTAAAGGGATGGCAAACATTCACCAAAAGACTGGTTGTTTGTATTCTCCTGGTATATTTCATCTCTCACAAGACTTCATGCAAATCCAAAGAAATGTACTATACGTCAATGTATTAAGACATTGACATTTCTCCCAATAAGGTTAAACAATTGCATAATAAAATGATTCATTAATACAACTCAATGCAGAAAATAAAGTATTCACAAGCCAGGAAGTAAAAGAATAAAGGCTTCCCAAAACTGAACAATTAAATTTGGCTTCCACGGGAGTATGCTCTTCGCTATTCTTGTCTAGCAAAGAAGGAGTGGAAAGGACATCCATTTTTTGCTGTGGAAATCATATCAGTGACAGGGTTTCAACTATGAGCATCTCCCTCATAAGGAGAGCTTTAAATTAGGAAGGAGAGAAAGGGGGATAGTTAACAAGCAGTCCTGTGAAGGTTTTAAACGAAGGATATGGGGTGATGTGATGGAGTGGGATCAGAATATCAACAAAATGGTGATTGAGCAGGGTCACCTGCAGCACTTGCAGGTTAGCAAGGATATGTCTACAATGCACCGTTACAGAGAAATATCTCAGACACTTTCTAGGAACACAACATACTGGATTAAGCATCCTAAGTAGCTGTACGCTAATGTATGCAGTATGGGAAACAGACAAGATGAGTAAGAGATTGGGATCACGGAGATGCGGCAGGATGGCTCTCACGATTGTAGAGTTCTAGTGGAAAGATGCAAGCTCTTTAGGAAGGACAGGCAGAGGAGACAAGGAAGAGATATCACCCTCTATGCCAGTGACCAGCTGGAATGCATAGAGCTCTTGTTGAGGGAGGGATGGGGAGCCAACTGAGAGCTTATAGGTTAAGATTAGGGGGAGGACAGGGCCAAACCACATTATAGTGGGGAGATGCTACAGGCCACCAGACCAAGAAGACCAAGTGAATGAGGCTCTCTATAGACAGATGGGAGCAATCTTATGTTCACAAGTTCTGGTCCTCATGGGGGACCACCTGAGTATCTAATGGTGGGAAAACACTGCAGGGCATAAACAATTCAGGAGGTTCTTGAAATGCATTAATGGTAACTTTCTTCTCCACAAGATAGAGGGACCAACAAGGAGAGGTGCTGTGCTGGACCTCATTCACACTAACAAGGATGGACAGGTTGGTGCAGAATGTGAAGGTCAAGAGCAGCCTTGGCTACAGTGACTGTGATAATAGCAGAGTTCAAGGTCATCGTGACAGCAAGCTCAGAACCCTGGACTTCAGGAGAGCAGACTTTGTCCTCTTCGGGGATCCACTTGGAAGAGCCCCATGGAATAAAGCCCTAGAAGGAAGAGAGGCTCAAGAAAGCTGGTTAATATTTAAGGATCAGCTCTTCCAAATTCAAGAATGCATCCCAACAGAGAGGAAGTCAGGCAAAAATGTCAGGAGGTCTGTATGGATGAACAAGGAGTTCATGGACAAACTCAAACAGAAAAATGAAGCAAGGCTGGAAGAAAGGACAATGAACCTGGAAGAATACAGAAATATTGTGGGATTGAATGCAACCTCAGCAAGTTTGCAGATGACACCAAGCTGAGTGGTGCAGTTGACACACTAGAGGAAAGGGATGCTATCCAGAGGGACCTGGATAGGCCTGAGAGGTGGGCCCAAGGCCAAGTGCAAAGGTTTTGCATCTGGGCAACCTCAATCACAGATACAGGTTGGGTGGAGAATGGCTTGAGAGCAACCCTGAGAAGGAGCTGGATGTGTCAATTAATGAAAGATTCAACATGAGCTAACAATGTGTGCCTGGAGCCCAGAAGACCAACTGTATCCTGGGCTGCATCAAGAAAAGTGTGACCAGCAGATTGAAGGAGGTGATTCTACCTCTCCAATCTGCTCTTGTGAGATCCCACCTGGAGCACTGCATCCAGTTCTGGACCCCTCAACACAAGAAGGACACGTAGTCCACAGAGCATGTCCAGAGGAGGACCACGAAGATGATCAGAGGGCTGGAGCCCTGTGAGGACAGGCTGAAAAAGCCTGGAGAAGGTTCTGAGATCTCTTAGCGGCCTTCCAGTACTTGAAAGGGACCTACATGAATTCTGGGGAGGGACTCTATATAAGGGCATGTAGCAACAGGACAAGAGGGAGTGGTTTTAAACCAGAAAAGGGTAGATTTAGACTAGGTATCAGGAATAAATTGTTTTCTGTGAGGGTGGTGAGACACTGAATAGGTTGCCCAGAGAGCTCGTGGATGCCACCTCCCGGAAGCACTGAAGGCCAAGCTGAATGGGGCTGTGAGCAACCTGGTCTAGAGGGAGGTGTGCCTGCCTGTAGCAGGAGGTTTGGAACTAGATGATCTTAAAGGACCCTTCCAATCCAAACCATTCTATGAGTCTATGACTGTCAGATCATCCAGAGAAGGCATTAGGAAAGCTAAAGCCCTAACAGAATTTACTTTGGCCTGGGATGTTGAGATCAACAAGAAGGGTTTCTACACGTACATCAGTTACAAAAGGAAGACTAGGAAAAATGTGAGCCCACTAAGAAATGAAACCAGAGAGCAGGTTACACAGGACAGTGAGAAGGCTGAGGCACTAAATGAGACCTTTGACAGCATCCTCCATAAGATTGTCATAAAGAAGCATGGGCTGGATGAGCAGATAAGTAAGGCAGATTAAAAAAACTGGCTGAGTGCCCAGGCCCAGAGGGTAGTATACAGTGGTAGAAAGACTAGATAAAGTCCAGTAATGACCAGAGTACTCCAGGCATCAGTACTGGGTCCGTTAATGATCTGTATGATGGCACAGAGTGGACTCCTGGTAAATTTGCAGATCACAGAATCACAGAATGGCCAGGGTCGGAAGGGCCCTCAAGGATCATGAATCTCCAACCCCCCTGCCACATGCAGGGCCTCCAACCTCCCCATTTAATACTAGACCAGGCTGCCCAGGGCCCCATCCAACCTGGCCTTGAACACTTCCAGTGACGGGGCATCCACAACCTCTCTGGGCAGCCTGTTCCAGCACCTCACCACTCTCTCTGTAAAGAATTTCCCCCTGACGTCCAACCCAAATCTCCCCTCTCTCAACTTAAAACCATTTCCCCTTGTCCTGCAGTTATCTACCCTTTCATAGAGTTGATTCCCCTCCCCTCTGTTGGATCCCTTTAGGTGTTGAAATGCTGCAATGAGGTCACCCCACAGCCTTCTTTTCTCCAGGCTGAACAAGCCCAGCTTCCTCAGCCTGTCTTCACAGGGGAGGTGCTCCAGTCCCCTGATCATCTTCGTGGCCCTCCTCTGGACCCTTTCCAACAGCTCCCTGTCTTTTTTGTACTGGGGGCTCCACACTTGGACACAGTATTCCAGATGGGGCCTCACAAGAGCAGAGTAGAGGGGAACAATCACCTCCCTGTCCCTGCTGGCCACCCCTCTTTTGATAGAGCCCAGGATACCATTTGCCTCCCGAGCCGCAAGGGCACACTGCTGGCTCATGTTAAGTTTTTCATCTATCAAGACCCCCAGGTTCTTCTCTGCAGGGCTGCTCTCAAGGACCACTCCTTCCAGTCTGTATGGATGCCTGGGATTCCTCCGGCCCAAGTGCAAAACTCCGCATTTTGCAGATGATGTGAAACTGGAGGGAGTGACTGACTCACTGGAGGTTCATGCTGCCATCCTGAGGAACTTCAACGGGAGGAGGTGGGCTCACAAGAATCTCATGAAGTTTAACAAAAAAGTGCAAAGTCTTGCAACTGTGGAGGAAAAAACCCAGGCACTTGTACACACTGGGGGCTATCCAGTGGAAAGCAGCTCTGCAGAAAAGGACCCCAGAGTCCTGGTGGACATTCAAGTCCTGGTGGAATCAGCAATGTTCCCTTGCCACTAAGAAGGCTAATGGTATTCTTGGCTGCATTAGGTAAAATATGGTAAAGAGAGGTGATCCTTTCACTGTACTCAGCATTTGTGTCCATGCCTTGAGTACTGTGTCCAGTTCTGGGCTACGGAGTAAAAGAGGGACATGGACATAATGAAGAGTCCAACACGGGACTACCAAGATGATTAAGGGACTCATGCATCTTCAAAAGCTACACAGACATCGTTCTGGGTGATCTGCCCCAGGTGGCCATGTGTGAACGTGGCAGTTGGACCTGATGATTTCCAGAGGTGCCTTCCAACCTGAATTGTTCTGTGATTCTGTGATCAAGGCTGATAGCTGAGATCTCTATATCAGCAGTGCTTTAAACACAGATGAAGACCATTCTTTCCCAATGCAGCCATTCCTGGCCTTGTCCCTAATCAAGGCAGATGAAAGAATATGAGATCACCTCCCATTCTAGGAATACAATGATAGGAATATCATGGGGATAGGAGTGTTTAAGCTGTTCTTCTCCAGAAGTTTCATTGCTTCTTACAAAACTGTGCATCATACATTCTCATCAAGGTTTGGATGGTATGCTTTGTCAAACAAAGCATTTCAAAAGAAAAATACAACGCCCCAATTACAATGCCCCCTGGAACCTAGTTGTCTGCTTAAATCCACATTCCTGCTTTGGACTACAAAGACACTATTGACCTTTGGGGGAAAAAAAAAAAAAAAAGAGAGAAAATCAAATAATCAAATGAATAAAATAAATAAAAATAATAACTATCTTCTTTTCTCTAATCCTTTCTTTAAGGCAAAACTACTTCTGCTTAGATCTGAAAAAAAAAAAAGTAAAAATAATTAAACTCAAGTCAAAATCTGAGCACATAAAAATTCAGGCCAAATAAAACTTCACGCAGTCACAGCAACTGAAACTGGAGGTTTTAATAAAAAGTGTCAGGAAATTCTAACAATAGGCTAAGAGTACCAGCTCCACCTATAAAATATACTAAGTGACTAAAGACTATTATGTTGGCAAAAGTGAATAGCAGGGACTTGTTGCTTGAAGGCAATTGCTCTAATCGGAAAAGGTCAAACTTGGGGAATTTGAAATAAATTCCATTGCTATGTATGATCAGATACACAGACATCTGAAAAAGTTTTAACTTGACCAATAACCAGAAAACATTCATGATACAATTGTCAAGAAGTTCAACTCTCTCTCTGACAAAGTTAGGATAAGGCAGACTGGTCACTAGACGTGCAGAAGCAATCAACATTGTAATCCACACCATTTGTCAAAAACTACAAGACACCTCCTACATTTTTAGAAGTACTTATACTATCCTAATCAATCTGTCTTCCAAGGTGCATCAAGAAAAAAAAAAAAAAAGAGTTGCGTGCCTAGAAGGTGAAGTTCAGAAATTCAGACTTTATCTAATCTATCTGGTCCAGAAAACAAAACACTCAGTGCTCTGTACATCCGTTAGAACAAAGGAACAATGAGATTGGGAAGTGCCTGGGCTGAAAGAGCCCTGGATGGAAACAAACACTTAAAAAGCCATTTACATTGTTATACAATTCTCTGCTGGCAACAGTACAACACTGATATATCACAGAAATAAAAAAAAATTCAAAGATATTTATGTACCATTTAATACTATATGAATTAATGTCTCTTGGTCTACAAAGTCCAGAAGACTTGATGTTGCTTGAATTACATTGCACCTTCATTTTAACTTCTGAGAGGGAGAATCTGTTCTGTGAACACTGATGCTATAAACATATTTTATAGAAGCAATTGATATAGTTTCATCATGTCCCCATGACGTGACTCCCAAATCCATTCTGTAAGCACAAAATCACCCCTGCATTATGCAGGAGAAAAAAAACAAAAAAAAACTGAGATAAGTGAGTGCTGAGGACTGAGGATGGGGAATTCTTGATTCCAGTCTCAGCTCTCTTCCTACCAAATCACTTGCTTTTTTCTAGTTATCCCTTTCCAGAAAACAGTAAATGTTACCTACTTTACAAGATGTTTCTGAAGATTAAGCAAAAAGGTTTCATTTCACTGTCTTTAGGTACAAATGCCCATTTCTTTTGGCTGACGTGTAACATCAAGTCTTCAGAACTTTTCTTTTTTTGAACTCTACCTTTTGAGACAATGCTCACCACCATTACGGTTGATTATAGATTACAGGATTACACAGCCTATAGTTGGAGCCATGTCACAGCAGCTGTTCTTACACATGGCTAACAAATCAGATTTATCCCAAATAATTTGAAATTTATGAACACATGGCTGAGTTATGCTTCTGGCTTTTACAATTGTGTGTTGCAATGGAAAAATACTCTGCCAGTCTGTTTCTTACATGGTAAAAATTTGTAACCTCTTTTCATTCAAATATTTAGCAATTTGTTTGGACAAAATTCTATTTACCGGTTAGTTCTTTCAGTACAGCTAAGTTGGATTAAGGAGAAACAAAATATATCATTGCAATAATTTTGTATTAAAAAAAAAACAAACTTGAAAATCTGATCTCTAAGCCTGTTTTAGAAGATTTATTGAAAGCAAAGAAATTCTCCAGTTGTTTCTTGTGGCTCTCAAGACCAGCATTTTACTTCTGAATTTCAATTCAGAATCACAATTCATAAATGTAACTGTACATTAGAATCTCTTCATACACTACTGCTTTTAATTGCAAAATTTGCTTAAAAAACCTAGAGCCATTTCCTGAAGATATACTACCAAAAGACAAAGTTATGCAGATGCACAGCCATTTGCAGAATTGAGGATGTAAAATGTATTTTCTTTGAAATCAACAAAGGCACAATACCACCTTTCATCATACAGTAGCTCGTAGTAACTGAATTATGAGATCAATAAAGAAGACAAGAATGCACCAGCAGGTGCATACACTGTTCCAACATCAGAATGTCAAACATGCCAACTAGTTACATGGTTTTATATGTTGTTTTATATAAATATATGTACACTAAACCATGTAACAAACGATAAATATTAATCTTACATAAACTAAACATCCAGACTCATGTCTACTAACATCTGTAAACTCAGGTTTTCAGTGGAAAATGTAACTGCAGTGCCCTTTCTTCCTTTCCTATTCTGTCAAAATAGCGCATTGGCCAACACTGCATGAGTCTGCATATCTGTGTATACCAGGCTTATACAGTATGTAAGTGACTGCATTTGTCACCATTTTTTGAAGAATCTATTTCAGTTGTCCTTTATAGAATTAAGTACTTGCCACTTTAAATAATCTGTAGATAAAATTTTCATTGAGTGAATAGATGCATAGGACTCCGCCTCAATGGACTAGTGTGTTTTACTGCATCACTACTCCTAGTTGTTGGATTTCAGATGTATGCACTCAGACACTGAATGGAAGCTGCTGCTTTACTCATAGATTCACTGAGGTATTACATGACAGCTTATGTAGTTTTGGTGAGCTACATGCTTATTCTCTCAGAATATCAGACTTGCACATAGCACAGACATAATACATCCTAATGGCCATCCAATTGTAAAATTAAAGACGTAAAAGGCTAAATTCAGTTAAGGAGCTGATCCTCTCCAATCATTTACATGATAACTGCAACTATGGTATGTATTATTCATCACTTTCACTATAAGCTTTTAATCAGAACACATCACAATCAAAATCTGATGAAGTATTTTGGATGTTGTAGATTTAGCTGCTCCAGTAATCTGTATAACAAATGTGATGAAGAAGCAAACTCCCAATAGGAATGAATACATAAAAACTGTCATAGGATTGAATGTGGGGACGAAGTTAAAGTTTCTGAATTATGTATATACATGAATCTATGAATTTCTCTCTCTTTATTTATTTTATCAAGGTAATACAGGTGTTCAAAAGCTAATTTTGCAAAAAGTAAACATATGAGATAAGATTCCTCTTACTTTGACCATCTAAACTTCAGGTTTCTAATTTAATTTACGCTCTTTCTGTGGTCAGTGAAGAAAGCTGGGCACCTCTAAAGGATAGCTTTCTTAGATGTACTGCTCAGGAAGGCAACCTCACTGAGTAGCAAGGTCAGACATCGTATTTTTAGATGGCTCATGATAGCTCAGTTCCGCTACCATTCATGTCAGTGGAAATTTTGTTTACAATATGGTTGAAAATATTGCTCATACTTCCATATGCATCAGATAGTTTCCAGGAACATATACCATAAACCGAAAGTACTGACACCAACTTGGAATGGTACAGGTGAAGAGAGCTTCCAGAAAACTGGCTTTAAATGCTGCCCCTAGTGGAAACACACAGAGGAATACAGAACTGGACCTCATTCTGCACTGAAACGCATAGTATAGACAATACAACATAAGGTTGATGAGGGGTATAACAAACCCTACATATTCTTTAGATCAAGAATCTGGAGCTACATGCATATTTTAAACACTATCAAGTAATGCAAGAGATGCAAATGAATTAAGAGATGTGAGAAACCATGGAGTAATTTGACCAGCTGAATTGGAAGGAAACCACAGCTCCTCTATTCTTATTTCATGCTTTTGACAGATCTCCGCTATGCAACCCAAACAGAAACCGCATTTCAACTACTGAAAGCTAATCTGTAGTACTTCAACTTGAACTGATTAGTCTTTTGACTCTGACATCCAGTACATGTATTGCTGATACAGTATAGCTACAATCAGCAGTTGCATCAGTCACTTTCATCATCTCACAGTCCCGCAAAATGCATTTACTGATAAAAGTCATAAGTGACATATGCAAACTACTGCCTAAATGATTATGCATTAACCAAAACGTGATTTAAAGTGCTATCTTTTCCTCTACCTCAAGAACTTTTTAGAGCTCTAGTACTTGGCCCTGGCGGTGTTTCATACCTGTCACTCTGATAATGGTTGATTTATTCTTTCAATTTTCAAATTACAAGTTATCAATATTTGAAAGATTTGGGATTATATATAATATGGACCTAAACCACCGTTTGTATAGAAAGTATTTCTTGTTTCTACAAAGAGACACTTCTTGTGTATATCTACCACACCAGACTTGCCACTAGATCTTTTTAAACTTCAGCTGTCAAGGCAAATGAATGGAGGGTATTTACTGTATTTGTAGAGTTACAGCAGGGAAAATGGTCTGACCGTAAATGAGGTGTCTGAACAAGCAACTGCTAAGTGCTTAAGCAACTGCTAAGTGCTTAGCTGCCATAATCTTCAGTGCAAATACTAGAACACCTCTCCGATGCTAGGATTTCAGGAGTAAATCAGGGAGGCATTTAATGACAGACCTTAATTAAGATATCTCCGTTTTGAGGCTTGCGTTAGCACCTGGAAGAGGTGGAACTGGACATCATCATCCTTAAAAAAAACATTGATAAGCACAGAGAGAGTCCCATTCTTCTGCCACTGCATTCAGTTGCTCAGTGTGGCTCTTTGCTTCCCAGTGCTGCGTTGTTCACATGCACACACAAGCACACACACACAAAGGGAAATGCTGCTGGAGCATTTTCACAGCCACTTGTGGATCCAGCACAGCCACGCTCCTCACACATCGGCCCATCATAACATCTTAGTGGTATTCAGCACAAGGGGACGTGCAAGAAATTTCAGCCTTACTTTCTGACTTCTAGACTCTGATGAGACGGGATAAAAAAGTGCGACACGGTATTAGATAGAATGAAACCGTGAATTATCCTTGAACTGCATCCAGCAGTCATAACATGAACTGCATTTTAAACACAACAACTATGCTGTCACCCGAGGAACTACGAATCCAACAGGTTTGGATGAGCGGAAAGGATGCCACCGGTCGCCGCTTCTGGAAGCACTGCGCTGGCAAGCAGCTCGAGGGGCTGAGGAGCGGCAGAAGGCGCTCACCGCCGACCAAGCCTCCCTTCCAGCCCGCCGGGCTAGCTTTTGGCAGCGGCTTACCTGTCTGTATGGTGACGTTGGCGGCCTCCCCGTCGGCGAGCGGCTCGATGCGGAGGTGGTACCACGTCCCGGCTTCCAAGTCCCGCACGGTGCAACCGTAGGAACCGTTGCCGGCGCTGGCGGGCCGGCAGCCGGCGGGCCGTCCGTCCTCGGAGCGTCCCGTCAGGTTGAAGTCGCAGGCGCCGGCCGCGGCGCTCCAGCGCAGCCAGACGCTCCGCGCGGCCACGCGGCGCTCCGTCAGGTTGGCGCTGCAGCCCGCAGCCTCCCCGCGCGCGGCCTGCGGAGAGGAGAGAGAGCGGGCACAACGCTGCGACACCCGCCGGCAGCCGCGCCGCCCCCCGGCTGGTCCCGCTGCCGCCCGCGGGGCAAACCCACCTGCGCAGCCCTCCTCACCCCGCTGAGCGCCAGCACCGTGCACAGAGCGAGTCCCGCTCCATAGCTCAGCATCGCCACGCGCTTTTATCCGCGGAACCCCTCGCGGGGAGGGGGGAGGATGAAGAAGGCGAGCGGCCCGCGGACCCTGGGGGCGCCCCCGGCCCCGCTCCCCGCCGGGCTGGCTCCCCGCGGCGGCCGCCTAGCCAGCCCTCCGCCGGGCCGCCCGCTTGCTGCATGCGCTCGGGGCTGCCCCGGGCGCCTCGCCGCCTCCCTGCGGCCGGGGGGGAGAGGGGGCGGCGGCGGCGGCGGCGGCGGGGAGTGCGCGGGGGCTGCCCGGCGGCCGAGGAGGAGCGGGGGGCGGAGGAGGCGGGGGAGGCGGCCGCCGCTTCCCACGCTGCCATTCTGACCCGGGCTGACTCCGCTGGAGCCCTTTCCGCGGACTTCCGCAATCAAAAGGCGATTTCCTCGCCGCTCGATGCGGGGGCGGCGTCCCGGGGTCCATGACAGGCGGCCCTGGGGGTGCGGGTCGTCCTCGGCGGTGGCTCCCGGGACGCCGCCCCCGAATCCTTCCCTCCCCCTGGTCCCCGGCTCTTCTTCCCTCACTTTCCTCTCGGCCCCTTCTGCCACCCTACCTCCCTCTCTTCCTTCCTCGCTGCTTCCTCCCTCGTCCCCTTCCCCACGGGGCTCCCACTCCTTGGGCCGCCATTTCGCGCCTCCTGCCTTCCTCACCTCACCTGTCCCTCACCTCGCACCCACCTTGCCTGCCTTGTCTCCTTTAGGTCTCAGCCATCCCAAAATGCCCCTTCCAGCTCCCTTTCTTTCTTTCCTTTCTTTCCTTTCTTTCCTTTCTTTCCTTTCTTTCCTTTCTTTCCTAACATCCCTTTTCTGGCTTAGGGATTTGCATGGCTAATCCCCAATACCTCTGCCTTGAGGACAGCCTCAGGGGCACACAGGGTGCATCGTGTACCTCCAAGGCCTCCATCCTCTCCCTCATCCCGCAGCACTGTGGCGGAAATCATGAGGCTCCAGCAGAGCCAACCTGCTGCCTTCAGTCCCATATTCAGAGGAGCAGTCTGTGTATCAAAGGCCAAGCTTTTTGTTTTGCTTTGCATCAACTCCTGTCCTTGAAATATTCCCCAGAATAACTCCCAAGCTAAAATTACACACTAGAGAAAGCAAAAAGACTCTGTGTTTAAAGAAAGCATAAAACAAGCCGTGAGCAACTCTGAATTCAGCTATAGCTGCAGCACAGCTCTCCACTTCTGTCAAACACACCCATTTCCTTTTATTTAAGTTTTCAGCCTCTTAAAATTCATGTCTGTGCAGATGCAGGGTGGGGTGAGGGAGAAGAATCACTGTTAAAATTGTTTTGGACCATCAGATACTCAGATGGGTAAATTTGTGGTTGCGTAAAGGCAGAAGAATTCAACATTTATGTTTTTCAGATGGAAGTGGCACTTCTCTGCATCTTTCTATATATGCATACATAGTTTTAACTTCTAAAAGCAGCACCTTAAGCAAGTTCATCCTGTTTTACTTTTGCCCTGTATTGATATTTAGGGGGAAAAAGGTGCTACCGTTTAAAAATGTCAGTCTGCCTTTCATAACAACTGCTGCTGTAGCATTTTGGGGGGCATTCACCTGTCAAACACAGTGCAGATATCCAAAAAACCTTAGCTTGCACTGGGAAACCAAAGGTCTTAGCACTGGTGGGTGGTTACCTGTGCTTGTGGAAACTTTCATCTGTCCCAGTGCAGCACCACGCATGGTCCTGGGGACCTGGCACAGACAGTCTTGAGCTTTACGCTGCAGACTCATGATGTCCAATAACTTTAGGATCACTAATCTTACTTAATGTTATAAATATATATTGGTTATTACGGAATTGTCTAACTCATTGCAGAGCTAAATCTCCCTTGGAATAAATGTTTTACATACTTCAGATAAAAGGAAGGACTGTGCCTCAAAGAGCTCTTTCAGTGATAATCTGTTGATGGTGTGTGTATTAGCTGGGACTGGGACTAAACTGATATAAGTTCCAGGTCAGAGATTTTTGCATTTTTAGATAATTATGTTTTGGTGAGTGAGTGGTATAAACTACTTTGACATTTTTCTTACACTGAAGAAGAGCAAATTTGAATGTTTATTGATATGTTTGGAGCACTTCAGACCCCTCTCTGAAAATGAGAATGTTCTGAACAACCTGCATGTTCAATTCAAGCTTGCATTGCAGGGGCTTTTTAAAGCATATTCATGACTTGAATTTGCAGGGAAACTCTAATTCAGATGTACAGATGTAGGTGTAAATTGGCTAGACAGATGTAATGTATGAAAAAAAAAAAGTTACTGCAAACTCACAAGATCCAGGAAATAAATGTGACTTATCAAAAAGTGAAATTTAAAGATTCTTGGAAATGTCTGTCTTTTCCAGCTAACATAAGATAATGCATAGAGAAAAGTTGTGTTGCTGCTTCTCAGCATTTCCCAAAAATTAGAAATTTTTACTTCATTACTCTTATTCTTGCCATCTTGCCTGTTCTAGTTATATTAGTAAGAAAGTTCAGGTTTATGGGTTTTGGGACTTCTTTTTATACATCATACAAAGCTGCTTTAGAAGTAATGTCTACCACAGATGTCTATGCCAACACTGAAATAAAGCGGGGGGGATCATTCGTTCACTAGTGGTAATAAATGTGTATAGAATAGTCGACATAATTATTTCCAGAGTGCTATTGAGTGCTATTGAATAAACGGGCTTTTAGCAAATCAGTAGTCATGCTGTCTTTAGCACTTACTGATCTCTGTGGCAAGCCAAGAAACTAATTAAAAAGAAAAAAAAAAACTGGAAGTGACTTTTGGGAGTGGCCGGATGTGTCTCTAATAGCAGGCTCCAAAGTCTCTTTCAGACACTTTCCCAAGGTTTCCTGACTTTTTTTTTTTTACACCAACCTCTCTCTCTGTCTCTCTAATCAAGAGGAAATGGGCTTTGCATAGCTTTTGTCGTGGCTTGAAAGTGCAAGCTGCAGTTTTACTTGAAATTCAAGGCTGCTCTAAACTAAATATTTTGTTTGATTAAAGTGTTAGCATTGTCATCCACCTCCCTCCCCCCCCCCCCCCCGTTCCAGTAGGCATGATCACAGCCAAATAACGTCAAGGCTTTAATTTTTCAAACAAGAGGACCTGGCCTGGGGCAGATGCAGTTCATAGAAGTTCATTGCTTCCTGATAGCAATTATTACTCTGTGTGTTTTCAAATGTTAACTCCAATTGATCTTTTAAATATGTCTGCTAGTTTGACAAAAATGTTTTAAATTCCACTCCAAGGACAAGAAAGCTGAAAGTTAGAGGCCAGAAAAAGTTAAGTTTGTATGTCCAAAATGGAGTATCTAGGTTCAAGTGACTAGACATGGCTGGACACTTCAAGGGACACATACTCATGAATTTTTTTCACATGGTTATCTTCAGGAATCAGGTTTGAAGGCTTTGACCTAAGCATCTTGCTCAGTGCAAATCAAGTGAATGAGGAGAGGAGCTGGGGTAGGAACCCAGGAGGTGATAGCTTCAATTCAAACAGTGCCTTCCCTGTAGCACTGATGGGGCCATTCAGTAGGAGTGTTGGAGGCTATTCAGGTAATACCTGGTTCCACAGGGCATTTCCATTTGGAAGAGACAAACATTCTGTGCAGGAGGCTTACATATGAGCAGAGAACATGGGGTAATTAGCTCAGCCTGCCTGCACCAACCCCAAATAATGATATTTTGAAAGAACCATCCATCACCTCTGGACTAGGGTGGGTGCATCCATCATCAGCTCAGTCCCTCGTGGCCAGCACTAGAATAGTATTGACAGGGTCCATAAACCCTGAAGTCAGTAATTTGCATCAACATTGTCCTGGGTGACAATTCTACTTTCTCCCTGTCTGAAGCAGTCTGTAGTGATGTTGTTCAAACCAGACTGTACAGGATTTCCTTAAAATAATCAGGATATGTAGAAGCTCCTGTTGTTCTTACTCTCATCTACAGTAACACTGACACTGAAAGTAATAGCTGAAATGCATTCACTGACCCCAATAAATAGAGTGCGGTGCACTCTCCTGAAAAAAAAGCCAGGGGATTTAGGGATTTTCAGCTCTAATCCCTATGTACTGATAGCAAAATGGTGACCAATCATCTCCTGAGTGCTTTAGGTGTAACTGTGGACATTTTGCCAATGATGATGCCAGATTTGCTCTCAATTTACTTCTTTGTGGCTTGCCCACACAAAAACAGAAGATTGGAGGTACTGAATGCCCATTTTTAGCTTCTTTCTATGTATGGGGCTGGCACCTGCATTCCCCTCCTCTGCTGGAGTTGTTTGTGTTTGGACTCTGGAACAGCACACAGATGAAGGAGCAGCTGTGAGTCTTCCCTCTGACTATCAGTCAGCAGATAAGCTGACCAGGGTCAAGGGAAGGGTTCCTCATAATGCAAGTTAGAACACTGAGTTTTTACTTGCTGTAGTCTATAAACCATGTATGCAATTTTAGAACTCAAATATCCTAAAAGAGCTCATAAAACACACTGTTTCTTAGAACAGAGTTAGAGCAAGACCCTCACATCATGCAACAAACCCATGGCGGAGGCTAAGTTGCTGGGAACGGATACCCCAGCTCCTGTGTCTGCTGCCACATCCATGAGCATTCCATTGCTACTCACGTATCCTGAACATTTTTCCTGTAGCTTAGACGTTTTCCCAAAGCACTGTGTGCACCACGATTGTGCTGTACGGAAGAGGCAGATTTTTTCTGCAGATGTACTTATAGCAAAGGGAACTATCAGCATGAACAAAGAATCCCATCAAAATAAAGAACAAAGCTCAGTCCTGCAGTTAGCTTTTTTTAGTCTGTGAAACATCCACCTGTAATAGCTCTCAGGCTCCACAGAGTGGAGCAGGCTTAATAAAAATCAATCAATAATTTGTCTGCCTTACCTCCTCCGTAGTGCTGGAGTATTGTGGAGGAGTAGTTGGGACAGTGGGTTTCTCTGTTACAGCAGATTTCAAGTCAAAGTAGAGGTTTTCAATGAAGTTTCTTGTGAAGTGTTCAGTCACATTTCTGATGGACATGTGTGTGCTGCTACTCGCCGGCAGCTTGTCAGGCCTAGAGGTAGTAGTGTTTAAAGGGGAGGATGCAGTTGTAGTACTCCATACAAAAGTGTCTGCATCTTGGAGATCTAAAATAAATAAAGGAAAGTAATTAAAAGGAGCTCTACATTTTTATAACCAGTTCCTTAGACGCCGGTAAGTATGGCTGTTATGGTTTCTAAGTAGCTTAAATGCACCTGTCAGTTCTGGAGTTTTTGCTTTCAGCGCAAACATTTTGCATCAACATTGAAGTTTGCACAAAATATCAATGAACTTTCATACCATTCATTTTAAATGCAGCTCCTCACTGGTTCCAAAGTGTAGAGAAAGGCTGTAATTTGTCTTTAACAACACAGCGTTTTCACTCATACCTTTTTCACTTACGTGTTTTGTCAAACTGCATGATTTCAGCCTTATACAGTCATAAAAAGCCCAATGTGTAAGAACATGGCACAGATTCTTATCTGCCTTTTGTTGGTACAAATTATGACTTTGTGCATGGTAATAAAGTTCCTTGTACCCACATGGGACATTCCTCTTGTGATTTTAAATATGTCCTATGTAGACACCATGCTAACTCCCGACTGCTCTCTTTCCAAGGTTCAGTTAACAATGGTATCATTTAACTGAAGCGTCTGCAAATATAACTCTGGGTTTGCTTTTTTAGTCACGTATCCTTCAGAGAATGCCAAAGTTGCAATTAGAGTGCAGGAAAGATTTTACTACACATTTTTCCTCCACATTTTCATGGCTCTTCCTCCCAATTGGTATGTATTTAATATCCTTTCTTTGTGGCTGTGAGGGCAGGGTTCAATCTGTGGTGGCCTCTACATCTGGTAGCATCACGTTTCAGCTAAGTGATTGAAATTACTCACTGGCCCCTTCTCCTCACAAAAAGCTGCCCTGCCATTGCTGGAGTACAGCTAGTGTGTGTTGGCCCAATGCCCAAGACACTTTGTCTGTCCTTGAACTGGGGTCTACAATATGACAGAACCTTGTTTTGCTGCTGAGCCACTGGGCTGGTTGCCATTCATAATAATTTTAGCTCACAAGCCCTCTTAGAAAAAAAAAAAAAGACTGAGTTAAATTGCAGCAGAAGCTTCCAAATGTAATTACTTGGTGTGCAATTACGATGTCTTCACAGGCCAACATGTGATTACCTCTTTTCCCAAAGGATTAATGGGTGAGCTTCCATTAAGTCAATATTATGTTTTCTTGGGGTTCTATTATTTTTGGTATAAGTGTAAACATGCACGTTAACATGTTCATTTAGTAAAACTCATGGTACTTTCCTTTGCATCCAGAAATAAAAGTGAGATTATAAACCCTTGCAAGTGACACTTTCATACCACTGCTTTTTTATGTTCGACAGCATGGTGCATTCACCAGGTATGTAGTTCAGGATCCTTTTGTAAAGGACTGGCTTGCCAGGATGGGATGATACCTACTTGAAACATTTCCGCTCATTTTTTCTGTGTTTTCCTGGAAATAAAATGACCAAGTATCCATTTCATTACAAAAGTTGTTGATCAAGTATTTTTCAAAGTCAAGGCATGAAAAATAAGACTGTTGATTGCATTTTGCTTTCTTTTACAAAGAGACCCTCAGGTTTGCTTCAACGCTGAACGACAACCCTCATGCTGCTGGTGTTGCGTTTGCAGAATCCACTGCAGAGTGCCTATGGTGCAGAGACTGTGGTCCCGCATCACATACCTCTGTTGTCCCCATCCAAAGATCAGGTAAGAATCTGGCAAGGGCAGCCCTGTGCTCAAGCTGCTGTCAGCTACTGAAGCAAACCCTTCAGCTTACACAAGTCCCAGCTTAGCCTCAAGTCCATGTCACTCTGTTCCTGGGGATCTCCTATTAGGGGTCTCTGAAAGCCTGCGCTAGGCAACTAGAAATGCCAACACTGATGACTTGGATAGGATTAAGCTTGCTGGCTCTGTGTCTCTCAAATATCTCCAACTTCAGCAGGGAGTAGGCTACTGATAGGAAGATAGATTTAAAAAAAATGATGCCTGAGTGGTCAGCAGCCACTTAGAAAAAAAGGCCACTCAATTCAGTTCCTAAATATAGATTTACACACCCAACTTAAAAGCACATTAAAAAAAATCTTGGCTTTATTTATAGACAAATAGCAGCTATTCCAACAGGAAGACATTGACATTCCAGTGCCAATTGTGTTTTAGGAGAGCTGCTACTCCATAAAAGGTCTGTGGTTCTGCCAAGAGCATCTGTGGGACCCAGCACCCTGGGTAAGCAATACTCCTGGTGCGGGAGCTGAGGGGAGAGGCCAACACCACTGCCAGGAAAATGCCTGGTCCTCAGACCTGTGCCACCAGCCTGGGGAAGTGCTAGGAAGGGGCACTCGGTCGCTGCCCCACCTGGCTCTTTTCTTCAGCTTCAGCCTTCACCCAGAGGTTAACAGCATGTGGCAGAGGGCCGTACTGAAACTTGGGGCATGTATACCAGCACTTTTCATGTATGCAGTGCTGGACTATAAGTGTCCAGCTCTCCCTGTCCTTCAAGCATATCACGATCCAGACTTAAATCTAAGGAAAGCCACTAGAGTACTAGTATAAGGGCCCTCACGTATCTTCTTCAGTAGCAGGCACTTGCAAAAGAGAACTCTTTTCTATAGTAGTCCAACAAACAGGTTTCTACAAAGCTTGAATTTCAGATTTGTATCCCTTATAAACCAGAAAAAATCCCTCACTTCCTATCTGGATATCAGCTAAGTACACAGGAATCGCACCAGTGGGATTTCTCAGAAGTGTTTAACGTTGTTCTAGCAGTCTCTTTGGAAAACAGTCATAAAACTGTTCATGGGAACAGAACTGCAGAACTGACAGTGACATTGATCAATAGTGGCTGAATGATGCACAGTGTGTGAACGTACCATTGTAATCATCGGTAGCACACCCAGGAGAAATTGTGACATTATGACTAAGTGCATATTTCATCCATGGGGTGTACTGCAAACTGCATCCATCTGCACAGCAGCAGGCCACTTACAAGCAAAAGAAATCCATCAGTTCTTGCTAATATGCTTGTATGCTAAGCAAAGCGCTGTGTGAATATTGCTGGTTCCTTGTCAAGCACCAGGAACCCTATAGCAGTGCTTTCAGGCTTGGGCAAGCCAGTGTGGGGCAATTTGCTGCAGCTGCTTGCATTGGATCAATCTGCCTGCCCCCATAACGCACAGCTTCAGAGCACAGAGGCTGCATTGCTAGTGAAACATAAATGATTCAGTTATCTGTTGTATAAGAAAAAATGCCGTGTAAGGCTGCATCTAACTTGCTGACAGCAAGATTTTACACTCAGAGGGGTGGTTTTATAATTTCTGTACATGCAGGAAAATTAATTCCCTTTCTGGTTGCCTACTGAGTACTTGTAAATAAACTGCAAGAAGAAAGAATTTTAAAAAAAAATTGCTTGCAGGAATATGACAGAATAACAAAATTGCTAAATTGTCTTTTTTCCCCACGCTTTTGAAAACTGCAAAATATTTGCCACTTCAGAAAAATGTCTTATTTATCTGAAATGCTGTAGAGGTTACAGAGGCTTGTTTTTCTTGCTGGATGGATACCTCCTGGACTTGCTGGGTTTTAAAATGCTGAAGTAGCTATTTGGAAGCTCGTTCAGCACCAGTGCCAGTGGAAGATTCCAGATAACAGTGGTGATAATGCCATAGCTCTATCAGTCCTGCTTCTGCTTCTGGCACTCTGGATAGCCCCACCTCACCCGGAAGTAGATTTTTGGTATCCAGGCCCCATTAACTCCATGGGTCTCTACTGAAGAGAGCTTAGAAGGGTGGCTGCTGTGTAGACACTTAGGTCTCTGTTCAGTTGCCTAAATGTCCATACTTAGTGTGATCTGAAATGCCCTAGGGCACCTGAGACAGCTGCTTATGGCTTTCATAGAGCCCTATGTCTTTCTGGGTAGGCAGAAGCAGGTCTGGAGCACTGCAGATGGCATGAAAGCACTTAAACTGGGGCAACGGATTTAAGCCCTTTCTGATATTTGGATATCTAGAAGCTGAAATTCAGTCTGCTCTCTACAAAGAGGTCAATACAAAATAAAGAGATAACTTAATTTTGAGAATTACCAGTCTAGTTGTCTGGAACCGATATTTTTGTTAGCACTTGCAGCTCGGATGAAATATTAAAGCAGGACAAGCCATCCTCTTGGTTGCTCTGGGGAACTGCTTTTGTCACTACATTTCCTATGAAAGTAGCTTATCTGTTTTTATTCTATATTCACTGAACTAGACATCACTGAGACTTTGAAAAATTACCAAAACAAAAGACCTGGACTATAGTGTAATTTTTTTCTGTTATGTTTAGAAAATGTAAAAACACATTTATCTTTGAGCTTCTCTCAGTGTGGTACTAGATTGTGTGCAGGGATTTGTAGTTACACCCAGGGGTCTGACACTGATAGTTTCCTTTTTCCAGGAGGAGCTGAGCAGAAGTGGTTAGCCAGGTATTGCTTAGAGCAAAGAAGGAAGATTCAAGTAATTTTTACTGTTTCATTTTAGTGTTTTCTAATCAAACTCTTTTGCTTAATAACCCTATAATATAATAGTTCAGGGAGATCAAAACAGGTTTGGCTGAATGGTTTTTTAGGAAAAAAGTTTGAGTCCATCCAAAAGTAAAGTGAAAATATGAACTCTTCCTGGTCTATTTTATTGTGGAGAAAAATGTAAAGGGCACACAGAAAAATCCAACTTGTTACAACCTGTGGATGGATTGCTGCAGTCATTACCAACCGTATGGTGGAAAAGTGAAGGCCCAGAGATATTAATATGATTACAAAATTGAGTGAGAGTGGAAACTTCTCCTGCCCTTGTGCCACCTTTCTTTGGTGTTCTTCCCCTTTCCCAAGAAGACCAGCAGGATGATGCACTTATCTTTCTTTACCACATTGCTCACCTGGTTCAGAGTACACCCTGAGCATACACTGCCCTGCTCTCCAACCCATCTCACCACTGATGATGATAAGAGTGTTGGCAGTGGAGTGTGAACACAATGCACTCGTGCTCATATATGGACTAGCCAAACTGAAACGGGATAATGGGAAGGGAGAAGCCAATGTGACAAGGTGATAAAGAAGCAAAGATATGGAACCAGAAGCTGCGACAGGATCAGAGACAGGAGGTAACAGTCAGTGACAGAGGGCATGTCAGCATTTTGCTTATGTATAATATCTGATATTTTGTCAATGTCAGACTGTAAACAAAACAAGAGATAAAAAGGTACTGTTTGACTTTCTTGTCTGTTTTGTTTGATATCATTGCAGATCCCACTATGCTTCTTAAGTACCTGACAAGCAACAGTAAGAAATCAAGCTGTGCTCCTCTACAAAATCAGCTTCTCTTCTGAATGAGGTTTAATCCTGGTAACTATAGTTTTAGGGTTTTGCAGCTACATTTACTTCAGGAGATGTCCCTAGTGTATATGTTGCAGCAGAAGAGAAATGCAACACAGAGTGCTGCATTACAAAACAGTTCATGTCAACTTCTGAGACTAGACTGCCCTCCAGGCCACACATCAGTCTCTACAGCACTGTGAGTAATGTCAATATGCAGCTTGGACTTTTATCTCCCTGTTTGAAATCATTCTTCAGTTAGTGAATAATTTTCAGTCTAAAGTTTTTTGCAGTTGTTGGGTTTGGAGCATGTTCTTTATCTGAGCTGATATTTGGGATTCAATTCAGTAAGTTACTCCATTGTGAAAATATCAATATTTTTTATCAATACTATGAAAAAAAATTATAATCAAATATGATATTAGTCAGGAGTAGAAAAATACACAGTCATTTCAGCTCCAAAGATTGCTTAGTTTTTACTATCTTATCTAAATATGGATTGAATATGTTATTTTAGGCTTATCCACTGCAGGGTTTGCTGAATTTAGACAGATGTGCTTAGAAGAGTAATTTTAAGAATTCAGCATTGAAATTTTTTGACATTTATCAAGATCAACGCTGTGGGCATGAGTTTTTTTTTTTCTTGCGATACTTTTTAATATTTCCATTTGAAAAAATGCATCTCTTTGCATTACTTCTACTCTTGAATGCTTGGAATTCTTTGTTAGGTATTGTGGATCACAAGGTATAATTTACTTCTCAGGTTCCATGAACTGTCAAAAAGGAGATAACTAATACAGTGAGACTCTTACAGAGAATCAACAGGCCTCTTTACCAGGAGAATTGTCTTGCTCAATACTCATTGGTCTTAAATTGTTCCTCCTTTAACGATGAGTAAGAAAAGGATTCAAGTTTACCTTAAATCTGTTAGGCAACACTTTATCCAACTATCAGCAGAAGTAACGCTGCCTAGGCACCTCACTTTAGCTTCTCACAATGTCTTTGAATAAGCAAGCTATTCTCACTCTACTCACAGGTACACAGAACTTCATACTGTTTTGCCTTCTATATCTTTAAAATATATAGGAAGGCTGGGAATGCATCTCAGCCAATTTTCCTGTCCTTGATTATGCAAGTTTTCCTTTCAGACTTACACTGAAGTGAGTGGTTCCGTTGCTGTGACTAGGTTCCTGCAAATGCTGATTGGCTGAAAAAAATTGGTACCCAGCCTTAGAAGGAATGGGAGGATCAGCTATCAATCATACCCCAACATTCTCGGGTTAGAAAGAACAAGGAATTCGTTTTAAATGTTCTGAAAACTTGGCCAGATGCAAAAGTATTGAATCATGAAACATTTTTAAAATCATGTAAATATAAGAATAAATAGTGTGTTTCCCACTAAAAGTCTTAACTGTGCAGGTTGTCTTCACTTACCACAAAGAGCAA
Organism: Phasianus colchicus; assembly: GCF_987193195.1. Taxonomy (NCBI): domain Eukaryota; kingdom Metazoa; phylum Chordata; class Aves; order Galliformes; family Phasianidae; genus Phasianus; species Phasianus colchicus. The sequence goes on from NC_143436.1 coordinate 36,653,963, forward strand.
CTTCAAAGTGTGCAAGTAGAATACCAAAAGGATTGTTGCAAATGATTGACAACAGGATATCAGGGAAAACATTACTAAGTAGATTAAAACCTTTCTTTTTTCTTTTTGCTATAGATATGTAATATATGTAATGCAGGTGTATTAACACATCCAGAAGCATGTGCACAGGCCCATGCATGTCTAAGAGCCATGGCAAGAATTTCTAAGATTATATTCAGGATTTTGAATGCTCTCATAGATGTTCCATCCAAGGGTAGAGTGAATCTGCATAAACATACGAATGTGTAACTATATGGCTCAACTGATCATGCGTTCGGGGTAATCAGAGTAATAAATGTATTTTGATTTTCTGATACTTTCTTGTTCTTGACACATTGAATCTGGATTGTATGATAAAATGAATGAGGAGAAGGACTTGCACACATCCATATTTTAAAAACTACAAGGAATTATAATCTATATTTCTATTTACAAATAAAGAAGGAAATGACACAGGAATAGTGAGCTGAGCTTGTACGTAAGTATTCTGATCCATGGACTGTGAGTAGAGAAGGGGGGGACATCCTGATTGGAAAAAAAAGCAAATTTTCAGAAAGACAGCACTAATGTCAGCTTTCCTTTTAAGGTTCTTTTAACTCCTTTTTTTTTTTACTATGAAAAAATGTTTTAACGTTTGAGTAAGCATAGAAGAGACATTTTTGTTACTTAAACTTATCATAGAACTATAGATTCACAGAATGGCTTAGGTTGGAGGAGACCTTAAAGATCATCCTGTTCCAACTCCCCTTCTGTGAGTAGAGTTACCACCCCACCCACCAGATCATGCTGCCCAGGGCCCCATCCAACCTGGCTTTGAACACTTCCAGGAATATGGCATCCAGTGCTTTACTAAACTCCACCAAACTCACCAGCTTCCAAGATATCTTTTCAAAGGAATAGCTCACCTTGCTTTGAACACAGATTTACATAGACAGGTTTTCCCATCTCGCTGGCTTCAAGCTGCATCCATGTATGAAGGTATTTCTTACTCTGCTTGGCCATTACCTTCTGACCTTGCTTGGTAAGAAAGAGTGAGCTGTTGGCTACCTTCAGGAGCCCATCTTCCTCGTGGCAAGTCCATGTGACTGCCTGGGAGCAATTGATGATGATGCTGCGAGAGGACAGTGCGGAGCGTGTGGAGATGCTCAGGCACTGTCCAGATTTCACATGGAGGAGCCTGTCATCAGCCATCCATTGCCACTGCTGGTTGGGGCTGCTCATATTGCACCTTTCCATAATGACTCCTCTCCTTTCTGAAAGACACTGCTGTCTCTGGACATGGATGATCAGAAATGCTTCTGGAAGTGGAAAATTCCAGAAAATACAATTGATTATGCATGGTCATTTAACAAAAAGTAAATTCTTGATTATGATTTAAAATACTTTAGCAAATAAATCTCCCCTCCAACCTTCTACATGTTAAACTTTCCACGAACTTTCCATGTGTTGAGCCTATATGAAAGAACCCAAAATGCAAGCACTATTTCACAGTAATGCCAAGACACAAAAGCAAACGGTTGTGGCAAATGTTACCTTAACCTTCATTAGATACAAAAATGAAGAAAAATCTAAACTGGATATAAAAGAAATACAAGAATTTATAACTTAAGACACCCATTCTAAACACCCTACTTTCCCCTCTCGAAAACATACACTCATCTACAAGAGCTCTGTCTTTTTTTCAGTTTTATGGTATAATTTTCTGCCTGCAAATTGGTTTAGCATAACTCTTAGTGTTAGTGAAGAAAACACTAAGAAAAATGCCTCTCAGTACCCATGCCTTTATAGGAATGGAGGCTCCTTATGGATAGGAAGTGTGTCTCTTACAGGATTTATTCCAGTATCTGTAGCTGCTAGTTCTGTGACCACCTTAATTTGTATCAGCTCAACTCTTTGTTCTGCCATACATAAATACCGAAAGCAAACATTTAAATGAACACAACTATAACACATTTATCAAAAAACTCCAAAGTTACCAGGGCAAAAAAACTACACGTCATTGGAGCACAGATCTGGATATTTCAAATGCAGCCTCTCTGCCCCATCTTATTTATGTTTTTTTCTATTCTCAGTTACTTAAACATTTTATTAGTTACATTTTAATATTTACAACATTTTATTAATCACAGCTAAAACCAATGCGTATTTCGCTATGTTGAGGTTTTTCATTCCTCTGTTTTTACAGATCTGGGTAGTTTCCAACTAAGCATCACAGAAAACTCCTGTTTCTGGAAGTTATACAAAGCAGAAATAAAAATAGGAGTTTCCCCTTCGAAGAGATTGCTCCAAAGCTCATCTCCTGTATTGTCAAGCAGGAGATCTTAAAAACAAAAAGAGGTACATCCAGCATTTGAAAGAGAAACCTAAACAGAACTGGCTGCGTTGGCCCTGCCCCCCATTCCCCTTGTATGAGCTCAAGCAAAGAAGTGACACTGTTCTGAAAGTCCCCGGCTGCCTTGGAGGTCTCTGCTCAGTGGTGGAAAGACCGAACGGTGGAGGAGAGATGGGGAGAGACACTTACCTGAAAACATCAAGGCAAGACAGGTAAAAACCAGGACGTGAATTAAAGACTCCATTTTCCCTCTAGCAACTGCCCATGCTTCTCTTAAAAAAAACCACCTCAGATAAGCGAAGCGAAGGCTAGGAAGGAAACGTGCCTTCACAGGGGGAAAAAGTCAGTGACGAGCACTTCCTTCTATTCAATTGTTTTGGGGAATTTTACACCACTTTGTCGTTTCATATGATTCTTCACAGTTTACTAGCTGCTTTATTTTGGAAAAATGCAAACACACAAGGTGCTAAAAGAGATGGTTGAACCTCTTTAGGCTAAAAGTCCAAAGAAAAGGAATAATACTTTTGTGTAATTAGTTGCCTGTGAAATATTATGAGTCCTCAGGTGATCTGGGTAGTGCTGGATAAGTATTATCCAAGGAGCATGTACACATTTTTGTAACTATTTGTTATCAAGCAAAACCCTGATATTGATATTTCTAGCTCTACAAGTCCTAAAAAGCCAAGCAGAGATGGAGAGGAGAAGGAGGAGTGGAGGAGGCAGGTTTCTCAGGTATGTACTGGGTCTATATAGTTTCCTGTGAGGATCAGGTGCTGCTGATTGTGCCTTCACCAGGTGTTCCACTTTGCGGAATGTCAGTAGGATTTACTCTCCAGTGGTCTGAAGCCATGATGTATATAACCAAACTGTACCACGCTCTGCCTGTTCTGGAGGTACAAGAGTATGCGCCAAATTACTCTAAGCAGAAAAAAAATCCAGACTTCAGTAAATATTTTATATCAAGTTTAATTTATTAGCAGTATGAAGCAAAGTCAACATCACTGCATTAAAAACTCGTGATACCCTGTGAACAGACCTCCCAGTGTTGTAAGTCATAATGCCAACTTTGTTTTTCTCTGAAAAACAAATTCTTACTGAGCAGTAAGGAAACAGTCATAGCAGCATTTTCGTTCTTGTATAACCTGTCATGGAACAGTCCATATCACTAAAGGCATCTATCTCTTACTGAAAGAGACAGAGCAGATAAACAACGTAAGCAAAAAATTCCGTATTAATAAAAGACAGACAAATATTTAAAATCCTTACTATTTAATATATGCTACAAAGTTTCTTTTAAAACTTTAAAGTAAAATGACTTACACAATTTACAAATACACTGGATTCAGGTCTGTAGCAGAAGCATGTTCTAGGACAGTCAACAGTACAGGGTAAACACATACACACTGAATAACAGACATTGTGCTCTGCAGCTGCTCTGTAAGACCTACAGCAAATACACATTTAATAGTTAATAGTATGAAGAACATATATTTCCATATAAAATATTAACTGCTTTTGAATATTTTCAAAAACAAGACTTAAAATCTCATCTTCTTTTTCTTTTTTTAAATCCATTATTGAACACTTGCAATTTTAGCAGCAAGAATATTATGTGGCCAAGAAACAAGCTCACCACATAATCAGTAATAGCACTTTACAGTACAGTTGACAGTCCATTCACAAGACATTTTGCAAACGTTAAAGCATTTATACACTTGATAAACATTTCTTCAGTAGAAGTTTCTATGTCCAGTCGACTCCGGCAGTAGCACATACATACATTCCATACGGCAGATACCAGTATTACAGAATTAACCCACCTTTAGATATATATGTGAAATCCATGTGTAGTTTCAGTACAGTACCTTCTTTATAAATCATTTTTGGGAAGCTCACAATACATTCATATACAGTAAAGGTCCAGCAATCTTTATACTCTTGCCAAACTGTCCACAATCCTTTCAGAAGTTGGCTTCAAAGCCGCTCTTCCCACTGCAGTAAACTCCTTGAAGGAGCTGCTGGTAGGTAATGAAACAAATTACCTCAAGAGACAGACGTTCTGTTTTACCTCCTTGTCTTCACTGGACAGCTTCTGCAGAAAGTCGGCTTTCATACAGACTTAGTGCGTGGTGCACAAATTCATACTGTTCACTGGTCTGAACCATTCCACCTCTGAAAAGAAAAGGCAAAAGAATGAAACCTTATTTGTTACAAATGCAATGACTTCCACCCCCTGCCAGCTCCATGGCTAGGTAAGGACTTTTCTCAATGTTTAACCTAGAGTTTGCTTGAGCAAGAGGGAGATTTGCCTACCCAGAAGTACGTCCTTTATAACTTATGTCATCCAGCACACATATAGCATGAACTACTGGTGCTGATAATATCAGAGTAAGAACTAGAGAAGGAATCTGATGTTTTCATTGTTAAAACCTGTATTTCAAATTCAAGACGTTCATAGAGAATATTGCTCAGCCACTTTGGCATGGAGGGCCATATATATAGAATCTGCACTGCCACTGATGGAGCAAGGGGGTATTCAGAATCTGGCCTTTCATTTTTGTCCTTTAGTATAAATGTAACCTTCATTGACCCTCAGATTGCCTGTACAGAGAACAGCTCTTCCTGTCTTCTTTCTAACGCCTACAACGCATCCTGTCTGAACAGCAGTCACCTAGGAAATTTTACAGCAGTGACTCATTTCAACACCAGCAGTACAAAAGAGTTTAACCTGACCACAAAAAGGACTAGTTACAGTCAGATTGTAGTAGGTGCCTCCACTTAATACATTCAACTGCTAACAATTCCTTTTTTAGGTGGAACCATGAGGCTCTAGTCTTGCATGTCCAGTGCCAACAGCAGTAGGAAGGGGATGATGTCCTATAGGAAGTAGATGCAATACTTACTAAGAGCTATACTCAGTTCTGAAATTAAACTGAGCTTCATTCTGGAAGTACTAGGATCTTTCAGACCTCACTTTCATCAAGCAAAGGCTGCCAGGGTATTCAAAGCAATGTGACCATCTTTTTTTTTTACCACAGAGTGGCTGCCTACCTCTGTGGGATGAATTAGTAAATGGCCTTAGAAGGAAGGATGACATTAAGACATGTATTGTATTTGGCATAAGCTAAACCTTCACAAAAGCAATGAAATGCAGAGAGGGATTTAGCTCCAGAGTGATGTAAAAGCCAGGCACCTTACAGCAGAAGCTCAGACAATCTCCCACGTGATCACTTCAGAGGCAGTGGTAACAAAGGAGCTTACTGATATGGAACTGGGTGAAAAATGGTAACAACGCCTTGGTAAATATTGTCCATTAGTATCAGATAAGTTCATCTGCTACCATAAGGTCCTTTTATTTTCCTCAGTGCTACTGGATAGTGAAATGGTTGTAGCAGCAAAAACGATTAAGTTAATACCTACTTCTGTAGGAAAGTGACCAGCTGTCTCTACTCCTCCAGTGTGCTCAGACAACCGTAAAACCCTTTTTAGTGAGCTGCACGTCTATTGTGATATGTTGCTTTTAGGAATTAAATCACAAGTCTCCAAATGGTTCCATCCAGTGCAAAAAGCAGCAGCTTCTTTACTTTGCCAACAAAGACAGCCACAAATCCATAACTCTTGGCTGCCTGCTGCCTGCAGCCGCTCTCTCCTCTGTGCTCATCTTCAGCCTGGAGATCCAGCAAGAGTCTAAAGGTGACAGGAGGGCTTTGCTCTGGTCCTCTGCACTGCCTGGCCTCCTTCCTTCCTCCTCAGCCCACATGTCCCCTTCCCAGCCTGCTCTGTCCCTCTGCCAGCACTTTCAGGAGCGTGTTTCCCAACTCCAATCCACTGTGAGAAGGGGTGAAGGAAGGGAAAATGTTCAGGGACCAGCACGTGGCAGGAAGAGAAGGTTAAAACTGTCTTGGCTGCACTAAGCCATTTGTGGAGATGACCCCTGCATTTACCTCTGTTGAAATGAAGTAACACACAAAATCCCCTGGGCATACATAAGCCTATGTGGGGCTGAGCATTTGCTCCATGCTTGTAAGCAAAACTGAGCTGTTGTGGTGCTTCCAAATCCTGTGTGGGCATGGCATGCACATCCTTGCTGGCCAAGTCTTGCAGGTTCAGACAACTTGGCTTTGCCTGTCACCCGTGGGTCTCTTCCCTTTTTTCCTGTGAAGGGCTCATACTTAACATCAAGAAATGATCACCCTAAAACATCATTTGGTGCAAAATGCTGCATGAAGCAGTGTTTTTTTTTTTTTAGGCGGAAATCTGCTCTAGGAGAGAGTTTTCCTCTGTCATATTCCCTGTGCCCAGGACTCACAGCCGCAGCACCTCTGGGCCTGCAGCCCCTGTCCTCAGCAAACCCACACTGCCAGCTCTTCCACAAGCTGCCTCTGCTTCTCTGGGCTGGTGCTTGGAAGAAACAAACCCTGGTGTGCTGAGGACTCGGGCACCGCCATCATGTGTGCCTGGGCAACCATGACAGAGGGCAGGCTCTTGTTCACTACCCTCTGGCTTGCTGTGAGTGCAGCTGGATGCAGTCTGCTCCAGAATGAATGTGATGCAGAGTTTGGAATTTCTTTTTTTTTTTTTTTTAAAACCTGAGGTAATTAGTCAAAACACTTAAACAATGAATTGACGCACACTGGAAACTCTTTTCATCCTGTCTGAGGAGCCAAAAGCAAAATTATTGGACGTTATTCCAAGAATGTGCCTTTAAGGTTAAAGAATGTGCAAAGTTTCTCGATATCACAGCACGCCTTGAAGATGCTTCGCATCAAACATTTCCTGTTTCTGCTGCAAAACATAAAAAAAATGAACCGGGAAAAAAAAAAACAAAAAACTGAGCAGAGCGGAGGGTCTATCTTTCTATGAAGCCACTCAGATCATAGCTGTATCTTTATCCTGGGTCAAGTTTTTGAGTGGATGGAGCACTTCCTTATGTTAGCTCAGCACAGGCAGTTGCTGAGAGATCCTTTCACCCCTCAACAACCTCCGTAGTTATACTGAGCAGCTAAGAACACAACACCTGGACATTCTGGGAACAGCTCTCTGTCACCTCATTCTCTATTGGAATTCTATTTCAAACTCTATTTCTAGAAGGACTACACAGGCAGATAATTCATGCATTTTTTTCAGCACAGTTCTTTGCTGCTATCTGTAATTTATTGGGGTGCTCGTTTGGTTCTCACAGAGTGTAGAAGGCATTGGGAATGTTTTGGTAAATAGCTACTGGCATCATCTGCTCTACACTGAGAGTCCATCCAGCACAGGTCTATATTCTACTCTCCTATTGCTTGATTATCTTGGTAGAAATCAGGCCATGGGCCCACATGTCAGAAAGGTCACACAAGTGGATACCACCAAATGCATTCATTCCATCAGCAGGTCTGCATTTGAGTGGTGTAGTCCCAGGCATGAATGAACTTGGTTGAGAACCTCGTGGAGATGAGGTATCAGAGAAGAAAAGATTCAGTGCGCACATCAGGCAAGTTTCTAGCTGTCACATAGGCAGTTTTCTGTTTAACACTCTATTCTCTTTTGTGAGGGCAATCTGTACAAAGAATAAATTGCAGCCTGCTAATGCCCAGCATCATGAGGATGAGGACTTCATCTCTGTTCCTGCCCTGCTGCTTTGCTCATGTGGGCCATGCCAGTAACTGAAGTGTAACACAGTGATGGCCACAAACAGCTCTGATAGCTGAGTCTAGTGGGAGGTTGAGCTCATTTTGTCAGCTTCAAGCCACTTGTAGTGACCTTATCTTACATCCCACCTGCAGTAATCTCATATCAGGACTCTCAGGAGAAGCTGGTCTCATGGAGTTTTGTGTGTTACAGTGATACTTGGCCACTTGATGAACCTGTGGTCTGGTTGGGCTGGCAGTGGCTATTGTGGACTGAGGGGCTGCTAAGCTCTGCCTTAGCAAATCTTGCCATTAGCTAACTGCCAGGTGAGTGAGAGCCATCCTGCATTATGACCAACTGGAAAAGGGAAAGGAAAAAGAGCTTTTGGTGTAATAGAGTTTTGCCCGGAAAAATGGCATCACAAATTAAAACACAAAAAACATATTTTTTGTCTCAGGCAGTGCCTGGGAATATGAAAAACTGAGAAGTCTTCACCAAGATCTCTGCAGTCAATTCGTATTTTCTGAAATTTGAAAAAATATGGAAATGCACAAATCACTTATAACAAGCTTTGTGTCATTGAGACTGCTATGCTGAATGTTGTTTATATTTGGGTCAGATTTCTATTCTCTTTCCAAGTTTATCACAGCTACTAATACATATAAGAAAGTTCAGTGGCAAGATATACTTAACCAAACTGTGTTGTCAGTAATAATGCTGAAAATATGGAATATTATTTCTGTGGTTGAAATAATGACATAAAAACTGATGTAACAGAGAAGAATTTGCTTCCACTTCTTCACACTGTAGTGGAAGAGCAATGAGAAAAAGGCTATTTTATAGTAGAAATACTAAAACGAAAAAGAACACTATAAGCCTTTTAAAAATAAGATGAGTAGATAACCAGGATGGAGTTAGAAGTTTGGAGCTGATAATTTAAAACAGAGTAAGCATTTTTTTTTTCCCACTCATCTCTTCCATCCTCTCTGTTGCTGTGATTTTTAGGTCAGGAACTCCCCTTGGAGAATTTTACACTCCAAGTGGTTCATGTTGCCCTGTAAGGATCACATTACAACCTCCACTGTGATGAAGGCATGTGGGAGGATAAGGGCAGAGGAGGTGATGCATAAACACAGTCAGCTATATGGATTCTGGTCCTTCTGCAGATTGTGGCTCCAGTTCAGCATTTCAGAATGCTTCGGAACACAAAAATCCTTAACTATCCCTTTGACCTGAACTCTTTTTCAGCATTTGCACTCCTTATGGGTTGTTTCCATTTAAAGAAGAAAAGTATGTCAGAAGCAGGTACAGTCTTGCAAGGAGACTATATGACCTGGTACCTATGGCAGTCGTGAGACTTCTCTGTTCTTGGTGCAACCCTATTTGTTTACTTTATACGAAATCCTGTTTCCCTAAGCAGAATAAGAAAGAAAAGTACAACCAAACGAGCTGCTAGCACGGTACACAATACCCACATCCTCCTCTCCAACACAAATCTCTTTGGCCATGGTTTCACAAAACAAAGCATTCTGCAACAATGCTGGCTTGCAGTGCTCCTTCTCCCAAGCCCCACTCCCATGCTGCGAATTCAATCAGGGACTTGATCTGACTTCAGAAAATTCTGCAACATATGCCTTGCTGTTTTCTCAAACTGAGTAACTTTGCCAGCCTAATTCAAAAGGAGTTTCCAGCACAACGGAGGGAGTAGCAGCACCAGATTTGGCATACTCTGCTGTATGAAGAAGCTACATACACTCAGTTAGCCTTGATGTCCCTATCAGTTGGTGCTCAAAGACAATCTCTAGCCTCCAGATTGCCCTGTGTCTCCTGTGACCTAGTGGGGTGCTGCAGACAGCAGAAAGCTTCAGGAGGGAAAGAGAGGAGAGCCAAGAGTCCAGCAACTGCAGTTGCTATCTCAGGAGAATTTTATTCAATAGAGTCTCAGCCAGTTTTACCCAGAAACAATATTCCTTAATCAGGATCTAAATATGAAAGTTTGAATATTCAGCTAATGCTGTCATACCAGTCAGCAAAAGTGATGGCAGCCACTCCAGTCATGTAAAGCAGCATTCATCTGTGAAGTGGTTTTCACAGTCATTACTGAAGAGTAAACTAGGCTCAGCCTGGCTCCTGCCAAGTTTAGGACACAAGCTGTGAGGAGCAGATGGATTATAGTTCCTTTCCCCATTCTCTGGTATTTAGATGACATATACCCTTCAATAAGCTCTTTGTCCTTCAGAGAATGCCCCACATTGGTGGTAACTGACTGTTCAGTGTTAGAGCAGCTATAGGCTGGCTTTCAGTCAACAACTGGAATGTATAGTAGTCAGTTCACTGGTCATTCAATGCTCATTTCATCACTGAAACTACTACTAGGATGCATGCATCATCATGAAATAGATCAAAAACATCTGAAAAAAATGGAAAAATTACTCTTCCCCCGTCCCCTTCCCCTTTTTCTGTCTGGATAGGAAGGGAAGATGATGTGGATCTGCTAAGAATGACTAGAGCACAAACATCTGTACTAGCTGTGCCCCTTGCCATGCCAGAAGATAGGTTCATTCTCTAAGTGTCAGTAGTATAACCTCCTTGTACAAGAGAAAACAGCAGCAGGAACTCAAGTCCTGAAAAAGTTTGAGTATAAAAGTAAAGAACTCTGTATGCCTAGAAGGAGTAGAAGAGCCTTCACAAAAGCTTGTTGTGTTGGACTAGTTTAGCTCATGGTGGGATGCAGAAGAAAATTTCCTTACATCAGCAGAAGGAGAAGCAGGTCAGCTGGATCCACAAATCGAGCAGCTATCTGCAATCAGTAAGTCTTCCTCTGTGTGTGTTAGACATTCACTAATGTGAACATTTAATTTTGGTGCCCATCAGACTTTCTGAAGACCTTTACTCTTGTTTATCTCTTATCCTTTTGTAACAGGTTTCAGCTATAGCATCGGCCATAAGATGCTTTCTGCAAAGATGCAGAAGACATCCGCTGTTTGAGGTTAACCTACAAATGCAGGAGAATTGAACTCATCCAGTGTAATTTTAAATAAATGCATGTCATTTGACTGATGTATGGTTCTATGAACTCACCTGTCCACTCGTAGCTGGCAGACAATGCTCAATGCATCTACAACTCCTTCTTCCTTCAACTGCTGACAACCAATGGCAGTGGCGATAAAACACCCAGTTCTTCCTATACCAGCACTGAAAAGAGAGCAAATTTAATGAGTGGAGCAAATTGACTGAAGGAATTAATTGGAAAACACTACACAGACACGAAAACACTAAAAATATGATGTTAAATTGCTGTAACCAACAAATTCCTAGCAAGGAACCTCATTTTCATAGATAGACATGGAAGGGTGAGCTCTTCCAGCTGTCAAACTGTTGTGGGCAATTTGTGTTTACACACTTCCCATTTGCACACAAGTGTGTGGTTAGAAAAGCAATCTCCATTATCATCACAAAGTCCAAATATTCTCTAGCACAGTGCAGGCACTGAGAAGGGCAAAAAAAAAACACCTTAAAGGCATAAGTCAAAGGGACTCTACATTTGAAGTCCTCAAGGACAGAGGAGTTCTGCTCTTCCCCTAACCACAAGGGTAAAAGGACAAAGAACTATGCTGATGAAGTTAACATTCTCTCCTATGATTCTGCGAGACAGAAAAGGATTCGATACCGTAAGTTCAGGTTTTACTGATGCCTGCTTGGAAACAGCCATTACAGACATTATTTTTACTCCTTGAGCCCCCAGCACTTTTGAAAATCTCTTCCTTGACTAATGGCTTAAGGAACATGGAATTCGGTACAGCTCTTCCCTGCCATGCTGCATGTCAGGAAAACATGAGGAAAAAAGTTAAAACATGGATTTGGGTCCAGGTGTCCATGCCTGGCTTTAGAGGAAATAGCCAGTTGGTGCCTTGCTTTCTTCATCTCTGCAACAGGTATGAATGCTGCCTGACCCATGAGTATTGCAAGTGTTATTTAAATTAAAGCCAGGAAGAATGCACTGAGTGTCTTAGATGAAAGCTTGATACATATGAGTGCAAAGTGTTAGCAGACCCACACCCTTTTGCTACGCCTGAAACAAATCACAACCTACTCACCACAGAATGAAAGATAGGAGTTCTTTAGGGACGCAAGAGAGAACACATCCCTCTGGAACTGAGTATTCCCAAGACGACTCAGCAGTGAAATATGTGAGGATATCTAAGCCTACCATGAGGGGTTAATGAGAGTTAAATTTGGCAGTGTAAGAAAAGATCAAGTGAGCTGAGTTGACAGCCAGTCTTCTTGGGCATTGGTATCCATGAGATATACCAAAAAGGAGAATGACAGAGTTTATAAAGAGGGGTTTGTAGACATCTGTCTGATGCACAGAGCTAGTAAGTTTAAACAATTCAGATGTAAGTGAAATTGAATTGCAGGACAGATTGTTGGTGAATTTGGCTTCACTGACTAAATAGGGTTAAATTAGCTTCTAATTCTATTTCTTCTAATGGTTTTTAGAAAAAATCTTTTCTATCTAAAATAATCAAAATATATTTGCTCTCAAAGCCCCTTGTTGCCATTAAACTCAAATTTATTTTGATGTATTAGATACATATGCAAAGGACAGATTTTAAAGAATATTTGCATTGCTTATCACATGCTTTAAATGAATGACATGAAAGAGGAAGCTTATATATCTTTCCAGTTAATACCACTATAGAGACTGTCAAGACTGACTTAAAACTTTTTCCCTTTGGAAACCCTTTCATTTTTGGAGAATCAGATCTGCTGAATTTCAAGGAACAAAACAAATGTTTACTCCTTTTTCATGTGTTTGCAGACCAGGAACTGCTGCTTTGCTAAGATGATTAAAGTCCTCCTCATATCCCAAGTCCTGAATGGACTCATCAGTGAAGTCTGTAAGACAGCACCCTATGCTGATAGGCTACAAGAAGACACAGAGAAAAATTGATTTTTTTTTTTCCACTCATGTCATAATTCCAAGTTTTCAGAGATTATGAAAGCTCTTCTGCTTCAGATTAAGCATCATGCTTGAGCATGTCCTGTAATGATCCATTAGAAATAACTGAGAATTGTGCATTTGTATCTCAAGTCTGAGAAAGTGTGCACAGGCTCTGTAAGGTCTGGATGACCTCACTGGCAACTCAGAACAAAATGGAAGAAATGATGTGACAGGAGAATGTGGTATGAGAGGGTTTATCCATTTTATTGCCCATTGCGTAGTGAGTGTAGAGATAGTTGTGTTGTTACTGAACTATTAATTTTAATCAAGGACATAGATCTTCAATCAATTCCTGTTCATAATTATAGGCCTTGCTGTCACATGTCTCACACTGGAAAGACGCATTGTTCCTCTAAAGACATGACACCCTCAGTAGAAAAATGGGAACCTCATTGTCCATTCACGGATTTGTGCATTGTTTAGGAAAACTGCAATTCCCGATGAAAACAGCTGGATACAATTTAGGAAAATTCCTATTCATCACATTCTGGATTTGCAAAATAATGTTTAAATCTGGCTTCCATTTCTCAACTCCAAAATATAGACTTGAAAAGAAGTGGCTCAAGATGAAAAGCTCCGGTTTTGATGGACTTGTAGGAATAAATGGTACTATCCCAACTGTAAGAGATGTATCATATCTATGAGACAAAGGAAGTAAGGAAACACTGAATTCATTTTATTTTCTGTTTTGCTTCACCAATATTTTCCCACCAATATTAAAGTTTAGCCCTATTTCCTACTACTTATATTAGAACATAGGGCAATGAATTGACACAAAACAATAAAATGAAACGTCCTCAGAATGATTGCAAGGATACTGATTGCAAGCTGAGCTCATTATAATTTGTGTTAGTAACACTCTTCTCTTGAGAACCATCTGCCTTTGTGAAAATGTTCACAAGTTTTAGTACTGGTGTGTTTTGGTCTGCAAATTTGTACCCGATGTCTGTATCTTACATTTCATCCAGCCAGTCACAGGGCGTTGCATCTGACTTAGCTACATAATAATGTAACAAGATAAAAAAGAAAGCAAATCATGAACGTGAAACAGAAGCAAAATCATCTTTCCAGCTGGTCTTTCAAACACAGAATTAATTAGCAGAAATAGGGAATGGTTCAGAAAGGATTTGCTAGCAACAAGGGAGTTCTATCCAAAACTCAGAAAGGAACCAAAAAAGTCAATTAGCATGAAGAGGATCTGGTGAATTTTACTCTTCCCTAGATATGCTCTTTGTTTAGGAGGACTGTTTGATGTCATTTTCCATGTCAGTTCTTGAAGAAAAAGGCTGCAAATTACCTGCAGTGCACGACGATGGGCCCTCGGGCAGGTGCTTCCAGCCTGTCCTCCTCTACATCCAGCATCAGCTGCAGCAGTGGCTGGGCGCTGTCGGGGGTTTTGTGGTCAGGCCAGGATGTGTACCAGTAGTGTTTCACACTCCGAGACTGACTCCCTTGCTGGAAATAGCATCAAGGTTTTTTATGCATGCTTGTGGTTAGCAGTTCTTTTTATTTTCCTCAATGTTATGGTAAGAATGTCAAGAGAGATTTAACAATTTGCTTTTATTAGACTGATGGGATACAACTGAGGGGAACAGACATGCTTCCAGGGACACAATTGTAAGCAAGGTTTGTGCACTTGAAATCTTGGCTGTTTTTCCAGGTATGTAAGCCCTACTGAGACACTCTGATTATGGACTTGCTGACTGTGCTGTCAGTTGGAGTTGTCAGGGTCTGTCTTGGGTCAGCAGTAAGGCTGATTTGGGCTTCTGGTTCTCTCTACATTATCAATTTCTGCTACCTGTTAAGGATACTGTCATAAAAGTCTGATACCAAAATTACAAGAGTATTCAAGCTGAAGGTGCCAAAGAATTGCCCTTCTATATTGTCACCCAGTTTAGTCTCTCCAGCAGAGACTGTTGCTACTTCAACAAGCAAAGAAGGTAAATACAAGCTATAGTAACTTGTATGCTTCCAGCCTGGCAGTATGGCTTTGATCCACACCTGACAGTCAGAGCTGAAACAAATCTCCCCAAATTTCCCATGTTAAGCAAATCTCCCCAGGTCATCACTTATTTATTGTAAAGCTCTATCAGGAGGAGCTCGTGGTGGTGTCCCATAAGCATAATATGGGCAGTAACTTAGCATCATGGGAGCATCCACCTTATTTTGCGCAGTTAATGTTTAGTCAGAGCCATGAAACTATGAAGTTTTCCTTATGCACTCCTAATATTTTTAGTTTCTCAGATGGGCTATAGAGGCACCCTACATATAACACGGATAGCTTATTTTTTGGCTGATGCTGTGTTAGTTCTTTCATTAACTAAGATCCCTTTACTTCATCTTGGCAACACTAAAAGGGACTCAAAGCAAATTTAATTCAAGAGAGTGAAATCTGCATGTTTTTGAAGCCCTTTTTTTATTGTCAGAATGATACAAAGCAGCAATATGATGTGTTCCACAGCTTTGGTCTCAATTATACCTTGCAGCTGTGAGCTTCACAGCCCAGTTACTTCTCTTGTAAGAATTTATGCTCTTTGAAAAAACAGTTTTACTTTATTTAAAATTGAAAACATAACGCATTAGTAACAATGCTTCTCAGATGCAGATTTTTACCTTTATTGTGAGCTGACGGACAGTATAGTTCTCACATTCTTGCACACTGTTTACAAGGACTTCAACCTTCCCGTAGATTCCTCTTTTTTCTGGCCAATAGAGCACGCACTTCTGGAAAGCAAACATTGGTCTTGTCAAGAAACTAGATTCTGGAGCCACATTAATTTTTACACAGAATTTCTTTGCCTCAAAAGTACACATGAATTCAACCAAAGCGTGACTGATGGTAGAAGCATTCTTAAATAAGACATTGTGGGCTTCTTATTTAATGACCTAGGCCCGATTTTCAGGATCTGAGTTTTCAAATATGAATCTCTATCACTGAATGCTTACAACAGCTGTTTTTATTTTTAAAATCTCAGCGAGGTTCAATTGAAGGATCTATTTTATATATTCAAAAATTCAGGATGATTTTTTCCTGAAACCTGAAGATTTATTAAGTTTACTCTTTCTAAATGGGATTTTCTCCTGAGTAAGAGGTTTAGAATTTGTCCTGTCCTCACAAGGCTTTTTATCCTGTTTACTCTCCTGAGCCACGATAAAACAAAGCATGCAGATGTGCCCTAAGTGCTTACTGAATTCAGCCATACATGTTAAAGTGTTTTGCCTGAGATGTCTATCACATTATTATTATACATGGAACAGTCTTGTTACAGTTACACAAAATTAGACTGAGAATTCTTAATGACTCAGTAGTGTTGTATTATTTCAGCAATGAGTCTTCTGAAAAAATGATGAAATAGTATCTTCAGAGTGAACATTATTTTTCCCCTGCAATAGTTTATTTTCAGATCAACTGTAACTTCATATTCATTTCCACTGAAGTATGTCTATGCTTGAAAGCAAACATCCCTGTCATTTAAATACTTCCCTAAAAATAAATGCTCATTAACTCACAAGTATAAAGTGTCCGAGAGTCACATTTTTTTGAAACAATGCTCATTTGTTAGATTAAAACATAATGTCTAAAGAAAACATTCTCTTTAATGTTCGACACAGATTAAAAACAAACAAACAAACAAACAAAAACCAAATAAAAATCCAACAGTGAGAGAACAGACAGTCCCACAAGAACAGGAATCCCCAAAATGATTTGTTTGCATTTCCTCAAAAACACTTGCTGAAGGAACAGTAGCTTACAGTGCACAGCAAAATGATGCAATCTCTAATACAATTAATTGCCATAAAACACAGCTTCCAGTAAATTCTGCTAAAAATGAGCCAGAAACACATTCGATTGTGTTCAAAGTAAATGCCAGGCTTTACCTCCAGGTGTGATCTTTCAGCTGCTGCTGACCCCACCAGCTGATAGAACTGAATGCAAACATCCCTGCTGTATAAATACTTCTCTAAAAATAGATGCCCATTACCTTTAGAGTGCAAGGTGTGTGACAGCCACATTTTCTGAGATAAAGCTGGCCAATCTGGCTGGTTTCGTTCAAATCAGAGAGTTTCATTCAAATGGAGAGTTACTCGAACATCTTAAATTCGGTGTCTCCCCAAGGACACCAAGAATGGCAATAAAATACTCAGAAAACTGTATGAAAAAAAAGCATTCACCAGTTCCACAATCACCCCATGTGACACACAGCTATTATCATCCGCGAGATCTGCAATTCATGCCCCTCCCTGGGAGTGTAGTTTTCAGTGCTAATATGGGAAAAAGTCTAAATACACAATTGTACCCAGACAATCAACAATAGTTTGGTCAACCCCTGAGACTTCTTGATAAATGAAAGTATGCAATGCGTGCTACAAAGCCTTCAGGCTGTCCTAAAGTTTTTCTTGACTCTTTCCCAGAACTGTAATTGGCAACTTGTGCTGGGTGGACAATGAAACGGGACCGTCCATTAAAATAACTTTCATTTAACAGCCCATCTGCATTTAATGATATACAATGGATTATTTTTAACACAGTCTCCACGAAGTTTTTTAAAGTTCTGTTTGTTACTGCTTTAACAAATAGCTTGAAAATAGAGCTGGGACCAGATACTTAAGTCAGCTATGTGGGGAAATTAACATTTTTGAAGGTTTATTTTAATAAAGGGATAAAGGCGAAGGTGGGAGGGATAAATATATCAGATAGACAGAAAATAATATAGAGAATCCCAGGAGCATAAGAAAAAAAAATTGCCTCAAGCTATTACTTGAACCTAAAAGGAAATTCCACTGGTCCCAGGTCAGTATATTTTAGACCTGGCCAAAAGCCAGATGCAATGGTTAAGAAGGCTGTTCCCTAACCTCCTGTCTGTAGTCAGTAAAAGCTCACTGCCCACTGTATGTACCTGAAAAATGGAATAATTCACTTGTTCTTATCATGATAGTCCCCACTTTTTTTTTTTTTTTTTTTTTGCTGGTCCTGTTCCTTGCTGTTCTTACAGGCATCTTAACATTCCTTTAAGCACATTCATCCTTCACAGCATTTTCTAAATAGGTCACAGATTTTGTGAGCTTGGGGTTGAATTCTCTACGCAGTCAGCAAACACATTACAGCTATGAGCAAGATATTTTAAAACTTGCTTAAGCTAGAAAACAATATCCTCAACCACCTTGTACACCAGCAAAAAGCTGGGACTCTTCTTTCTTCTTGTAGAAAATCTTGCCTTCCAACCATCTTTAAAATTCCCCTCAGGATTCAATTGCACTGAGTAGCAATCTGCTGGTACTCTCAGCTAATGATTATTTATTTCTGACCTGGTGCCTGACCCTGGCACATTCCTGGCCAGAACAGGAAGTTCATACAACAAACAGCATCTCACATGACTTTCAATTTATTTTGGTCTTTTTCCTGCCCTCTATGAGGGGCTGTAGGCTTAGGTTCTCTTCATCCCCTGTTCTGCCTCCTTACATCCCAGCCCTGTTGGGTGCTGGGCTTTACGTATCAGCTCTGGAGGTGGATCTCTGTGTCTGAATGGGACCTGGCTCCGCCTTGGATCAGGACTGGCACCTGCTATTTGCCACTGTCAGCCTGTGATCAGGAGCATGGGATTTTGAACTTGTCAAAAAGTGCTTCTGTTGCAGTCTGGTTCCCCCAGACAGCTCTGCTGAATGGACAAAAGATGGCTCAGCTGGTGGATTATTTACTTGCTTTACTTTCTCTGGATTTGAACTCTCTGAACAAAATTGGTTTAACAGTTCTCAGACATTTGTGAAGGTGCTTTCCTTCAGCTTCAGTTCTTACTGTGCTTATTTTTCCTTATGGCTGTGTCAAGCAATTTATACATTAACAGCTTCTATCATCAGACAAACACACAACACTAATGAATAATTAGGAGAAAGCTTCAGTTCCAGAACCCCTTTTTATTTCTGCCCTCTATTTGCTGCCAGTAACTCAAGCATGAGAGGTAGACTTTAGGAGGGATTGCAGGATTTGCATGTATATACAAAAATCCTCAATGTTAGGACCTAATCTTCTTAAGTTTTTCCAAAACCTGAGACATCTCAATGGTGCCAATACTCAACTTATGACTAATCTTTAAAGGTGCTTATGTGAACTCTGCAAAAAGTTTCTGAATTCCAAAATCTATTTTGTTATGCATAGATAAGAGTGCCAATAGGCCAAGGGAAAAATGTTGCAGAAAGAGTGATATGAACTTTAAATAGTGAGTTGACAAGATTGTTCTAGATAATTACTGACAACAAGATTTCCGTAATCTGAGTAGAATAAACACGCATTGTTTAAAGCATCTTGCAGTACTAGTCCTTTATTTTTGCAGAATGCTGCAAAGTACCTTTTATTTGTGCTTCCCAAAATACGTTTCCTGATTTACAAGTATTGTTGCTAGTATGTTTTAAAGTAAACAAGATGCATATTATCTGTGGGATACATAGCTGACTATGGTTACATTGCTCTGTTGTCTTGAATAAACAATCAGTAATATATGAAATTCACGTGTCTTGTTGATAAAACTTTGTAAGAACATGTCTTAACATATTATTAGAAGATTAGAGATGGCAAAGGTCCCTTTGTGGGTCATTTAGCTCATTCATAAAGAGGTTGAATTGTCCTCTGGAGGTTACTACTGCTTTTTCCAGTTCTGGTGCCCCTAGCACAAGAAGGACATGGAGCTGTTGGAGCAGGTCCAGAGGAGGGCCACGAAAATGATCAGAGGACTGGAGCACCTCCCCTATGAGGACAGGCTTAGAGCACTGGGGCTCTTCAGCCTGGAGAAGAGAAGGCTCTGGGGAGGGCATATAGTGGCCTTCCAGTACCTGAAGGGGGCCTATAGGAAAGCTCCAGGGGAACTTTCTGTAAGGGCATGTAGTGACAGGATGAGGGGAAATAGCTTTAAGCTGGAAGAGAGTAGATTTAGACTAGATGTCAGGAATAAATTGCATACTGTGATGGTGGTGAGACACTGGAACAGGTTGTCCAGTGAGGCTGTGGATGCCCCCTCCCTGGGAACATTCAAGGCCAGGCTGGATGGGGCTTTGAGCAACCTGGTCTAGACAGAGGTGTCCCTGCTAATAGCTGAGGGGTTGGAATTAGAGGGTCTTAAAGGTCCCTTCCAACCCAAACCATTCTATGATTCAGTGAGGTCACCTAGATTAGTTGAGATATATTTTCTTTCATATTAATCCTAAAATTAGAGCCTAGAATTCCAAGTTTTTTAAATTATTTGTTTAAGTAGAAGTTCTCCTTTATAAGGGCAGGCTTAAAGAGCTGAGGCCTTTTAGCCTGAAGGAAGCTTTGGGAAGACCTGATAGTGGTCTTTCAATATCTAAAGAGGTGCTATAAGAAGGAAGGGGACACATCTTCGCAGCATCTGTTGTGATAGGACAAGGGGAAATGGTTTCAAACTAAAAGAGGGAAATTTTAGACTGGATATGAGGAAAAAGTTTTTTACAGTAAGTGTGGTGAGGCACTGGAACAGATTGCCCAGAGAAGTGGTGGATGCCCCATCCTTGGAGATACTCAGCATCAGGCTGGACTGGGCTCTGAGTAACTCGGTCTAGCTGTAGGTGTCCCTGTTCATTGCAGGGGAGTTTGACTAGATGGCTTTTAAGGGTCCCTTCTAATGCAAACAATTCTATGATTCCTTTGCTGTGCACTCTCCTTGGACAGGCAGATTTCCAACCTGTTCAGACACTGCATACACTTGAGTAAAAGTTTCACAGATTCTGTTTAAAATGCTCCAGACATTGTTTATTATTATTCTTGCTTACAAATCAATTTTCATTTTTCATAAGAGTTCAAAATGAAAAAGAATCCCAACAATAATTTTTTGTTCCATGTTTCCTCACCCAGCTAAAATATAATAAATATTTTGCTTAGCACTCTACTTTCAAATTGTATTTTTATCCATTTTACAAAAAAATCTTATCACAGTGAGTCTTAATGATTTTTCATCTCAAGAAGGAACTAACTCCATTGAAATCTGTTTTTATAACCATTTAACACAATTCCCCTTCCTATGGCAAATTCATAACCTTGGTATATTCAACTAGGGCATTAATGTCCCAGATAATTATATTTATACTAGGGACATAACTTTATTGATGAGCTTACTGTTTTTCATGTGCGCTTTGTTTCATTTGATAGCTCCCTCTTTGTACATTAGTTAGTACATTCTAGTACATTATAGCTGAAAAGGATGATGAGTGATACATCAACTAAGGAATGGGTCCTGTACTATAAATCTGATCTGGGAGTTTGTTTGTACAGGGCTACATGTGAAAAAGCACATGAACATGCTTTCAAATATGAAGGCATTTGCATGTGTGAATATTACAAACGCACCTCCCTGAAAATGAGAAGAATACAGCAGACAGCAAAAAAAAAAAAATAAAAATCAAGTGCTATTATATTAATGAATTTTTGTTCTTGCCTTCTCCATAGGCAGCTAATACTTTAACAGTTAAATTGATGTGGTTGAGCTTAGCAGTTAGCCAAGCTGTTTTCTTTTCAATAGCAAATCAAGGCCTCAGGATGAACACACTAATGGTGGGAGAGTTCCTAAGGTTTCTAGACAGGGCAGGACAGCTTGTGCAAACACAGCCTCTCTGTATAGCCTGGGAACTACTTGAGATTCCACCCCCCTTTCTATTAGGAGGAAATGACCACTGGCAGGCCACAACAATGCAGATAAACACCAGAGCTGAGGGACTGCGTAACTCAGGTAAACACAGGGCTTCCTGACACGTTGGAAATCACTGAGCATTTCTTTCAAGTCATTCTTCTTACGCAGTGTCAGATGTGAGTGTTTAAACAGTCAGCATTTCCTCAGTGAAATACTTATTCTTTTGAGCAGTTACATTGGGGTAAGTTTCCTACATTTTCAGAAGGAATCCTTTTAATGTAGGCTTCTGAGGACTGGTATGAAAAGCCTAGTTCAAAACTGCACCTGTTTTAGAAAGAAATCTCTGGATGTTTTCCAGCACCAATCTGTATTTTATATACACCTTTCTTAAAATCACCTGGATTTAAAGCCACTCCACGTTAGAAGTGTTTCATGTTTCATTGTGACAGAGAGTCAAATGGTGGTCAAATGCAGAACGAAGGAACAGTATGTCAACCAAGTCCACCTTTAAACTGAGCACTGAGTTTGTGCCTTGGAAATGCACACAGCCCCCTGATCTCTGAGACTGGGAACTTTGAAAAAAATCAATCTCTCTGCCATCACACTCAACTGAAATTAAAGTGCAGGGTGGTGAGTGAGGCAGGGGTAACATGGCCCTTATGCTTACCTGAAAACATGCTGAAACATGGTAGAAAACACCTGCCTGGAGTAGGGAAGAGCAACTCCATCTATCAGTTTGGATACAAGAAAGAAGGCGAACTTTTTTACACCTGTCTCTCTTCTGTCCACAAGCCCTATGAACAACTTCTGTAACATTTAAACCCTCAAAATAGAGCTTTCTTTTGGCTGCAACTCTCCAAATCACAGGAGAGTGGTATTTATTCCTTGTGTGTGGCAGTAAAATCTGGCACTATCAAGGAAAGTCTGGCAAAAACATACACAAATACTAGATAAAGCTATTAAAGATATAGTTGAGAATCAGTCTGAAAGTCACTGGTTGTATAACAGGCAGCTAGATGGCCATTAGCCATTCAAATGCAATTGTCACTTGCAATTGATGTTAAGGTAAAGAGCCATATATTTCCATTCCAGTTAAGTCTCTCCATGGTACTGGCATTTGGGAGAACAAACCATGTTTCTGGGATGATCTAGATGATTTGTAGTATGTGGAATTGATTAAAAAACTGTTATTATACCAAAAAGTAAACTTCAACCATGCCAAGAAACCTCTAACCGTAATACTACCCATTTGTACATCTATTCTTTACATAACAGAAAGTAATTAGCAAGAAGCCCAGAGGCAACCAACAAGTAAAAAAGGTGTTTCTTAATAAAGTATGAACCCAATAGCACAGATTTCAGAAATGTAATTTCTGTCTTTTTTTTTTTTTTTTTTTAAATATGACTCTTCTGATGGCTACGCAATTGCAACTGGTGGGTTTGAGAACACTGACATTGTTTTTTACGTTGCCCATTACCAGGTATTTGAGGGCTGGTTATCTGCTGGTTTTCTTTCAAATCTGCTAAGGCTCATTCTATATAGCATGCAGCATCATTGGAAAAAATTTCTTGGTTTGGCTAGTTGTCATACCTCATTTTTTTCTTTCAGCTTTGTGATCATAACAATGACAGGGCTGTCTTCTTGCCAAACCATCTGCCAGAAGTCATTCACAGTATTAATCATGGGTCCCTGTGTTGCAATGAATGCCTTCTCTTTACCTCCATATCCCTGGTTTAGAAACAGGCACAAAAACATTTACTTAAAATTCATGTTGTCAGTCAAAGTCACAGGTGAAGATTCTAAGCAGAAAGAGGAATCTGGAATTAAAAAAAAATAAGTTATTTGAGCTGAAAGCAGTTAGAGCAACAGTAGAGCAGATCAGAAATTTTTCAGTAGAACAGTTTTTCCTCTGGGAACTACTGATTCGATGAACTGAAATGATCCTAAGTATATATCAGTCCCTCTGAAATTTCCCTGCTTACTTGACTTCTTCTAGCTTACGCTGTTCTATGAAGTATTGGAGGTTTCTATCATCCAGTGGTACTTCAGTGCATGATTTATACTGCTGCAGTGTTTGCAAGATAGTTTACAGTCAAGATGCCGTATTAAAAAAATGAGAAAAATAAAACTCTTTTCTCTGAATCTTCATGACAGGAAAAAAGATTTAAAATGCATGAGTATTTGTAGAGGTAAAGACAGTTCACTGCATCTTTGCTAAGGGAGGAAAATTCTTTATGAGACCTTACAGGAGGGACAGCATCAGTGCAGGGAGTGCTGAGACACACAAAGACAGGCTGGGTAAACAGTGGAGAACCAGAAGGGAGGGAAAGGCAGGAAGAAATAGGAAAAAAACAAGAGACTGCCTTTTTATTTTTCAGGTGAAAAGGAGAACTTGTGAGTTTAGGCAGTGGCAGAATGCCCAACAACAGTGCAGATTAAGAGCAATCTAAAGGGAGTGAATGAATGGAGAACTGCTTGAGGTGGTATAAAGCCCTCTAACCACAGGTATTCCTTTTGGGTGGCTTTCTCCCTGCTCATACCCTTCTGCACTGTTATCCACTGTATGGAACAACAGGATAGATCCTCAACTGGTATAAACAGTTCTCCCTCTACTGACCAATTTGACTGAATGTAGTTTGTCAGAGACAGGTGTGTCAGGACCCCAACCAGACTCGTGATTTCATTTCTTGGGTTGGATTTTTTCTGCAATTGCTCACACTTCAACCAGGGACAGCAGAAGAAATGACGGTATTTTGGCTTTTATGATGATGGCACAAAGGACAGGGATATTTCACAGGACTCAAAGCACAGTCTGGCTGATGGATGAGTTGTGCTGTTACCCCTCAGAGACAATTGCACTGCTTACTTACAAGGTGATGTCCTTCATACAAAACACTGAAAGGACAGGATGTAAAACGAAGCAGAGTAAGAGGTGTAGTGGATGTGAAAATACATATTCATATACTGTTATTTAATTAAGCAGCATTATTGTTGAGCTCAGAGGCCATAATTTCAGTTGCAGTGATATGTTTAGTCCAGCTGAGGATCTCTAATCAAAATATTTGATTTTCCATGTAATGGACAATAGTCCTGAAACATTACTGAAGTATTTTCTTAGTATTGTCTGCCACATCCACTGTGTCACAAGAAAGTTCTGTGTGTGTGTCATTGAGGTATAGCTATCACTTAGAAATAATACTTTCCAACAGTGTTTGTGCTGGTAAAGTACACATCATGCAACCATTCAATACAGGGTATATAATATATATAATATTATATAATAATATATATACAGGTGAATAATGTGCATCTTGCTGCACATATGGACATTTAATACATTTGCTTACGATTATTTTCACAAACTTTTACAATATTTGTTTAATTAACTTGTGATTTCAGGAACATGAATTGCTAGAATATGAAAAAGCCATGATCACTGAACTTGTTTGTAGATAACATGACTGCAATGAGCAATTATATTGATGTTGACTCCGATCTTTTCTTTATCGAAATATTGATACATCCTTCCTGTAAGGCAGTAAGACAACATAAAACAGTAAATATTGAAGTAAACAGGAATAGTAATGCATGTATTTCTTAATATTTTTAAATGTATTTGATAACCTTTTTCTTATTGGAACTATTTTAGCACATTGATGGCCATGTGGTCTTTGGTACAAACAGCTCATGAAACTATTTCTGTCACAGCAATGTAGACAAAAAGATTAGGATTTTTCAATGAAGGTGGATAGGAATAAAGTGAGAGATACCTTGGCAAAAATGGCTATTCAGGTGGAAAATCAAATATTGTCCCAGAAGCACAGGAATAGTGTACATTTACTTACCCTAATGTAGTTAGCATTTATGTAGGTACTCAAGGAGTCAGATGGATTTTTTGGTTTCAAATACACTCTGCTTAGAGGATCTAAGAGCACAAGGAAGATGGAAATTGAAAAGAAAACCCATAATTAGAAGATTTCTATAAAGAATCAAAGACTCGTTGAAGAAAATAATCTATGGTTATTTGGGGTTGTCAAAAGCATTAAGCATTATGTATAAAATTTTTTCCACTGCAAAAGCTAATCACGTGAAACTAAGGACCAGTGCATGTTGCTGAGCTGTGTAGAAGCATCTCACCTAGCTGCAGACATCGAAGCAATGCTGTCAGCTCCAGACAATGCTCAAGCACGGTCTAATCTGCCTGTGCTCGGTATCCAGCTGACCTGCCTAGACTATCTCTGAAACTTGCCATTCATCTTCACAGGACACTAGAGAAATATACCAAGTCCTTTGGATTCAGCTTAGATAACTCTGCAGGAAGCTGTACTATTTCAGTGACTACTTGGATTTAATTTAGAAGAGATTCCTCTGTGTGGAGTGAAATCAGCCACTTGTTTTTACATCGATGTAATGTTCACTAAAAAACCCTTCCCTTCCCTTCAGTCGTGTGCTCTCCTTTGACAGTTTGGGAACGTTTGTATGTAACAGAGTGGAGAAAAAAATATAGGAACATTTTCCTTTATCATCTTCCTTTCATTGTCTTGGATGACCTAGAATGGAATGAGGTGCAATTCTGCTATCTACAGAACTGGGGGTTACTAAATTCCACCTGCAAATGCATTTTTTGTTTGCTCATTTGTGATGGTGTGATTCTCCTTTCAGAATTAAGGCCAGTAAACTTCACAGTCAGAAAGAAAAGGAGGGGAGTGAGATGCCTAAATTGTAGTATAGGGCTACACTTTGGCTTTCTGGCTTTCTTCACATCTTTTCTGAACACATCTTTCTTCACATCTTTTCTGAAAGAATACTTTGCTGTTAATAAAATGATATGGGAATATTTCTCTACTGAAAGATATTCCTCCAGCAGTTTCCTTAATTATTTAAGTAGAATCATCAGCTTTCTATTGATTTGGAAACACAATTTAGACAAATATTCAAAGATTCTTATACGGGTGCTGAACTGGAGGGTGGTAAGAAAACTTCCTGTGCTACAGAAAAACCTGATATTTTCAGGTTTTGAATTTCTTTTGTGACTTTTCAACCTGCTTTTATGAAAAGACAAAGTTTTGCAAATCAAAGGAAGAGAAGGGTGATCCCAAACATACTTATGTCATTTTCTCCCTAGAGGTGAAAGGAACTTCTTGGGAAGGGAGTCGAGCCATTTCAGGACCCAGGCCTGTGTTATGAATGTATATTTCATAAAATGGGCAAATGAATGAATGCCTTTTAATTCAGAGTCTGTGCATGGAAATCTTGTCCTTTGTGTTAAAAGCACAACATGAAGACTGCTTAGCTTTTTTTTTCTCCCTTAACAATATGAAGGCAGGAAATCTCTCATTCCTTTTCAGTACAAAGTGGTTATTAGCCACTTCCACAAGTGCCTCAGGCTACGTGGCCTTGAAAAAACATTCATTTCCTCTAGTTCACACACTGCCTCCAATTCTGATGCAGCTTGACCCCTACCTTAAAAAACCTCTTCCAAGCAGACTCAACATCCAGCTTAACCATACCTTGGGATAAATTCCTCCAGCATTGAGGATCAGCTAAATCAGTTCCAGAATTTATGAGACTCTTTCAATTCCAATCAGATAAGAAAAAGCTGTTTTAGAATAGCGATCTTTCATAAATTAAGTCTTGATCACTTCTGAAATAGAAAATTGCTGTACACTTAGCTCAGAAATGAGGAACACCTGAGCACTGCTCAAGATCCAGAGCCACTGCACAGTCGTTGCACACAAATGGAAGCAATTAGCTTACTCCTGAATGACAACTATTTTGGAGGTAATCATCTTTTCCTCAAGGATGGCAAAGTCTGAGAGTCTGAAGCTACAGGAGAAAGACAGACGGTGGCTGCAAGGCTGAATTCATCAACGTGTGTAAAACATCTTGAAATGCAGCAAGGCTGTTAAACACTTGGAACTGCCAATAAAAATGCCATCTACAATAACGACCGAGGCAAAGTTACTGCTGTTTTTTTTCTTCCATGCATCTAGGAAGTCTGGAACAGTTCTCTCATTAAGGCATTGGTTAATACAGAAGAGGCTTCCTTGAACTCCATCTTTAACAAATTAATACTGGTATGAATTTACCAGGCTCGAGGGAGTGAATGATCTGTAGCTTTGCCCCATAAGACTAACCCATACTGGGATCACATCATAGCATGGGTGGCACTGCCAAACAGCTTCCCTTATGCTGTAAACACTGGAGTTTCATCCACAGCATAAACATTGCTTTGTCATGAAGACCCCCAGCTTCATCCCATTGCACAAGCTCTATCCTTTCTTCTTTCATTTAGACTGCTACTATGTGCTAAATTCTTCAGAGCATGGGTATGTTTGTTTTTGTAGTTTTTCCAAGATAAGTCACTTGTTTGCCTTAGATCAGTTCTAGTTACCCCAATGATAGTAGGACTGAAAAAGCGTAAGAAGGATTGTCCCTATGGCATTTCTCTTTTTTTGGGCAGGAAAAGAAGCTGAATATGTTTTGGGGCAAACTGCTGTCCCACTTGCAGCTCAAAACATTCATATAGCTCTTAGATATCAGAACATTTTGAAATTCACTTATGTTTTGCTTGGTTTTGTTTGCAGTCTCTAAATCAAATACAAGTACTGATATTCTTTGATAAAGATTGCAACACAGGACATAAGAGAATCCAGACTGTATCCCCAGTCTATGCCAGGTGGGGAATAGGCTATTAAACTTGCAAGTATCATAACTACCTCAAAACACTTCATGCACGCAGTACTACACTGAATTTTTTAATTTTGTCTGAATCATGTCCCAGCACTTCCTTTACAGTCCAGGATTTCCCAAATCTAACTGATTTATGATGGTGAGTGCTTCTGCATTTTAAAACTTGCTTCAGCATTAGAAAATAATGATGCAATTGATGCATTTCATTGATGCAAAGGAAATTTTTCTTAACTTCTAAAAATAAGCTTTGCCTAATACCCACTTGTGTTATTAACTATGCAACCTAACATTAATTAATCAATTATAACACTGGCTATTGACAAATATAGAAGTTATAATAGTGGTGACTACAACTAGGACACATTCCGTCAAATCACATAAAAATACAGAAATTCTTTGATGAATACACGTTGAATTTGCCTAAGAACAATTTTTTTTTTTTAATTTTGCTGTGCAAATATGATTTTTATCTTCCGTCTCTGAGAGCCTGTTGGGAATCCTATTGCCTTCACTAGGGAGCAGGACTGGAGCAAATAAGACACCAGGGAGCTCAAAAATTCTCAACATCAAGAGAATGGTTTCCCAGCACCTGTCTATAAGCTTGTGTAAAACACTGCCTCGTTCATGTGATTTAGATTTAAGTTTCCCTTTGTTTTTAAATGGAGTATCGCAGCCAGTTTTAGCACAAACAACTCAGGAACAGCATGTGTATTTGTGGACCTGACCCACCAGGTGCTTTGCATCTTCATGTTAATGTCAGTCTGCTCTTCTGCAGTGGCTGCTTTTTAGGAAAAAATAAGGAGTGATATCCAGGTATCTTGGATGTATGTCACACACAGATACCTACTAAACAGTGTTAAGCCTCTGTGAGCAAAATCCCACACCTGCTCTGAATCCCACACCACAGCAATTCTCCTTCTAGTTTGAGATGGAGAAGTGGAGTAGGAAGGGGAAGAAACACAGGTGTTTGAAGCTGATTGCATGCTGTGAGGACATGTGTTAGGGGCTGCAGGAGACAGCTGGTGAAGGTGTGAAATAAGATGGTGAAGAGGGAGCATCAGAGCTGGTTTTCTACTACACGAATTTAACTGTGATAGAGCCTGGGGTAGGACCAGTAACAGAGGAGGCCAGAATGGCAGGGGAATGCAGTCAAAGATATGGAGAGGACTTTCACAGGACTAGCGCGTGGTATCTCAGTCAGTGAGAGGGATAAAGAATTGGTGACCTCAGGGAGCAGTCTAGCCACTTGCCTTGTCCCCTCACTGGGTGTATTAGCACATTATTATAAAGCAAATAACACTCAAAACTTACAGAGAAATCCTAGCATTTGTATATGAATGTTGGCTATACTACCCTGCAAACAAAACATCTTTTATAGAAATGCAACGTTTCCTGCACCTTGGAGTTCTCCGTATATAACTGATGTCAGCAGGCAGACATTTTACTCGTGCTGGTGCCTGCCTGGGTAGTATCTGCTAACACTAACCTGCCCCCATGCTCCCTGTGACAGAATTATCTGTGCTGGAGTTATCTCTTAGAAAATGAGAACATCCCAGTGCAGAGGGTGGAGCAAGCAGGGTGGGGCCTTTTTAGAGATAATCCATCAATTCCAACATCACTCATTACTACAGGTGACACACCAGTACTGGGAATGGAAAAGCTGACATGGGTGCACTAAGCAGTAGGGTGATATCATCTGAGCAGGAAACCAGAAGGACCACTCTATTTAATGATGCTGATTGTTTCCAAGCCCTTTTGGACTGGATGTG
This sequence comes from Phasianus colchicus, assembly GCF_987193195.1. Classification (NCBI taxonomy): domain Eukaryota; kingdom Metazoa; phylum Chordata; class Aves; order Galliformes; family Phasianidae; genus Phasianus; species Phasianus colchicus. The sequence continues at coordinate 36,684,048 of NC_143436.1, forward strand.
GGTGTGTGAGTATTTATTATGAGCATGTGCCTCGATCCTCAAAATATCTCCTTTGAACAAGCTCGGTGCTAACACACACCAGACTTTTTGATTTCTATCAAGGAGGGTTACAAAGCGCCTGTCAAAGAGTAGCTGTGATGTGCATCGGCAGTGAGATTTGACTGAAAATGTGCCTTGGAGTCAGATGTGCACTCTGGCTGGAAGTGAGAACATGAAGGCATTCTGACTCTCAAAACTCATAAGCATCAACAAAGGCCCAGCTGTCATGACCCAATTCAAAACACGTGTTGCAGTGAAGCAGGCCTTCCTGCACTCATGAGCTGCTCCTGAAGATGAACCTGATGCTACAGGCACTGTAGGAAGGGAGATATCCTTCTAGAAATGTTGCTCATCAGGCAAAGGCAGGCTTGGATGATAACCTGGCTCTATCGCAGTCGATGGCAAGCTCCTGTTTTCAAAGGGGTCAGGATTTTGGCCTCTGTGCATACCCTGTTGACGCTGAGCCAAACTGTTGGGGCTACTTAGTTTTCTGATTCCTTGGTAATTGATAACTTGCATTCAATTGCTTTCACCTATTTAATTCCCTTCAACATTCTTCTGTTTTACTCAGCTGCATATAGCTATTTGTTGATATAGATGAACTGACCCTAAAGTCAGTGGAAATTTTGCTGGTGGCTGAAAGGAAACAAGGACTCAACACAATGCATTTTTTCCCCAATTCTGTATCACATTTCTGAGGCTAATCTAGCAGCTGAAGGCCATTATTTCTCATTCATTTGACTGCAAGGTCTTTGGATGGTGTGATCAAATTACAGTGCATTCAGGCTCACTGGGAGAAATCTTGTCATTCAAAGTGTGAATTTGCATGACTGACATGTAACATAGTCACACAGGGACATTATAGAAATATCTACTAAATGTCTACTAAATGTCTACTAAATGTCTACTAAATGTCTACTAGAAAGCAGTTTCCTGGTTGATAGGACATGCTGTAATTTAAAAAAGTATTCTTCATTCCAAATGCTAGCATAATTGTGTTTATATTTCACTGCGGGACAGTTCCTCAAAATTTAGAATCACTGAAGTTTTCAGCTTTGAACACTATCAAAAGATTAATAAAAAAATTGGAATATCTCAGCATCCCTGTATTCTGTATTTTGAAGGAAAACTATTCCACTGAAAAGTTTTCAATCACCTGTAATTATAACAAACCAATTGTTACTATGACAGAAATAAATAATTTGGGCTGATGAGAATACAGAAGCAGTATAGCAAAGCAGTAGCAAGTTTACAGCAACAATGAAGAAGCACTGTGTTCTTACTAATGTAAATGTATTTCCACAAAGCCATGCAGTGCATGGAGAAGAAAAATAACTAAAACAAAACGAAGTGGACTTAGAAAGATGGAAGTCCATTATGAGAAAGGATAGGATGCAATTTCTCTTTTAGTCTGGGCAACTTAATGTCAGACACAATATTTGCTAGTTTGACCCAGCTAGAGAGAAGTCAGTGAGGGGCTGCGCTCTGCTCAATGTTGTGGGCTTTGATACAGGCAACAGCCTTGGTCCTCTCACTCTCCAGATCAGGGGAGCTACTGTGAGGCATGGCATATCCATCTCAACCTGTTTGCCTGAGCTGTCCTCTAGAGAAAAATCAGCACCTAGGGTGCATTTCAGCATGTGGTTGGGATGCAGCCAAAGTGTGCATCTAATGACTAAGGTATCCAGGCAGAGTCCTGCACCGGTCAGTCCCCCAGAACTGGATTTTTGCTTCCTTTCTGCATAGACTAAAAAGACACTTATGAATAGATACACAACAATCAAAGATAAAGACAACTAACTGTTCATGGCAATACGTTCTCAAAGCAGACTAAATTTCATAGTAGGGCTAACTCACTTACTTGGCAAAATTGTTTTATAGCGGTTTTTAGTTCCATGACTCGGGATGTCAATTTCTTTAGGATCCACAAAATTCATTGGTATTTCCTATAAAAAATAAATTAAATCAGATTGGTGTTTCCAAAGGAACTGTACAGGAAATTATCCCCAGAAGGCCATCTGCTGTTACACAACTGTCTTTTACATCAAAGTTATTAAGAAAAAAGTGGTTCCCACCTCAAGTCTGTCAACACCCTTCCTTTAATAAACACAGGAGTTGCATACTGAAGGGGTGACTTCCAAGGAACACTTCTGATGAATTATTAAAGGCAAGGTTTTTAGAAGATTAGGAGATATGTTAGAAAACACAATAGTACTAGAAAAGCGGAGTTGAAAAGTGCAGTATCATAGCAGGAAAGAACAGCATTTTGCATGAATGGACTGAGAGCTTTCAAGATAATTAAATAATATATGACTATATATATTTAAATTTTGTGCAAAGCCCTTAACAACATCAGTTAAAGATCTCACTTGCTTTTTATAGCAATGATTAGGCCTCTGCATGCAATAACTCGGAAGTGTAAAAAAAAACAAACACTATTTGACTTGATTCTCATTTTGAATTTTTAGCCTCTGAATCACATTACCTCCCTTAAATCTGAAATTGTGAAAATAACTGATGTGACAATTTGACTTGAACAGCTTACAGTTACTTTTTTTTCAGAATGAAAAATAAAAATACTCTTAATTTACATTGAAGAAAATGCTTCACTTGGTCTAAGGGGGGACGAGTCATTTTGATTTTGAGGTCTCAAAATACCATTGGTGTTCTTATGGTTGAATGAAAAAAAAACCATCAAACTTTGGAAATGGCAAAATGAAGGAGTTGTTTTTTTTCCCCTCAATGATTGACATTTACCAGCCAAAACATGAAAGATGTTTCAGTTGACTCAAATCTTCATTTTTCCCTAATTTATTTTATTTTTGGCAAGAGCTGTTTAAATTACCTTAGTGTAAGATGGAACATGATCTTTGTTAAATTAATACTTCTACTTAAGAGTAATTTCTGGAGATTTCAGAACTCTGTTACTAGCCTGGGATATTCATCCAAAGAGACAGTGGCATATTATATAATTGCCTCTTGCAGACACATAGGAACTTGAGGAGGCATGAAAGGTATGTTCTTACCCTGTACAGCGTGGACTTCTTTTGACTTGCACCACTGGAAAATTTACTCAAGTATTTTCCTCCAAAAATCAGACAGTTTCTAAATCCAGAGACCAAGGCCTGACCAGGACTTCAGCAAAGATCAAATGCACGGCCACCATCCTTCAGACACATTGCTCCTGTGTGCTTTTGTGAGACAAACAGGGACATGGCTCTGTGCCTTTTTAGATCTCTTCCTTGCTCTTCAACTGAGCCCTCAACAGAATGAGTCTCTGCCTCTCTTTTCAGGCTAGTAAAACCCATGCTGGTAAAATACATTTTTCTTGCAGATTCAATTCCATTTCCCTGCACTGCCATCCATGTGATGCCTGTGCTAAGGGTAGGATCTTAGTTGTAAAGCTCCACTCCTACATAAATCTCATCTAATTCCTCCAAGTCAAACCATCTCTTCTCTGTCCTACTTCTGATGCCCCTTCCTCCATACTCACTCCCTTTCCCCTTCTGTATCCATCTCTACCCTCTTCCCAGTGGTCACTTTATGAGGATCTCCCCCTTGGCCTTTGAAGGGTGCTAACTAGTATGGGTTGTGAGTACCTTGCACTCAGCTACTGGCTGAGACTCACTGATCCAGTGAACTCAGTATTAACATCACTGGTGCTCTGCTTCTGAAAGATTTTGTTGCTGAACAGAACAACAAGAGAGGGCAATACATTAAGCTTCTGTCTAACAGAATCTATGCTGGTCATCTGAAGAATCTGGAAAAAGATGTGAGGAAGGGTCCTCTGCCTGCACAAGTGATTGTTGTCAGTGGGGCTTTTCAGTCACCTGGCTTCTCCTTGTTGATGCCTCTTGAAATTTTAAAATAGTTCATTAGTTGGCCAGTTACTGACAGATGGAGAAATGCTACCAAGCTGAAAACAGGAATGTATTTCTTTGGGCCAACAATGTCAATTAATAATATTAATTACTTACATCCTGTAAACACTCTGTAGTCAGTGGGCTCCTCCCAGTATTAAGTACTTGTGAGGCCAAGGGCACAGACAGAAATCTGCCAGTATACCATGGATCTCAGTCACAGACAGGTCACTTATTGTGAGGCTGGCTATGAAATGCAAGAGAGGATTCCAGAACAAAATTCAGGATTTGATGAGGATATCATCCTGCTAGTGGGGGGGATAGATAAACCCAGCTGATTGCAAAATGCATGAACAGATGCAAATAAGCACACAAAATCTGTAGGTAACTAGACAATGCACATCAAGCTGTTTTACATATATGTATGACATATTTAAATAGAAATTTATAAGCTGCAGGCAGTTGCACTCATGTAATTATAAATGCATATGCACATAGGCTTTTGTTCTTGGGCTGCTTCACCTATCTGGGTGATACTGTTCTAATAACAGGTATTTTGGTTCATGTTTGGCTTTTGAAATGCTATATCTACTCATGCATGTAAACAGATAAGACTTGGGTCTCTGAGAGCATTCTAGAAAATTTGGCAAAATTTAGGAAAATGTAGGCAATCTAGTTCAGCATTTGCTATATTCATGCCTCCTTTTTGATGAGAGCCAAGTTTTACAGATCTAACTGTCTCACACTTTCCCATACAAGATTGCGCTTTCTGAAATTCCAGTGTTTCAAGAACTGAAATTTCTCTGTTCCATCACCAAGTTCTGAAGTTCTTGTAAGTAGTAGTAAGCTACTAAGCAAATATTGCTGAGTAATTTATATTTCTTCTTCATTGCAAATCAGGTATTTCAAGTAAAAATATCCAAACTTTCTGCTAACAAAAAAACCCGACAACAACATCAAGAAAACAGAAGAAGAAAATACCACTTCTGTCTTAATAAATATTGTGGAAAAATATTTTGAACGTTTGATATTGACAATTAAAAAGTAGAACTAGTCCCCCTCTATAATGCTAATTAAAATAATTCTTTAAACCAAATGTAACTCAAAAGAGATCATCTTTCAGTTTTCCATTGAAAACTTTGAACATCATTTCTCAATTTTCAGCATAGTTGGACAGTTTTCACGGGAAATAGTAATTTTAGTCTCAAAAAGACTTTCTTGTTGTATTTTCTTAGTTAAAACAAACTGACTGAGCAGAATGAGTGAGGGTTAAATATCGTGTTCTTTACATTCTTAACGTTTCTACTAAAGCTATTATCTGTAGCAAGGAAGAAAGACATTAGACAGAAAGTCCAGCAGCCTCATCTTAAAAAACATTTTAAAAAAATTTAAAACTGCAACAGAAAAATCATGATTTTCAATATAATTCTCTGGAAATATGGAATGGCCAAAGTTGTATTGTGTCCTACTGAAAGAAGAATAAAATGAGTATCTGTTGATCCAAAACCAAGCAGGGATGATGTGTGAGAGGATCTGGGTACATGAGATTCTATGAATTAGGCCAGCTTGTTAGGATATAGTTCATAGAGACACAGGAACTTAAAACATGAAAAAAATTGTTTCTCCAAACCTTCCAGCCTAAGCCACAGAATGACAGAAAATGGACAATATAAATGGTGGTAAAAGAATGTTGGATGCTTAGAATTTTTTCCACGTGCAGTCTAACCAGTTGCTAGTAAAACAACTAAGTAATTTATTTTTCCAAAGCAAATGACTTTCACACTAAACCTTGTCTCTTTAAAAGAGAAAAAAATAACTGGACTGTTTCATAGGGATGCAATTATTCATATTGAGAACTAGTCTTAGAAAAAGATGAAACTCATCATCTATTCCAGTGACTCACTTTCTCAAAGAAAATAGAACTCCAAGGAATCACATCCTCAGACCTATTAAATAAGAATTGAAGGCTTCTATGTCTTTGTTAGATGTGTGAATATTTTGTCTGTTTGCTTGCTAATGAATTATAAAAACTGAAAACTTTAGGCTAAGGTTGAGTTGAGTAGTTGTGTGTGTTAGGTGTAATGCAATGGAAAGTGCAGCAATGATAGCATAGGAGCAAAGTCCTAGGCTGCAGCAAGTAAAGGTTTACTCAATTGCAACAGCCATGGGCAGAGAAATAGAGCAAAGAAGCTGCTCACCTTTGGAAGGCCTCAGGTACACAGAGATCTCCAACAATATACTCTTGCCTCCACTGCCAACCCTTAAATGAGGTCTGGGAAGGGGCAGATCCTGGCTCCACCCTTTCCAGTCACTCAGGTGCACTGTCCCTGGTTTAGCCCTGCCTTCCTACCAGGTGCTCAGTCACTGGTCCAAGCCATGACTTAGCATTTCCACTACAGTTTGATTTGGCAGATCTTGCACCCTCTGATAGCAAGCTTTCTGAGAGAACTGTAACAATGGTGTGAGCCTTTCTTTGTTTTGAACTGGCCACCCCAGAGTGTTCTTTTGGCAAAAAACACAACGAATATTCATCCATGTTTACTTTCTCAATATTGATGGTTTTATAGGCTTCCATTAGAACTGCTTTCCTAGTTAGGAGTCCTTGACTGAGTCTATTTAATATCTCTTGATACAGAAGCTGCTGTAGCCTGGGATGATATTTGCCATACTTGTTCATGTGCTTTGGGATGGAGTAATCAGAACAGCTTGCATTTGTGACTGTTACAATTTTTCCACCATTGTAAAGATGTTTTCTATTTTATTCTTTACTTCCTTTATCACGAGTCAGCCTTGTATTTCAGAACCCACTGAAGTATGGAGAACTATTTCCTCCTGAATGCATAATATTTTATTTATCAACCCTGAGTTTCATCTACTTTGCCACACTCATTTAATCCTTCTGGAACTTCTTTGAAGTCAATTTCTGATTTTACTACCATTCATAATAAAATATCATCATCAAACTTTATCACCTTACTATTTAACCCTTTTCCAGATGGCTTTTGAGCATCTTGGTCAGTTTCAGCTCCAAAGTAGATATCTCTGAGATTCCGGTGATGACCTTCTTTTACTCTAAGAAGCATCTATATCTCCTACGAATCCTTCCTATGTTGCAAACACTGTGTTGATTCTTCCCCACTGTACTGCATTTGCTCGTATATCCATTGGCATCTTTCTCTATCATAATTTTTTGCTATTTCTCTGACACATACATCAGATTTACAGATCTATAGCTATTTGGATCTCTTCTGGAGCCCTTCTGAAAAAGGACTTGTTACTTTTGTTTTTTTGTCTCCTCGGATACTGGGACCCAAGTGCTATCTATACCTGCCCTATTAATACATCAGTAATTGCATATATGAAATCATCCAGGGCTCCTGGGTGAATACCAGCTTATTCCAGTGATTATCTTTTATTCACTTTATTGATCTGTTCTGTTCCATTAACAATTCAATATCAGCCAGACCCTTTTGTGATGTATTTTAATCTACTTTTGCCACACAAGTATGAAATTCCACACATTCTTATATGGTTGACCACAGATGTAAATGACATAAACACTCTTCTCCTATTGCCTCACCTTCTCCAAGTCTCTTTTTTATTCCTTTGATCTTCTATTGATCCTTGTACTCTCCATTTAATTTTGTGCTTTTGATCTATTTAAAAATAAAGCTATAAGGTTTTCTGTAAATTCAAAACTTTTTTTTGACCTGCCTTATTTAGCTTTCACATTTCAGCCGGTTTCTGTTTACACTTAGTTCTATTTCCTTTGTAAACATTATCTTCTTATATCTGATAAACTTTTTTATCTGTCTCTTTTGCACTACTGGTCTTTTTCAAGTAATGTTAATAACATGTTTTCCATGAGTCAGTTTTCCTGCTGTGATTTGTTTCATCCTGGTCACTGTCTTTGTTGCACATTCCTACCTTTTAAAATATATTAAATATTAAAATATATTAAATATAAGGGTCTTTTCTGGTTGGTTTTTTTTTTTTTTTTTTGGTCTTGACTATATTAGGCCCATAGTATGGAGTATTTGTCATTGGCATGTTAGTCTGACTCAGGAGGTGCTTCTCTTTTTGTGGTGTCTGCGTCTGCTCTAAAAATGTCATCTGCAGTAACTAAAAGTTTAGTCTTTGAATTATAAACATTACTAACACAGGTAATGTTTACATGGGGATGAACAAATTCTCCAATTATTCCTGTGTTTTCTGTCATCACATCCTTATGATTGCTCTGAAACTGTCACAATGTTACTGCTGGATGTTAGTAGGGCAGCTCTAATGCAACTTTCATCCCACCCACGAACAGAACAGGAATCTGTGTTATCTATGGCTATAGATAACACTTATCTACAGGTTATTTATTTATTACAGTTGAGTTCAGATTTCTAAACGTAAAACAGCACCTTGGAACAATCTAATCCTCCCTTCAGAAATGATTTGCACCTTGATATTAAAATGTTGCCCAATTACTCTTTTTCTACAGTTTCTGTTGTGCCCATTATCACAAAATCCTCATGTAAAGCTTGTTGTTAAACTCACCATGAATTCTGTTTGAAGTAAATGAGAACACGCAACTGCATCTCGAAGCTGCTGCCTTGTGAGGATGCGACCAGCTGACTGCAGGTATTCCATGGCCACTTTTTCTCGTGGAGTCGGCACAGCAACGAAAGGCTCAATACTTCCCAAACTACTCATATCCAAAGTTAGAGAGACATTGGATCCTCGCCTGCATTAGAAAATAATTAAAAGTTATTTTAAAATTAAAATGTACTGTAAATCCCATACTCATGCACCTGTCACTGACTGTGTAGTCTGTGTAGTCACTGGGATATTTGGATGTATGAAAAGATTGGTTTCACTGGAACACTGGGTGGCCAGAAAATCAAGATTTTACAGATCATCCTACATCTTGAATCCAACAACTGACTCTTCAAAAACAGTCTGCTGTGGAGGAACTTCAGATTGTTCTTAGAAGTAGAAAATGCTTCTGGTATGCTACTTAATCTTTCTGTATGCCAAATATGAAAGTGGTATGTTAGTAAGAAAGAAATGTTTCACAGAAAGAAAAGGGAATGTATTGTAGCATATATATATAACAACCTGGAAATAAATTCATAGATGCCAGCTGCATCTTTAAGTATCTGCTCAAATTAAATATAAAACATGGAGAGGGAAAATGATAAAATCAGAAGAATAAGTGGAGAGGAGGTGCCAACATCATGGACACCAACTTAGTGGACAGTGTCATGGGTGAGGTAAGTGACAAGTGAGAGGCAAAAACAGCATTGAACTACAGGAGAAGGAATGGTCACAAACTTAGAGCAATCATTCAGAAAAAATATGGGAAAGTATCTTTGAGCTGTGGAAATACAAATAAAGTACATTTCTGTGTTTGGTATGAATGCTTACCTTCTTGTTGCTTTCTCCAAATCACATGTAAAGAAACACTTTTCCTAGTTTCAACTCGTTAGTCAAATGTTACTTACTCAGCCCTTAATTTGAGGCATTTTGTGGTGATAAATCCATGCTCTTTAATTGTGGTGACTAAATGCACATCTGTAGGCCTTAATCAGAATTACTGTATTTACTCATCAGAAATCGGTACTGTGAAGGCTTTGAGTTAGCCAGCTATCTCCGAATTGGGCTACAGATACCCTGCTCACTGTAAACATGTCTCTAACATCAAGCAGCAATGTGAACACAGAGATGTGACAACACAAGTTTTATCCCCTTGACTGTAATGCGTATTGGCATGTATTATTATAAATACCATACAAGCATAATCAGTGAGGCAACTGTTATCAGCACTGGGGGAATGCTTTCCCTTAGTGTGCAGCAAAAGTTGTGCTCACTGCCTGTTACTCTCCTCTCGTTATCCATGAGTGGCCTGAAGATACTTAAATGTACACATATTTAAGTAAATTATTTGTTCTTTTCTGATGTTGTGACTGAACTTCATTATGTGTTGCAGTTCTGTTTTCAAATCTTTTTTTCTGTCACCAGAATAAGTGTACTCTGAGGGTTTACTGCTTTCTTCTCTGGTTGTAACCATGCTAATAGAACACTTCGTTTAGTTCTGACACAGCTTCGATGCACTTCTCTCTTTGTTACGCATGTCAACAGATCCCTTAGTAACTCTGTTTTAAATTAAACCATTCCTATCATGTCATTCTGCATGAATAGAAATGATTTCAGCCACCCACCTGACACTTAGCAAAACACAAAACTACAGTTGCCAGGAAAAGAGACCACCTGATGGAACCAGTGAATCTCAGATAGTGCCATAGTGTCCATGAGCCTATTTCACATAAATGATGAGTGGGTGACAGCAAGAAATGTGCTGTCCAAGCACGCAGATGGTTATGGTGAGACAACAACAGAAGCTGTGGTGGGAGAGAGGCAAAATGGAGCAGAAGTGGTTGCAGACAGCTGGCCACCTCCTGGGTTATAGACAGGGACAATTTTTATTGTCAGAGGGAAGATGGAGGGGTAGGATTCTACTAATTCACCTAGGTGGAATGCAGGGCTGAAGGAGCATATTGAGCAGAAATTATGAGCAGCTGTTATATGATGTGTGATCTTACTCTATCACACAGAGGTCCCACGTGGTGGCTGCTCTCTGCAGGCTAGTCCTGGCTCATGTACCTGAGCCACTTCCTGAGGGACCATTCCTGTCTGTAGGGTAGCCAGTCCTTCAGACATTCGTCAAGGAAAACATCCTGTTAGACTTCTTTCTCATAAAAACCATCCTGCTTAAGCATCTCTTCTGACCATGACTAGCAATTTATTCCACAGGAAAGGGTTGTCCCTCAAACAGGTGTTTTTGAGGGTTTCTATCACAGAACAGATCTTTTGAAAATGAGCCAGAAAACTATAGAAAAGGTGTGAAATGAACCGCTCCCAAAATGTTCAGACTATCTTTGGTTCAGAAATGGGGAGCAATTGAGATCCAGCCATACTTCTGGAAGAGTCTACTGAGATTTCCCAATATAGAGGAAAAGTATTTTCATTGTTTAGCAACAAAGTACAGTGAAAATGTTAATATTTTCTTTGGCTTTTACATTGTTATAACTGACAGTCTTGGCAAAAAGGCTATTTCCTTTCTAACAACAACAGAAAATATACCTGGTCTAATTATAACTTTGAGTTTATAACTTTTACCATTTATGGGGATTATTGATGAATACCAGTGTTGAGAGTCAAATAACTTAGTCTGGAAAGAAAAAGTACTTTTAGCTACATATTTAACACATTGAAATCTATATACAGAATAAATACTGAGCAGAGGACAGAAAATAACTACCTAAAGGACTGCAACCTTGTTAGAAATTCTATTTGAAGGCATGGGATGAATAATAGCTGTGAAGGTAATTCTTCCACAAAAATGGGCAACTCAACACTTTCAAGAAGAATGCCTAAGTTAATAAAAAGCTTTTAAGAATGTATATACTAGCTAACTATTGCCAAGATTAATATTAATCATACTGACTGCTGAATTCTAGATCATACTAAGGGACAGAGCTGAAAACAGGACATGATGCTGAAAGACCTGGGAGGGCATTAACTCAACATATTCTTTATGTTCTAGAGTAAGATGCTTGTAGTCACAGATTCTGCTCTGGTTTCTTGGATTCTCTCTGTTCTTCTCATAGTTAAACCATTCACTTTCTGGAAAGAAGAGTAGAAAGCATGTTAAGCAGTGTGCCTTCCTTTTCTTGTGCTATTGGAGAGAATGCACAATAGATCAATGGGACCACTGACACTGCTAGTCAGACAACTAATTTTTTTTTGATCCCTCTAAACACCCTGACTACATCCTTCCCTTGCAAATTACAGTGAAGAAATCATATGCTTATTTTTTCCCCTTATTTCCGAATATTTTTAATTCTACGTCGCAATCCTCTATAAATAGCTTTATTTTCTGTGCCCGGTGTTAATAGCCCAGGCCAATTAGAGAAAATTGATTTGTTCCTTTGTGAGCAGAGTCCCCTGCTCTGGAACACCTCAGGTTCTGTCTTGGCGGCGGTGTGCATCATGTAAGGAATCTGTAAACGTTCGTGACAACATCTCGTTAAAGTCGGCTTGAGACTAACTCTTCCGACACTTTGTCAGCTGGGACAGCCACATCATTACTGGGTATGTGAATAAGTGCAATCAGGAAACCACTTGTGTCTGTGTATTGTCTAGTACCTCAGAGGGGGGCCTACTACATACTCATGGCCCTCTTTTCAATAGGGCAATAGGAACAAGCCCACTGATGAGAATCCACTGGAGGACTTTTAATGGTACATTTATTGATGCAGACTTTATTAGGAGTCAAGGTAAAAAAAAAAAATAATGCAATGTTTGTTTTGTTTGTTTCAAAACTCTCAAAAGGAAGCTCCACCTGTCCACCTCACGGGACTGCCAGGTTACTAAAGCCTATTAATCATTAGCAAGGTCATTTCCAGGTCTTCCATGACCCTAAAATTAAGCCATGGTTGGTGATTATGACAATCCAATTACCCGACGCAATTTTTCCCAGTTGATTATTTAAGCTGGACGACTTCTTTAAATACACCTTTTCATGTTTATTCAGCACTCTCAAAAAGCACAACGCCCAGATTCCCAGTCCCTAGCGGGCCCTGGTGCCTCCCAGTGCTGGGGTGAGTGGCAGGGCCGCAGCCCATCAGCAGCCATTGCCCTTCGACCCCGCCATTGCTGGCACAGGAGGTGCTTCCGCTCCGCATGCCCTCCTCGCCCCGCCGCTGCGCCCCTGAGGCCGAAGGCAGGCCTATGTCAGCCCTGGGTGGAAGGAAGCCATTAACGAGTGGGAAGAGTAGTGCTGGCTGTGGCTGCTAGGGAGGGAGCTGCTTCATGCCCAGAGATCCTCTGTGCGCAGGGATGCTCAGCAGAGCTTCTCTTTCTGTTTTATGGCAGAGAAACCACCACTGTTCCCCCACGAGTTTGATTTCTGTGGTATTCCTCTGGTCTATACGTGGGTCCTGGTGCTCAGATCTTGTGAGGGTACCCAGTGAGCATTCAGGCGGGCTGTAATTGCACTGAAGAATCCCAATTAGGCACACGGTTTCCACCACTTACTGCCTTACCGATGACTTTTTGAGTGCCAAAATTGTCTTGCTTGTCTAGTTTTATGTTTCAGTAGAATAATTCATAGAAAAACAAATTTAAATTCACAAAATTAGGCAACTGAAAAACTATAGGACCCAGCTTTCCTGCTGATCTTCAAAATTGCTAAGAGAAAAGGGTCATGCAGATGAACAAATGGATAAACGAGGCTGTTGTGGGGTGGTGGAGATGTGAAAAACTCAGCAAATCAGAAAAGTACATAATGTTGTTCTTGTTAGTAATCCTGTATTTTGAGATAAAATAAATAAAAAGAAAGTACTGAATAACTCCCATTGATTTCATCAAGAAAAATTAGATCCTCAGTTAAAAAAAAAAAAAAAAAAAAAAAAAAGCAGAAGAGAGGAAATACGTGGGGTTAAGAAATCTTTGAAAAGGACCGAATATACTGTCATTTCCTATTAGCCTTGGGCAAACAGTAACATAGACCTTCTAACATAAAACTGAGACATTTCTTTGCAAATCCAGATATACAATATCCATTGTAGCCAGTTGTCAGAAGACCAAGTGATGACTCTCGTTTGAAGCAAAATATAATTGGATAAATGTTAAAGTAATATTCGCAGTGCTGTTAAATAATTACATCTAATAAGCATAAGAATAGTTTATGCATTTTTCACAAATGTTACTTTCTCTGTACTTGATAGTGTGAAATATGCAACACTGTACTGGTCACATTACTGGATGCTTAGGGAAAGTAGGGTGAATGAGACACATTACATTAATTGGTATGGTAATCTCTAAATTTTTCCTGCTCATCAGCATATTATTTCAAACAAGTCTTTCTGTGTGGTAAAACTCCCTTACTGACAACCTAAACTAAAAGAGAAGATTCACTTTTTCTAGGTCTATATTTTTTGTGGAATTGCCAAGCTTGAGAGTTTCAGTTTTCTGTTATGATGCAACATACGTTAATGAATATTCTGACAGAAAAGAAAAACAGATTATGCTAATATGAAAATTCCATTACTGTAATTATCCTCTAATTTACTTCTGCTTTCACCAAAGGTCAATCAGTATCCTCAGCATAAGTTTGGGAAAATAGTGAATAAAAAAATCATTGTGCAACTATATGAATGTCATCCAAATAATAAACATTGCACATAGAGCATACAATGCACTTTTTATTTTTACACTGCTAGGTGCTTTATGAAACATTGCTATACCAATTTTATACTTTGTAGGTCTATGATGGAAGCTCAGTTTCCCTAATGATCTCTCATTTGCCTGCTAATATTTTGGGGTTCTGTTTAGCTTTCACTTGTATAAGTGCTGCAACTTTTGCAGAAATGACTCAGAGCTGGGGTTCTCAACACTTTTAAACAAATCAAACCCACGTCACACAGAGTGAAGTGCTAAAGACTCAGAAGCTGCAATCAATGAACTAACGAGGGGAAACAAGAATTAGCATTAGAAGCGGACTAAAACCCAAAGTTCCCTAAATCTTCATCATTTCTCAATTTACCTTAAAGCATTTTGAAATCATTTGTCGCAGGTTTTCTTCTCTAAAGGCAAGTTCTCTTCAATTGATTTTAAGATTCATTATCAATGATGTCAATCATTTATTTAAAAACAACTGCACAAGAATGCAAACTAATTTTGTTAGAAAATCTGTATGAATATAAAATAACTGATTTATGTTGCATTAAAGGGTAATATGCATCATGACCAATCGATGCAGCCTGATACCTAAAATGACCTATCCCACTCAGTTCCTATTTAGTCATTTTGCAGCAAATTTACTATGTATAAAAATAAATAATGAACACAGTTCTTTAGACCATTTCCATCTTCTGCACTTCGGTGTGCAGATGGTTAAAACCTGATCTTCCTCCCAGTCCTGACATCCTGCGCCATTCTTAAAACACCAGAGAGTACCTACAGGGCTCCTCTCCTGCCTAGGAACTATGGACTTCTTTTTTTCTATAGGTTTCTGGCCTCAGATCCAAATAAAATGAATTCTTCAGTTCTTACACATGAATCTTTATTTGGCTCTGATTCCCTTTTGCTGGAGGTACTGGATGGATAAGTAGATACTAGTCTGATGTTTCCACAAGCATGCTTAACTATTCAATTGATGTTACTGATGTTTACAGCACTTCTACATGCATCTGGGATAAATCCTGCAGCTATTTATGTGGGAAACCCCATGTTACCTACCAGAGTAACTCACTTATGGTAAAAAGAAGTACACTGGATATAACACTGGGGCTAATACCTATCACCAAAAAGCCGTAGCTAAAGGATATTTAAGCTCAGAACTGTAAGAGATGCACTTGGTTGGGGTACATTTATCCTAGGCATTTTCTGCTCATGTTCACTCTACCACATGGTTCTCTTAATAGTATTCTAGTGTTATGCTATTCTTTTTTTACACTTATTTGCCATTTGAACAATTGATGCTTCTAGCTCCCTACTCTCAGGAAGGGGCTTGGAAGTAACAAGAGCAGACTGTGTGCATTCTGAAAGAAGAGGATATACAGCTACCGGGAAAGAAGGCTTCCACCCCTCTGTAGTGTGCTAGACTGAAGAAACCTTATGGCAGCGCCTGGCAGCATCCTCCAGCCCTCTTTGAGTCCACAGGCACAGATCAGGAGCCTCAGCTATAATGTTTCAATAGCTTTTCTGGAAAATGAAGGCACTTCACCCTCCAGAGGGTCTGATCTTATTTCCAGAGCCATGAGCAAGAGCAGGCCAATACCTCTAACACTAAATTGCAAACAATTCTCGGGATCTACTCAGAGCTCAGCATGTCAAAATGAACTACGGAAATGGTTTTGACAAGTACTTCTGGACTAAGTTTTAAGCAATCAGTATCTGGTTAGGACAGGAATGGCTCAATATCCTGTGGAGGAAAACAGCTGACATGAGAGTAGTTTCAACTTTCTCTCTTTTAATCATGCTTTCTAATGTACTGCCAATTCACTCCTGTTCTGCCCTCGATAAGGCTATGCTGCTCTGCTATGGGAACTGACTGTTCAAAAATTCAAAGCTTATACAAGCTCCCATTTTTTCCTGTAGATTATTTCAATGATCAAATTGCATTTTGTCACGCAAACTCCTCTCTCCAATAAAATTTGAATGGTAGCACAAAGCTATATTTCAGACTCATTCTCACATATGCATGCTGTTAGCATGGGTAAAAACTGAGTTAAATGTTCAGAAACAAAAATAAATGAAGATACTAATTTGTTGTGCTCATTTGAGTTGTTTGTTCTGAGCACCGAATAAATGTTTTCTAATTTATGGTTAATTTGCTTTAGCTGGTAGAGCTTTAATTGAATGCAGTCATGTTTATTGCTACTATTAGCTGCTTGCATTGCAGTGTGGTTCTATTTCATACTGGAGGCCTCACTGCACAAGCATACAGGCTAACCTACCTGTTCTGTCTCCAATTAATACACATGCTAATTTAAACCAAGCTATAATGAATATAAACAAAAATGATTGAAAGGATAGGGAAATAGAAAAGAGAATGGAGAGGAAAAACATTCAGTTGTTAAGAATGCAAAGATAAAACAAAAGCTCAAGTTAAGGAGTTCAGATAATGCATAAGGAAAACCATCAAGAAATGTTAAAAAAAACCTCACATATTCTGTCTGCTGTATCTTTTGATTGATTTTTTTTTTTTTTAATTAACAATTAAAAAATATAATTTTCTATCATTTCCAACTTCGACCTCCTGGGTAGCTGCAGTCCAGTTGCTTCTCCCAGCACACACAAGGCTCACTTCTTTGCTAAGCACTATCGAGTGATAAGAGGGTGTTTGCCTGCAGTGTTCAGAGAACTACCTATCTGGCCTACCTAAGAGAAGGGATCTGATAAATGAGAATGAAGAGATGCAACATTACAGCAGGAGCTTTGGAAGGAGGTAAATTTTTAAGACTGCATACTTTAGCTTAGATGATTTTTGTTTTAATGAAACAGAAGTAATCTCAATTAGCATCAATTTAGCAGCATGTGTTCTATATTAATTAACCTCATAAGCACAATTTCTACCTCCAACCTGCTGCTCCTTTAAGGAATAAAATATGCATCCTTAAACCCAAACAAGCAATGTACTGCAATATACTTTTGAGAAAATCAGCCATTCTGGAAAAAGAAATGGATAGAAATATTCTTCATGTAAATGGGCAGAGAGAGTTCTTTATACAGTATCAGTAAGAAAAAACTATTTTTTTATTGTTACTTGAAAACTAATCAGTACAATGAGTTCTTTCCTGGTGCATTTGCCATTTGGGAAAGACAGGAAGGAACATCTGGGAAAAGAGGCGTTTACTACACCCTGTCAACCTTAAGATAATAAAAAAGCACACTCCTTGTTTATTTGACTTGGTCTTCATTATCTTTAAATTACTGCAAGTGTCACAGAGAAGATTTCTAAGCAGACAAATGAATTGTTAGTGCACTTTGAAGAAATTACTGAACGACAGCAGTTCCTGACAAATGTAAAGCCTGCAGGCCCACAGCATTCTTCAACAAAGCTGCGCCATCTATGGACGGTGCCCTTTGTTCCTGAAGGCAGCTGATGGAATCGCTCCATTCAGTGACACGGTGGGTCAAGTATCTCAGGCTGGCTGTACAGACCAGAAATCCTTTTAGCTCATACACTTTGGAAGACACAGTCCCATTTCCAGAGTGACTCATGTGCCTAAGCTATAATGCAAGTTGATAGGATTTAGAATCTCAAAGACAGAAGCCATTCAGCTCTCCTGTTTAAGTATGTAAACCTTTCTCTGTTCTTGGTATTTTCTTCTTGATTCACTTCACTTTTCTTTATTAGTTTCCAGCCATGCTTTCTATGGGAATGCTTGCTCAACCATTAATGCACCAATTACCTGGATTCCTTTTGAAAATGGGCTTTAGGATATCCGCTTGGCTTTGCAATTTGAAATGGAGCAATGTTTGAATGCTTTCAAAAGACAGCTGCAAGTGTCCAATACCAGGGCTTACTTTACCTTGAACTCTAGGAATTAAATACATCTTTTTAAATTGCACTGTCAAGCTGTATTGTCCCATTAAGGCCTAAGCAGCAGTTGAGAAGCAGACAGGTAAGTGGCTTGGAATTTCTTTCTATAGAGCTCAGCAGGTCCCGTAGCTTGTATACAGAGGCCTTGGCCATGCCTACTGCTCACCTACATCAGAGATGTTCCTACAGATGAATGCATAGGCTGAGATATAGAGAAGGGAAACATATCTGTACCTGTACCCAGAGATATAGGCACAGGTCTGAGCAAAGGCTTCCTGGATCTACTCTTCCACATACACTACATCAATGAATTAGTATATGCTGGAAACTTCAGAGTGAAATAATTATAATTGCTTCTGATTCATAGTTCTCTATTAGCTAAGGATTCCTGGCCTCAAAAATCCTAACAGCGTTTGATATAAATTCACTTCAATTAATTTGAATAGAGAAGGGAAATGTGAGGGGTCTGATAAAAGCAGTGTTACTCTAAACACACATCGAGTAATGAAATAAAGAGAAGGGAGAAGTTATATTTGAAAGAAAATTGAACTGCTCTCCTTGCCCCAGTCTCCACCCCATATCTGTCACCCTAAATACTCAAGATGTAGGGCTCCATATAGCTAATGATGCAGCGTGTGTCACATTAACATATACAGAAGGGAGTGATGTAGGCGTGAAGTAGGGGTACTATGTCAGATCAAAGGTTAACTTGTATCCTGTTTTCAAATAGCCACAAAGAAGAGGTTTAGGGAAAGGACATCAGCAAAGTAAGCAAGAATTACCAATTACTTAATTAACACGATACTTTCTGTCAGTATGCCCTCCAGCTTCTGGCTATCTGTAGCTTAGGAACAACCGGAACAAAGCATTGATTGCACAACTTTGTGCCTGGTGGCTTCTCCTCCAAGATTTTCCCTCCAGACAGCAAATTTTGCTCACCTTACGACCTCTGCAATGTCCCAGAACCATGAGCTCTGTAGCATGGAGGATTTGAGCTGGGCAATAACAAACATTACACTACACATGGTGACCAGAGTGGAATTTAGGCCATCCACACTGGGGAAAATCCTTGTGATAAAGCAGAAAACATTTATTTCATTCTAATCTTATCAGCAAATTGCAAATGCGTTCTCTGTAGCTGAAGGATTACCCTTGGGATTAATTACAATACCAACTTTCTGATTTTCACAACGCCTTCTTCTTTTACAAACCTACTATGTAGTGTGCTCTGAAGGCTAAATTCTCTTTGCAGATACCCCTACAAATCCACTGAGGCAAAACAAGCTAATAGGGTATGAAGTGAAACAACACCATGCAAATTGGATTTACTAGCTATCCAGTACTCTGCTGCAGCCTCAATTGTTTTCCTTTATTTGTTGTAAGACCACACTGTTATGGCCACTATCAAACACAGGGAAAGGAACTGAAAGCCTTTAGACTGTACGAACATCCTCCAGTGGAATTTGCTACGACTCAGGAAGGATTTGAGACATCTCAGAGAAGAGAGATAGAGCTTCCCAGGGGACAGAGGGGCAGGCTCTGCTGCCTCCTGCCCTCACTGACACCAACTCTCATTGGCAGCATGGCTTTGCAGGGAGCTGCTGTTGGCCATCCCGATGCACTGAGACGGAGTTCCCTAGAGAAATACTGTGCTTAACGACATTTTTCTGTGTGGGAATTATATACAGCACTTCCCCTTCTGATGCCTATCACATATTTGAGCAGTCATTTGAAGTTGCTGTGTTCTGTTTTGCTCCTGTTATCAAGATGCAGTATTAACATAACAGAGATAATTATAGCTACCATAAATTAATAACAACAATGTCCTCTGTTTGTTAAGCATCAAAAGCACATTCTTTTACAGGGCACAAAAGGGAAGTCCCTGTTCCCAGAAAGAGATATCACTGTCATAGCTTCTTATAGAATCAATTGGCTAGAGGACAGAATGAAGAGTTCAAGAGTTTGGGTATTTTATGAAGATGAGACACTGGTTTGCACAATTACCTTGAATTAGTCACTTAACCAATTAATGTCTCATTTGCCTTAGCATGAAAACAATAAAAAGAGCTTCTGAAATATGTTTGTCATACAAAGCTAAGGTTCAAAGTCAAAGTAAATGGATGCATTAGCTTGGATGTGATGGAACCAAGGCAGACAAACAGCTCTAGCAAGAACTGGGCTGAAATGTCAATGTCATATAGAATCAGCTGCCACTTATCGGAAATGTTTCCTGAGCTAAGCCATTCTCACAGCATACTTCAGGCATGCTCATGTATGCTGTTGCAGTACTGCTTCTCTGTTTCCTGAGGCATGCCTGACTGCCTGTACACATCTACTACCTTGCCTTATATTTAGATTTTCAGGTGTTTTGTATTTTTTAATAGAGAATCATTTAATCTCTATGTGTATAAAGACTCTTGCACAAACAGATCCTGATATGTGACTGAGGAATTCAGGTGCTACATTAAAATAAATGCTAAGAGAATTTACCACAACAGCTGAGGAACAGAAATAGCCTGACCTATAGCAGTGTTATTTGAGGAAAGGTGTGTTTGCAAACAAGTGACATTTCTGCTAGCAAATGATGTTAAGCTTTCTGTACATAGCAATTCTGACTGTGTAGGAGATCTCTGCTGAATTTCCAGGACTGGCTTTTTCTAAAAATAAGCAATGTAATTATTCAACAGCCATCATTTGCAAGTGTTCTTCTGACAAGGCACAGAAATAAAATGAATTATGACTGCAGGCAAATAAGAGAGTCATGTCCTGGAGTATTAACTGATGGCTACTATGTAAGCTGGATGCATAGTAACTATTGTCCAGTATGTGGCTTCCTGCGATTCAGAGACATACTTACTTATTTCATGTTTCATTTTTGGAGATGCTTTCATGTTTTTCTTTTCTTTCTTCAGCTGGTGTTCTCTGTTCCTAATGTTTTAAATTAAGGGCAACTGAGGTAAATTCAACTTTAAGTAGTCCTGCAGAACAGCTGGACAAGAGGAATTGTATGATCAATAAGAAATACAGTGCAAAACAACAGAAAAGATGAATATTTCTGCCTCAATTTGAGGCATAATCCTTTTTCAGACATTAATGGGAGCATTCAAGGAGACTTTATAAAAAAAGTCACCAAATGTGAAAAATAAACCTTAACTGCAAACATAAAAACTTTATATATCTGGTGTGGATGCTCCTTTCTGCACTGGTTATTCATTTTCCTGAAATCAGCACCTGTTGGGATTTAGTCAAGGACTCGTGAACTGCAATACAGCTCACCCTGTGCAATACAGTAGCCTGACTCTTACAATGCAACTGATGCTCTCCTCACTCTCTTTGTCCTCAGCACTGTATTTCCAAACTGCCCATGCAAAAAAAAGTGATATATTTGTTGGACACAACCTGCTAGGGGCTGAGCTATTTGGAACAATCAAGTCCAGCTAATCTGCATCCTCACTTTTCCAGCTGTCTCACTCTGCCTACACATTAGCCTCAGAAGACCTTTCTGTGATGGGTGGCTACAGAAGCAAAGCAGAGCCAAAGAAGTCAGTCTCTAAAAAGCTGCAGCCTTTGGTTTAGCTGTTTGGCCAAACAGTGCTTAAAAACCCCAGCCTGCTGATGGACAAGACAAAGGGATTACTCACATAGCTCAAATTACTGCATGCCCAGGGCAACAATGACCTGTGTGATCCTAGACCTCCAGAAGCATTTAAATATTAACATAGACATTTCCCTTCAGTTTCTTGTGCTGTGTGTTACTTTTCAAAAGATCAACTGGACAAATCACTGCAAAGCCACCAAAACTGTCTACCAGATGGCGGCCACTGATTAATTTGTCTTAACTTAAGCCAAAAAGGAAGAAAATGCGATGGGTGGAGCAGTAAAGACAAGCACAATCAACATCCGACCAAAGAGGGTTTCCTGTCACCTTGGGAACAACACTGATTGGCACTGTGGTTTCCTGTGTACAAGCTAAAACCAGTAGCAACTGGAGTAACAAGAATAAACGCAAGATAAGAGACCTGGGAATACAATAAAATTATTATAAAATTCCTGACTAAAGCTCACGGGTTGGAAAAGGCAAAACCAAGTGTAGGCATGGGCTGCATTCTGAATGTAGTTTTTCCCTGCATCTGAGAGGACTATGAAGTGACACCAGAATATTTTTTCTGAATAAAAATATTTATGGGCTAATTTGTTTGAATTATTCCCTCCCAGAAATGAACGTAAGTGCTTTGAAGAATTTTTAGCTCTTTCCAAGAAAAAAAATAAAAAGGAATGTGAGACAATTTGGAGTTGACCAAGTGGAGATGAAGCTAGGAGAGGCAATGTACCATCTACGCAAAGTAATTTGCAGGAGATGCTAGAGACACAGGGAAATGGACTGTGGGTGTATGTTTGGGGACTGGCACATAGTTATTTGCATCTACTTATTTAGATCATTAACTCCTAGAGACTATTGCTTCAAAGAGCTCTAACTTCAACCAAAACACCTTCTAAAGCAGCCAGGAGTCAAACAGTTAAAGAATGG
The DNA here is from genome assembly GCF_987193195.1 of Phasianus colchicus. Lineage (NCBI taxonomy): Eukaryota > Metazoa > Chordata > Aves > Galliformes > Phasianidae > Phasianus > Phasianus colchicus. The sequence goes on from NC_143436.1 coordinate 36,706,576, forward strand.
TATTTAAAAGGTCTTTGTTAGGCTGTTGCCTGAGTTCACTTCCCCTTCAGAAACAAGACAATTCACATTCCTGCCCTTTTCCTACACTGCAGATAAGCAAGGAGGTCTACAATGAACTTGGCTGAACAGACATTTCTGCGATTCAGGGGTCCAGTGTCTGCAGAAAGTTTTCAGGGAGACCTTGCACTAACAGAAATGTTATACCAGTTCAAGCTGGATGTAAAGCATAGTTCTGTATCTAGTCATGAATTCACATCTTAAACGAGACCTTTTATCTCCCAGCTACTGATCAGAAAATCCTCATACCTGGATCCCGTTTCACACTGCCCACCACTCAGATTAGTTCTCTCAACAGTGCAGTGCAGAATCCCTGCCCTTACCCAGGCACAATGCAGCTTTCAGCTAGCTGAGACGGCCTCAGTGGTCCCTGGGGAAGAAGGACAGTGCTGGGCTGTGGGGAGACCCAAGCTGAAAGAAGGGTTACTAGAAGGCACACTCTGGACTGCTCCCATCAGGTGAGCTGCCACACCAGATGTACACTTCATGGTGTGTAAATCACATCAACAAAAAGCAATTAAGCAGTGCCAGGGAACAGTCCAAGGCACTGATACCTGGTAATCAATATTGTTGAATTTCAAGCTTGGCCCTTGGCTTGCGTTTAGCCTTTGCCAACAAGACTGCTCCAAAGCAATTAATTCCCTGGCATCATTTGGGAATGAGCACACGCACCAACCATTCCTGGTAGGCAGACAGCATCCAGGCCCCTCCCTTTTAGATGTAAAGGGAGTTTGGCAGCATGGTGACCAACTAACCTCTTCTATTGGCCTCAGTGCTAGTAAATGCTTCTGGATGTATTGAACTTGTTAGTCCATCTTACACACCTGGACAGAATGTAGTTGAGATGTCTGCCGAATTATTAGGGAAATGTTTTTCTTAGGTCCTTCTGTAACTTTCCCTTTACTCTCTTGAAATATCACGCACCAACAATAGTACATAGTTCTCTCACTGCTCTTTAGATTCAGGGCATCTTTTTGCTGCACGCTTTCAGATGGACATGTGGGCCCAACAGCCTGCACAGGAGATTTGTGCAGCGTGTTCAAAGCGCTCCAGTAAGCTGGTGGCAGAGACACAGGGCTGGAGTACAAGCATTCTACCTCCTACCTCAAACTCCCTTTGCTGGTCCCTGGTGCTTTCCAAATTCTTTCTAATAAGAGATCAGTGTAAAATCATTCTCCAGCTTTTACTTTTGTGTTGGCAGATAGCTGTGCTTTGAACAATTGCGCTGACATTTTCCTGAAAACAATCCTAGGATTTAAATTAAGAACACAGAAAGCATATTCAGCTCCACACAATAGGGTAAATTTATCCTCCAAATCTATGCAAACCTAGTATATTTTAGCCAGGAAATTCAATGTCCCTTCCTGTAAATATATTAAGTTCCCATGTTTGTGTCATAAACTATAAAAACTGGCATGTTTACAGTCCTCAGACTGCAAGGTGCTACCATCTGTGTACTACTTTAAATGATTACTCACAATAGCCAGTTTTATATAAAGATAGCAGATCAGCAATGCCATAATTATATTTGCAGCACCAACAGAGCTTGGTGATTTAAATATCAGAACAGAAACAGAGATAATTGTTGGAATTTTCCCTCATTTATTAGAGCAGAGATTTGGTTGAACAGTGATACCCTGAGATGCAGATGCCGATATATAAATGAAATGAAGAATACATCAGGTTTTTTACTGTTTCCTACACATCTTACTAAGTTGAATGAGGATAATTGTTTTGCATGCAGTGGCATTAATATAACTAATCATTTTAACATACTGCTTGTCTAACATCAGGATAATAAATATCACAGTTAGTACTTGACATCCGTGGTATTTATCAGCTGGATGGCAATTGATAGGGAGCAAAAATTGTACATGTGGCCAGAAAAATAGTTCAGTTTGTGTGGCTATGCAGAATAACCACAAAGGTCATTCTGAAAGTAATGCCTCCATGGAAACTACACCAAAGAGCACAATAACACAATTTGATAGAACAAATTCCCAGCTACAAAAAAAAAAAAGAACTATTTTTCAACACAGCCACTGACCCTAAACTATGTACTTTTGCCAGTGATGAACAAGAGCCTGCATGCCATGCTTGTCACAGCAAAACATGCACCAGTGGAGGTGAGCCAAAGTTTCACAACTGCTACAACAGCTTCATTGCTAGGAAAATGCTGCCAGTGCAGCGCAACTTTCACTGTGTTCACAACCACTCTTTCGTGTCCATAAACATTCAGCAAATGTCAAAGAATGTAAATGTCTGCAATGTTTTCCACATGGAGGAATTCTGTTCCATATCTTTGCATCATATGCACTCCTATGTCAGATGCCATTGTGTCTGACTGCCCCTATGCTGCCATCTGTCACACAGCAACAACATGTAACAGAATGTTGGTGAGAAGGTTTAACATCTACTGCTATACCATGAAAATCCATTCGCCTTTGATGTTGTGGGCCAACGTAATAAAACAGGAGGAATTACTTTTGGAGCAGCCTTCATATGAGAAGAGAACAACTATCAGCATTAACACAGGAATTTTCCTCCAACTCCAAATTGTCCACAATTTCTCTGTAAAGGTGTCAAATAGAGGATGTTTCTGAGGAAGGATGCCAAGGGAAGATAGACAACAACCACTGTTCTCATTAGTTCTGTGCATGGACATGTATGAGCACCTGTTGATAACACATTCCTGATTTAAAAATTACCTTTTGGCAGAGAGTTCCATAGACTAGTATGGGCAATCTGAGCACATTACTATTTATTCAAGTTATTTAAAACTTTACTGCTTTTCTGTCATTCTTAAATCATAAGGAAACAGACAGAGGTGACCATTTATTAGCTTTGCAAGACACATTATTTTAACTTATCTTTCATTATACTTACAAGTAGCTATTCTTATTGTATGTCTACCGAGCATCTATTTGAACTGAACAAGAACTGTCAACTCATGGGCATCTCCCAGATGATAAGGGACATCTCACTGCTTAGAACCTGTGCCACAGGCTTTGATAGTACTGCTCTGCTTTGTAGGGAAAAACAGCACCATGTACAGATCTCTCATAATCAAGGTTCAAGCTAAGATTTAGCGCTGTCTGTGGGACATCATAATTGGCATTGTTTTGGTGATTTTTCTTCTGACTATTCTCTGTTCTGATGTCTCCTGACTATCACTAGATGTTGCAAACTAGTCCTGCATGCCTCTAGCATCCAGACACATGAACGTGATGAGCTGTCTCTTTTAGACATAATCATTTCCTATTGAATTCGTAGCAGATCAAGAAAACACTGCTGTGATCTTTCCCATTGATTATTTAGATTTAATAGACAGTTTTAGGTCTTTGTACCTAGGAAGGGATACAAATGCTTTGGAATACTTTCCAAAGCACTCTTTATGGTTTTTTTAATATACACAACAGAGCAGATATTTTCCACAGTCTCTTTTCTTCCATGTACTTTTGCATGCTAGATAATAACTAAATTATCTGAACAAAACACTAGTTTGAAATACAGTTGTCCTAGTCAAAAATAATACCAGAACTAAAAAACAGCAGCAGTGTCTGAGGAAAAAGTAAATTCATCTGTAAAACGAATGAATACTGTGCTGGTGTGGTAACTTATTTATATCCCCATCATGCTTGTGTTTGAACAAATCACTGCTTGTACTAGGAACTTTCAAATCCTGACATGTAGGAAATATCACATCCCAATCACCAAATTCTGATTTTGGCTGGAACCATTCATATCAACTTTGAGCCACCCAGCTGAATAAAGTAAAGCCTTAATCTGCTGGGAAAGAATCTACAGATCTACAGCCAAAGCTGGACTAAAAAATGCTTGCCAACCCACCACCAGCTATTCAGAATAGCTATTTCAGAATCCTGAACTTTACCCAGTTTCTGAACCTGGGAGGGGGCAGCCCTGGATTTAAGTACAGACTGGGGGATGAGAGGCTACAGAGCAGTCCCTCAGAAATGGGTAGAATCATAGAATCACAGGATGCCTTAGATTGGAAGGAACCTTAAAGAGCATCCAGTTCCAGTGGTGGCAGTGACAGGGCCTGAGGGGATGGCATGGAACTGCATTAGGGGCGGGTCGTGTGGGGGTTAGGGCTCTTCACCACAGAGCAGTGGGCACGGCCCCAAGCTGCCAGAGTTCAAGGAGCGTTTGAATACCGTTCTCAGACATAGGGCTGGGATTGAGTTGGGCTCAGTGACCTTTGTGGGTTCCTTCTAAGCTGGGATCTGCAGGGAACGCAGAGCTGTATGCAGGCAGCACAGCACAGCACAGCACAGCACAGCACAGCACAGCACAGCACAGCACAGCACAGCACAGCACAGCACAGCACAGCACAGCAGCCTCCCGCCCGCTCTAGATGTCGCTCTTCCCCCGGCCAAGCCTAGCGCCGCTCCACAGCCCGGCCCGGTGTCTGACTCTCGGCAGCCCTGCGGCCCTGGCAGGTCCAGGACACGGTCCCGGTGATGGGCTGTGAATCTGGCTGAGAACTGGGTCCTAGCCGCTTGATAGCGTCCGAGAGCAAACCTACGGCACTGTTAGGTCCGTGCTGCTTTCTAGACATACAGCTGCATTAATCAAGGCACGGGGCACCAGAGTACGTGTCACACAAAAATCAGTTGTGACACCCTACATTTAATAATGCAAGTGTTAAATAATATACTGGAAAACTGTGTTGTATAAATGAGTAAAAGAGCCTTTTCAGAGAGATATGCAGGAAAAAAAAAAAAGTTCAAAGACTTAGCTCCAGCGTTCAGAAGCAAAATGATTTTTAAGAAGCTGGGCAAACTCCCAAAAGCATTTTGATAGCGTATGGACAGTTCTCGATTAACAATTTGTCTGCATCTGTACCAGCTAATGTGATTCATATTAAAAATGGAAAGGTTGAGAGGGGCAGATGTTGTGCTTCTTGAATGCACAATGATATTTTTGCATGTAGAATTTGAGAGACAGGCAGTGTCTGGCCTTTCTGCCCCATCACTCAGACACGGCTGCCAGACTGCTTCTAGCTGGCTGGGCACCGTTCCTGACTCACTCCCCTGTGTGGCCAACAGTGCATTGATTCTCATTGAAGCGAGACAATTTTCTCAGGTCTGGATTGTAAGAGTTGTTTTATAACCATGGGTCAGACTTCAGAAATCAAAATGGGGACTTGGGTAGTCAGAAACTACTTCTTAGGACCCCTTGTGAAGTCACTTGGCCAAAAGAGACTCAATGCTGACTTCACCAAAAAGTCCCCATACTCACACAAGTCTGTCAAGAGCTTCTCATCCTGGCAAAAAACAGTATCAGGGCTGATATCTCTATTGAATGGGGGCCCCCAAGCTGTAGCTATGATCTGGAGGGGATGCCCAGGCTTGATCCCACAGTAACAGCTGCTTATTTCAGAGGACAATAATACAACCTATTTCCTGTTGTTTACTCTCTCACATCCCACGCTATGTGCTTTATATCTAGGATCTGGAATCCTACATATAAATGAGAGTTGGAATGAGAGCAAGTATCAAAACTGATTTGCTTGCTTCCCCCATTCCTTATTTTGTGATATGACTATACTTTTTATGACAGATTTGCCTTTCAGCATCTTTTACTTGTGGAAAACTCAGTATGGTTCATACAGCCATTGATAAAATCTGTCACTGAAATCCCACTCTTCCAAGTGAATCAGAATTACAGCTCAGCTCTGAGAGTCCTCAAAGGGAATGCTCCCCTTGGTCTGCCTTTCCATTCTGATTTTCCCGTCAAATCTGCGTGGTGTCTGTTCTTTCATTTATCTTCTGTGCTGGGGCAGAAGAGTTCAGTTGCATGGCTGCATGCTACATTAGTTATTCAGAGCACTGATGCTTTATGAAAGCGGCCTGCAGCCATGAGGCAAGAAATTATATAGGTTTCTAACAGAGGAGAGACAGATGTCAGTGTGCATTCTCCTGCTGGACGAATAACTAGTTTCAGAAAAAGAAAACTAGCCCAGTATTTTAAAGGTAGAATGAGTTTTGTGCAACAATGTCTGGTACACAAGTATTTCTAAAGAGCTGATCAAAAGGGTTGCTTTCATTACTAATCACTTCTTGTTCTTTTTTGTAATGGCTGCAGACCTTATGCTGTACCCCTATCATAAGAGAAAGCTGGATTTGAGAAGAAAAATGATCTTAAGGTGATAACAAAAATACTATACACGATCAGTAAACATATTCAGTTGCAATTTTTCTCCTTTCTAAGTTTCCCACGTATTAGGGATTCCCTAACAATGTGAATGTCCTTTGCTGACAAAAGGCAAGCAGCTGCTCTGCCCTCTGCCAGGATCTCCAGGATCAAAACAGGCAAAGTAAAGGGAAAAAGAAAAAAATGATTTGAGGTAACTGTTGGAAAGGGGAAGAAACAAATTAACAAAAGGAGTTATAGTACTACAGTTAGTATCAGCTCAAACTTCTCGATCATTGCACGTGTGAGAAGGAAACGAGAGAACACCCATAAGACAGACACTAACACACCAAAATCCCACATCTAAGATGTCTGCAAGATGACACCTCCAGTCCACAGTCAGAGGAGACATAGGCAATCACAGAATCATAGAATGGCCTGGGTTGAAAAGGACCACAATGATCATCTAGTTTCAACCCCTCTGCTATGTGCAGGGTCACCAGCCACCAGACCAGGCTGCCCAGAGCCACATCCAGCCTGGCCTTGAATACCTCCAAGGATGGAGCATCCACAACCTCTTTGGGCAACCTATTCCAGTGTGTCACCACCCTCTGTGTGAAAAACTTCCTCCTAAAATCAAACAACAGAAATTGTATAACAAAACAGAACAAATTCTGAATGTGCTGGGCACCATCCTACCTTTCCTGGAGCCCCACAGATTTCATTCTGAAAGGAGACGGACTGGCACACGGGGGAGGTTTGAGCTCAGGAACACATTGGCCTTGAGGGTCCACTACCACATTGACAACCTTTGGAGCCTGTTCAGGCTGGACCATGCTGTTGGTAGTCTTATATTCAGACCGAGATGTCTGCAGGTGAAGTGGTGAGAGGTGGATCTCTTGCTTCTTTTCCTTCTCTTGTCTCAGTGACAATTGGATCTTCTCCTTTAATCTATACAGAACCTATTGGAACAGAGAGGAGAGCCCAATTCTGATTCACTGGTAAACAAGGTAAAGAAGAAACCACAAATACAATAAGATTGCTAAATGTGGCTTTTATTCCTAGAAAGTAAGCCACAACTTATGTTGCATGGAATTTCTCACAGCAGGATAAATATTTTCATTACATAAACCACAGAGCGTGCACGTGGGCGGCAGAGATTTTTAACAGTTCTTGTTGTGAGCCAGTAATTATTTGTAATACCAGCATTATTACAGGGACAAATAACGTAGAATGGAAAATAGTCACAAAAATCTGTATGAAGAAGGAAACATGATTAATAAAGTAACTGTAGACAAATGTATAAGGATTTTAGCAAAGGAGAGACAATGACACAGAATAAAACAGATGCTTATAGTTGAGCAGGGTAATTTTACCAGGCCACTTTTATAAGGGTAGGATGCTACTGCCCCAAAATACTTCTCGGTTTCTCAATATCCTTATGGAAACATTACCTATTCTGTAATAAATCTGAACGGACACATAGTTTATGAAGGTATTTAGGGATTTGTGACTGTTCAGAAACATGTTTTACAATTACCAAGACACTGACATCTCACAGTGTATATGTGCAGCAAAAGCTTTTCAGAAACTTGTACTGATCTTCTTCCATTGAGCTCCATGCTGATATTCTCATACAGGGGCTTGGCAAGAGCTGACAGATAGCAAGCGCTCAGTTCTGTTATTCCAAAGGAGCCTATGTTACACTGGTGTAACTGTCCTCATCTCTTGAGGGGAACATCAAAAATACGGTCTGAGCTATGGCTGTTCCACTTACAAAATGCTCCTAAGAGCCATGAAACTTCCGACAATTACCAGTGCATCTTTTGTGACAGTCACACTACCATAAGTATTACGTTTGGAAATGGTTGAAAGGTGCTCACACAGCTCTATGAAGGTACTTGCACATATCTGTATACTTACCACTCTGCTTGCAAAGCCATAAAAACTGAGCCTCAACCAAAGCAATTTTTCTGCTGCATTTTTTGATGTCTATTTCCCTGCTAGCACTGCACGGAGATCTATCACTCCAAAGCTTTTCAGTGAAGACTGGATATATCTGACGAGTTTGTTTTTTCAAGGATTAGTGTTAGAGGTTTAGCTGGGAACTGACCTAATGTCATTAGCAATACACCCATTAAACAAGACTTAGCTGCGTAAACCATCTGTTCATTCAGAAGAGTTTAGAATTAAATGGCACAGATAAACTCTCTCGGCCACAGTTTTGCAGAAAAACAGCCCTGCTATGAAGCAGGGACATAGCTATCAGGGATTTGAAATATTTTAACCCTTCATCACAGTGACTTTGGCCTCATTTGCTTCTGGAAACCATAAGCACAGATAAGACAGTCACTGTCATGACAGTGTTAACCATACCTTCTTGTCTCTGATGTGCTTAAACATAGTTTCTTTCCCTGGAGATCCCAAGAAATAATGGCTCTGGGTTCCAAAACTGTACTGTTATTAGTTCCTAAACTTTTTAATACATTTAATTAAAAGATTCAAGGGGAAAAAAAAAAAGAAAAAAAGACAGCCAATACTTGCAGAAGTTGAAAAAAAGCTGCAGAACTACATGTGATCCTTAGCAGTGTGAACCAGTCAGTTTTTAAATGAATTCCAGATAAAAGTAAGAAAAAAATGATGATGGCCAAAAAGGCAGTGGTCAATCAAGTTACCAAGCTCTGAAAAGTAAACTTGGTTGTGTTATTTCAAGTCTCTTTAATCATATCTGTCAGTATGGGTGGAAATGGATATGAAGGCCTTAACTAGGAAAACTGATTCTGTATTGATACCTCAGAAGACTCATTATGTAGATAATAAAGAAGCAAGGAGCAATATGAAGTACTGTTTTCCAGGACACGCACAGGGGGTCAACTTTTCACTTTTCATGTATTAGATCTAAGGTTCAAAGCCAACTTCAGTGGGAAATTAATTCTTTTTTTTCTTTGTCCCCTGACTCGGCGTATGCGGAAGAATGATGGGGTGCTCACACCATGATAATCATTCTTCATTTCTGCTCAGTGTTCTACAAAGGAAAGCTGATGTGATAGCTTGGCCAGTATCTCCAAGCTACCCATTCAAACTGCCAGTAGAACTCCATTTTTCATCTTCAGAGAGAAATGGGAAACCACAAAGAGAGAAGTAGGTTTCTGGGATGAAGTTCTTGGCAACTGTTATACGGAACAGCGATACAAAAACTCATCTGCCAAGAGGTATTTAGGGCACCCAGGACGGAATAGCAAAATCTCACCAAAACCAAGGAAATGAAGATGGTTCACTCTAATTAAAAGTGTTCTCTAACAAGTGCTTATCAACATGCATATGTGGCTGTGTGCACATCTCTGCATGAGCCAAGCTGATGCGTGTATGTACGTGAGAAGAAAGCCAACCAAAAAAAATCCCCTTCAACTCTGGGGAAAGAATGAAATAAAGCATTAGTCATGTCATATAATGTACTACTACTGCAAGGTATTTGAATACCTTGATTTGAATGCACTATAAAAGGTTTTATAGAAACAGAATAAAAGAATTCAGGCAATCCAGAACTAGTTTATACACAAAAATGTTATTTTTGAGTCAGCTTAGACACTATTGCAGTATAATTAAACTGCATATCTTTAAACTGGTAAAAAAATGCTGGAGTTGGTGGATTGATATTAGTTAGATGTAGATATCCTGTACTTTAATTGCTTTCAAAAAGCCTGAACCAGATTATGAATCTTGAAACTTGTGACCTTATAAACAAATGAAAAAATGGATATTGAAATATTGGTCTTTTTTTTGTTATTCAGTACTCTTTTTGAAGGAACTCCAAATTACAATCATGAAGTTGAAAAATATTCCTAATTCAAGGAAGAATCTCCCCAGAGCATCAAATAACCGTTCATAATTTATAAGACACTGGAGCCAGTAATAAAAATTTAGACTCCCACGTTTGTTGACAAGACAAAATTCGTATCTTTCAATATTTTAAATGAAAAAATAACTAACTTTCTGATTTTTTTTTGAAGTGAAAAGAACCACATCATTTGGAAAACCACTTTATAACAACTAAAGCATTTCATAAATTGAAAATGATACTTCCAGACCATTCAAAACATCTATTTATAAAGTTTATATTAAAAAGAGAAAAGGAAAAAAAAAAAAAAAAAAAGGATATGCAAACACACTGGTTTATCAAAACAGGAAAAATTAGTAAGAAAGAGTAATAGCTAACAATTTAATCAACTGCCAAATATTGCACTGTTTAGTGATAGCTCAGTCATTTCTCTTTGTAAAGCAAAAAATAGAGTTCTATTTTACACATAGGAGCACTGAAGCTGTTATTCCTACTTAATACTTTACTGAGTGTGGTTTACAAATGATACACAATGTTCCAGCAGAAGCAAGCCAGTGTTCCCACTGCTGAGGGGAGCAGGAGCTGAGTGTTGGTCTCCATGTCTAATGCATTCCTTCCTACTCCATACTTTAAAGGATGCTTCCAAGTCACTGGCACACGCTGCTAAGCTATCTGCTTTTGGACCCTTCTGCCAAAAAGCATCTTGCATTCTGTTTCTCCAAAGTAAAAATCCGAAGTAAAAGTACTTACTTCTAGAGTTACCTTGCTATCTTGGAGTGAGATGGCATAGAAATGAAATGACTAGGAAGTAGGAGTTGTGAAAAAGAACAATTTTCATGAGAGACTAAGTTTGAATAAGATTTTGTTATAAATTCGAACATTTAAATCTTCAGACAAAATGTTCTTTCCATCCTAAGGTTATAAGTGGGAAATCTGCCTAGATTAAATTAAACATTAAATGTGTTTGCAAGCAAAATAACTGAAAAGACTCCAAGGTACTATGAATTCATAAATGATGAGAATTTTCACAGGATTCAGTAAACTCATATGTTTATGTACCATGGGAGACATACAGTATGTGAGCTTTAACTCAGGAGAAATGCAGAATGGCATGGGAAAGTGGATGGTGGTCAAGCCTTGTGCCTGGTCTGCATGACCTTTGCACAGCTCACATTCAGCACTGTGTTTCCAACAACCAGAAACAGTGAAGTGTCTATGTTGTTCAAGAACACTGTCATTACTTTGTGTACTTACCTATCACTTCAGTTTAGAATACGTATATTCAATAGATGAACATAGACACACACTTTCTCTCTTTCTAACAACTGAACATTACCAGTAGCTTATGATTATGGCTTTTTTTTTTTTATTATCCATTAATTGAAACAGTAGGCTAACACAGCTTCAGTGATCTGGGACCTTAGTAAGAAGGCTGAGAAGTCATCATTCACATCACTGCATAGTTACTCTGCAAGCTTAGAGACTGTGATTTACTTCTTCAACTTCCTTCTAGATAAATTCTGCAGCTGGATTGAAAACATTAAAACATTTCAAGAAATGTATGTCTTCAAAGTTTGGCTTCACAGCATGATGAGAGCTTAGTTTTTAGCAGCTCTGAAGAAACATGTCTCATATAAAGAATGTGACTCTATCCTTCACACTGAGAAAAGTATGAAGCAAAGAACAGCAAAAAAAAAAAGAAAAAAAAAGGTAAAAAAGTAAAACTTACCATTAAACAAGTTACTAGGATGACAAAGATGCTGAGAAATATGACAACCGCGTAAAATCCTTCTTTGCTCCAGATTTTGTCTGCTTCCCGCTGGCCTTGCAAAACATTTTTCTTTTTTAAGAAGTAAAAAAGAAAGAGGAAGAGAGAGAAAAAAAAAATTACGCAGTAGCACGGGCAGATGAAATAGCTCCCGTCAGGCACCAAACCCCATCTCCTGCAGCCACAACTCACGTTCCCAAGCCGATGACACTTATTCTGAGCCCCTGCCCCAGCTCAGCACCCTGCCTGTGTGTGGCCCTGGTGCCACGTCAGATGACCTGAGATCTTCTCTGTGACTGCTGCTCCCATACCAGCAAACCCTTGCTTTGAGGCTTAAGCAAACAAAGCTCGTGCTCTTCCTTGGAAACTACCTGGCTGACCAGAGGAAAGGGCAGCGCTTCGGCGTGGGCTGAGGAAACAACTCATGCTGCCCTTTTCTCCCACTGCTTATCTCCTGCCCCACCGCCCACACGCCAGCCTCCAACCTGTTTGCACTTTACACAGTGACAGCAGGTGACTCGCCAGGAGCCATGCGCCCTGCTGCTGCCGCCTTTACCACTGACACCTGCACGGATGTTACGTGCACAGCAAAACTCCCATTACGCTAAAAGTTCTTTCAGAATTCTACTAGCAGTAATTCTGAATGTGCTTCCAGTAATCTCGTTACTTCTGGGTTCCTGCTGATCCTACACTTCTGTGCACACTCTAATTTGAAGAACTCCCGGGGAACTCATGGAGGTTATGAAACAATAATAATTGCAAAAGCATGTATTTTTGGCTTTACTGTAGTGGGGCGAGCTGTTAAAGAATCAGAATTTCACTACGTTTCTAAATATATATGGTAGCAGAAACAGGGTACGTGCACTCTCATCCTAACTGCAACATGTTATTTACAAGAAAGTATGCTCTCTTGCAAGAACTGGAACCTTCTGCTGCTTGGATCCTTGACAGAAGATAAGAAGACACTGCTCTCCTCACCACCGTTCATTTTCTTTCCACTTCTTTAACTGCACATTCAGTACAGTACTGGGGGAAGCACACATATCTTAAGTTCCGTTTCCACTTGGCATGTTCAAAGTCTCTGTTTTTCCCCTTCACTGAAATTCATAGAATGGCTTGTATTGGAAGGGACTTTAAAGAGTATCAAGTTCCAATACCCTGCTGTGGGCAGAGCTGCCACCCACTAGATTAGGCTGCCCAAGGCCCCATTCAAGCTGGCCTTGAAATCCCCTAATGTCTTTATTTACAGTTCTTATTAACGAATGAGCTGCCTTCTCATGGCACATTGGCTTTCCTTCCTCCCAGGGACACCGTGTTGGGGCTAAGAATTGCCCTGTTTCTACATAGGGAAGAGTTTGTTCAGGGATGAGTGGCTGCTTGCTGGACCTGCATTACTGCAGGGACCCTCCAGGACTTAGGATAGACAGTAAACTCCTTTGGACATCATCATATCAAGCAGGCTCCCCAAACTGTCCACGAGTCCCCCAGATTTAGAGAGCCCTGATGCAACTGAACTCATCTAGTAAGGCCTGCTGAGGAGGAGAGCATGTCCTGGGGGAAAGGGAAGGCAAACAAATACCAGGCTGAATGCTGCATCCCATTGTAATGTGCACATTCTCCTTTCAGTGAAGATTTGTGGCCTGCCTGCTTTAAAAACAGGCAAGACAATGCTATTGCAAGATACTTCACAGATCACACTGTCACGAGATGCAAGTGCACAGAAAAGCATCATATAGCATGGTAAATTCACAGAGAATTGCTTGCTAAAAATAAAAATGTATACATATAACCAGAACTTGGCTGCTTTCAGCATCATAAGTAAGAGTTTCCTTGAAAGTCACAGCATGGAAATCCTTTACCTGCTGAAGTACAGAAACAGACTTATAAAGGGTAAAAGGTTTCAATTAACCAAAATTCATTAGTGTTACTAAACTTTTTTAGCGTATTTATATTTTATTTAATGTACTTAACTGATACTAAATGAATTACCTCTATAGTGTCTGTCTAATGGTACATGTATTCAGCATATGCTTTTCCCAGATTTGTCTTTTGAAAAGGAAATCTCAAACAATATCAACAAATGCTGTAAAAAAAAAAAGAGTGAAAAACAAGTATGTTATGGCTTTCACAGGTTCAGCACACCACCTTGAAACAACAAAGCAGTCCCTTCACCCAAGGAAGGAAATCTCTCCCCCTGGTCTAACTGAGCAGCATTCGGGACAGCAGAATCCTTCCTTCAGCTGCTTCCCAGTGACAGAAGAGGCTGTGACCTCCAGCAACTGAGTCATTTCGCTTCCATGATAAGAAATTGCTCTCTGAAATGTTAGCACTGCTAAGTCAGAACTTTGCTCTTGGGTCTGAGAGATCTGATAAGAAGGACAGCAGTTGCCACATGCACTGCAAATTGCTAACACCCAGGAAACAAGCTCACAGGACAGCCAAATGCTGAGGGAAAAGCAAAAGAAAAGATAGGAAGAAAAGCTCAAGCTGAACAGCAAATAGGCACAACTAGTAAAGGCGTGAGCAATACAAAAGCATGGGGCTGGCTAGGGAGCACCAGTAGCACAGGCCCTATCTGGTCCCAGAGCAAGCCTGGCTACACTCTGGAGGGTGGACACCATGTTCATTATCATGTTCTTAGTGTCTGACTCCATTCTGTAAGCAGTCTCCTTAGTCAGGTGAGTGATTTAGGCAAAATTAGCCTGGTTCATATAAATAGTTTTAATTCAACATCATTTAAGATGGGAAAAAAATCACATTCTGTATTCTACAGAGTCCCATGTTATTGTCAGCCTCACAGAAGAGTGCCTGCACAGGTGACTGCTTTGCTCTAACGTGGAAAAATGTGTGTTTAGAAAAAATGACTTTTTATGGACTTAAAAATACCAAACATTATATCTATTCACCCTTCTGGTCTTGCTACAGAAACCTAGCAGGTTATTTCTACAAGTGAAATGGGCAGCCAGCAAGAGAGACACCAACCTGAAGCAATCACTGTAAAATCAGGAACTGAAAGATCCTGTCAAGATTTCAGGAGCTGCCAAGAAAGTTAATCCTTCTCTGGAAAAAAAGGTGAATGCTTAACTTGGGCCATTTAACCTCAACTACTTCCTTAGGCTGAAACACTAATGAAAACATGGCACATGACAGTTCAGACCTCATAGGAAAGCTTCTGTAGAGCTGGGGATCAAATTTAGGATCATAAAGGGTTCACTGAAGTTCATACTGGGTTGCTTTGATTTTTTCTGCTATTCTAACTGTGTTAGCAGAGGACTGCCGAGAAATCACTTCCCCATAGAGAGGGAGGAACACCAGGGACCTCATTGAATTCTTAACATCCCCTATGACAACGCTTCCTCAAACACTCTAACTATGCTGTGCTAAGCTACTGCCAAGGTCACCTTTCAGTTTCATGATGATTCTCTCCATTCTGGCATTCAGCCCTTACACGTGTGTGCGATGAAGTGTTGTGATTTCATAGAAGAGCTGTCAGCCTGCAGGGCCCTCCTTTGTGTGCCAGTCAGCTCACTGACTTATGGCTTCTGTACGCTTTAAGTGCATGGCTGCTTCCTTTGATTTCTTCTCTAGCAGAAGTTAATATCACACACTTCAAAAGCAAACAATAGAAGCTTATGCAAGGCTGCTGTAATTGTACATTTTGGGATTGCATAATTTTGGAATATACTCTTTCATGGAGATTTCTCCTTAGTCTACAACTCCCAGCTAACAGTTAGTTTATCTCAGAAAACACAGTAAAACTTACTTTAGTCACCATAACTTCAGATATTCCTTTATCCAAAACTACTTCGAAGTCATCTTCTATTCTACTGAGCTCTGAAATTCAATATTATTTTCTTTTTATTCTCTCAGCACAATTTTAAGGCATTGGGATTCTCAGAATGTAATGACACACACTGCATAGGTGATTGAATTTAGTCCCATCAAGAAGCACCAGTTCAGCAGCTACTTGTCTTTGGGAAGTCTGCTCACTGCCCTATGACACCACAGATCAGAATACAGCCCTAAATTCCACTTCAGACACAAACTTTTAGAGCAAAATAAAAGAACAAATGCTGCAACTACAATAAGCCATTGGAAAAGAAAGGATATATGAAAATATCTATTGGGTTGGATCCCTGAAGTGGCAATGACTCGACTGTATTAAAATTTCATGTTCCCACAGGTACACTTTTCCATTCTACAGCAGGCAGTGGTTCCTACAGCAAAAACATACGGGAAATCTGCTCTTCCAACAACTGCATAATAAGAAAGTATGATATGAATTTTGAGAAAAGTGATGCAATTGAAAATAAATCCATCAGTGATTAATGCATCAGTAGACGTGAATTTGCTAATTACTACCAGAACAAATGGAACCACAGTTCCAGACACCTATATCCACTGAGAATTTTGCTATTCATGGTATCAACATGGGCTGAGACTTTAGGAAAGAGCTTCAGTTCTCCACCCCAGTTTTCCCACCACATCTTAGTAAAGTTTCTTCTTTCCACCACCACTGGCTCACTGTAACTAGGAGTCTAGCACATGCTAAGCTCTGTTAGAAAGTGACAACCAGGCAAACTCAAGAGAGGTACGTCTGAGATGGGCTGAGCTGCCTGCTGAAGGTATCTTTTTCATTCTGATTACTGCAGAGAGAGCTGGTAGCCTTTCAAATCTAACACAGCTAATAATGAAAAAGGCAACTAATACTAGAGAAGAATTCTAGTTCTAACATCTCCGAGCCACTATCTGGAAAGAGGAGGATCATACTTCCTTTCTGCACAAATGCATTGCTAATGTATATGTAATACTGGTTGGGAAGAATTCAGAAATGTTGGTGGAAGACTACAATTCATTCATTCATGATTTAGTTAGGGCTGATAGCTGAGTGAAAAATAAATGGTTAGTAGTTGATCTGAGTAGTTGATTAGTTGCCTTTCAGCTGCTGCTCTCTGTTGAGTCTTACACATGCAAACAGATTATCAAGATTGAAAAGGAATAATAGTGTAAATAGCAGCATAAAACTGCAAGATTTTTGCAGGAACAGGGTTTAAGCTGTATAATTTGCATGCAACTGAAATATCAAAATGACCTTTTGTTACTCCAGCAGTATTAGAAAGAGAGAAGGAGGTAGAATCTGCACAACTTTCATTCTAATCATCCTTTTCTATCAGATAATCTCTGGTTTTCTACACTTTCTTTCAGAGATAAATTGCAAATACCTGAGCAGCCCAGACTACTGTCTAACATAGATGGGATTTTGATTTCAGCAACTGGGTTTTTTCCAGCATCTTTTCATAACTTGATGACATTTCTCCATTCATCTATTATTCATGTATGTTCTTCTCCCACATCTACCTGAAGTGTTATTTGTAACTTAAGCACTTGAACTGATAATTGCATTTATCACAACTGTCACTCTCATATGTTTCAGTAGCAAAGGATATTGTAACCTAAAGTGAGCCTAGCCTAGGTTGTAAAGTGGGCAATAAAAAGGCCTGATTTGACTTCTGGACAACATCACTTGGCTGCATTTATTTCATTAGAACAGCTAAAACCTGTGAATTGCCTCATTTTCATAGTGGCAGATTGCTATAGGTCATGTAAAATTGCACTAAACTGACACTGGTTTTAAGTTGTCTTTTTTATACTGAAAACATCTTCTAGATTGTTAAGCAGGGTTAGAACCCCTAAAATGAGCACAATCATTTCCAATCAGCAGAAAAACAGGTGAATATAGCAGCTGAGCACTGGCTCAGGTTTAGATTCAGAAAGACATGTGCTCTCAGAATCACAGGGTTTGGAAGGGACATCAAGAGATCATCAAGTCAAACTCCCCTGATAAAGCAGGTACCCTACAACAGGTTGCACAGGTAGGCGTTCAGCCAGGTCTTGAATATCTCCGTAAGAGGAGACTCCACAGCCTTTCTTGGCAACCTGTTCCAGTGCTCTGTCACCCTTACCATATAGAATTTCTTCTTCATGTTAGTATGGAACTTGCTATTCTCAAGTTTTAGGCCATTACTCCTTGATCTATCATGAACAACACGGAGAAGAGTCTGGCCTCATCCATTTGTCTCCCACCTCCCTTTAGATATTTATAAACTTTTACCACATCCCCCTTCTTTTCCTCAGGCTGAACAGACCCAGGTTACACAGCCTTTCCTTACAGGGGCCCTTACTCATTTCTGTGGCCCTGCACTGGATTTCTTCTAGGAGATCCCTATCTTTTTTGAACTGGGGAGTCCAGAACTGCATGCAGTAGTCTAAGTGTGGCCTCACCAGGGCAGAGCAGAGGGGGAGAATAACTTCGTTTGACCTGCTGGCCACACTCTTTTTAATGCTCCCCAGAGAGAGCTCCTCTCCAGCAGGTCATCCTCTAACCTGTACTGATACATGCAGTTATTTCTCCCTGAAGGAGTACTCTGCAAATATAACTCTTAGTTGTAGGGAGAAACAGTTCATCAGAACCTTTCCTTTTTCTGCAAGGGGAACTAGATTCTAATGCTTAAAGAGCCTTAAAAAGCAATTTTAAAGCAACTTAGCAGGGCTAGCTGTGTAATTCCTGTACAGCAGTAGTGCCATCTTAGTTGACATATTCCCTCATTCATGAGAACTTCAGCCTAAGAACTACTGTGGCTCTAAGATCTGCCAAATTTGTAACAAACTACAGGTTAGAAAGGTGATAACCAACCTCAGGGGAGACCTCTGTTATTCCAAACTGTGATAAACTCTGATGCAAAATGTTGATATTAAGTGAACGCAGAACTTCTTCAGATGGGAGTGCATCAGAAATTCCTGGCTTTCTGTTCAAGGGAGACACAAACAGTTCCACGCAGTTCTTCTTGCCCTAGAAAAATAATAACGATAATAATAATTAGTATAATTAAAATAATAAAAGGAGAATCATAGGAGCGGTCTGAGACTAGATAATCTGCCTACTTTAACTATATCTCCAGAAATGAAAGCACAGAACAGAAAGACTGCAACCCGCTCTGTGAGGAGAGCACACTTATTCCCTGGCTCCTTAAATTCCAGCTGACTGCGCAGGAAAATGCAAATTCTCTATGTGACCAGATGTGCTTTGTCTTATTTACTATTGACAAGGCCTTGGAACCACTGAACAAGACAGGTCAACAAAATATGGGAAAGAGCCATAGATAGGGACAAGGGTGAAGACTCTGGAAATACTTAACTTATGGTTCTGATCCCAGCTGAAGGGCAGCCCTGTTTTGGGTGCTGGGCCTTAAACAGGAATGCTTAGTATAATGCTGTGGTATTATGGCATTGTGTTCTAATCCCACGTTCACATGTTGTGAACGCACACTATAACTAACTACAATGTATTTTCAGTAGACCGCAGTGTAACTCCCCAAGAGAGCACAATGAAATGAAAGGATGCTTAAAAAGTAGGCTGAGCATGCCAGCTTCTCCCCCCCATTAATTCCTGCCCTGATTTTGTTGTTGCAGTTCTAGTAGTGCAAATGGTGCTATGTTAGAGATGTCAGCAATGATGACTGCAGCAGAGCATCAAAAGAAGAGATTGCCAGAGAGTTTCTCTACTTGGTTGTGATGGTCTGAGATCAGTGTTGATGTCCACAAAGGGTGTGTGAATCCAACTTAAGAGCTTACCTCACTTTAGTCACCTAAATTACCTCCAAAGCCAGCACAGAGAGACTGGCTTCTCCAGTGAATGACTGAATCCATCCTAAAATAACCAGGCACTCAATGCTTCTTCAATCACCCTTCTCCACAGTGCCTTTGGAGGAAACCTACATCAGCAGCTCAAACTCGATTGAGTGAGATGAAATGAATTTTGATGTGCCAGCACTCTGCATGAAAAGATCTGGCTCATGGTAGAAGAACAGGAAGTAAGAATAGTGCCTCCTAAGCTGTATTTTTATCACTTGTGAATTCTTACTTTCTGCCTGTGATTTTAAGAGCAAACGTAGCAAAAGATTGTGTCCTTCCTACATCAATAAAAGACAGTAACTCATAGCAGTGTTTTACAGATGTTGAGAAGACTAATTAATTAATTAAGGTATTCTGAGCTCTGTGCAGGTTCAAAACACTATTACCTCTTCCCTTAGATCAATCAAGAAGAGAAAGTAAAGTCAGCAGGAAAATGAACAGCACTTTTCTTCTGCTTGGTTAGGTAATTTCCACAGAGCTGAGCAAGAAGGCAACTGAGGGACTGGGTGTGTTGAAACATGCACCTCAAACTGCAACATTCCTTTTTTAGTTTTGTTTTTCTCTGAATATATCTTTCATTTGAGTTAATACAAAGGACAAAGGAGAATCAGCATCACTTGTCAGGAATGAGCGGCATCCTGGCAAACATGAAAAGAGCCGTGCTGCATTCCTGTTCATCTTCTCTGATGTATGTCTTGTGTGATCCTTTCTCCCTGACACATAATTTGAAGAAGCTTTATAGCCCTTTTTGATGTATACAATTCTATTGAGCTATCAAGGCAGGCAATACTTGCTTGCTGAACCTGTCAGCTTTCTTCCCTAATATTCAACTTGCAGGTAGAATAACTCTTTTTCCCAGTGCAATATGAATTGAATGCTAGCAATATACACATGATGTTGGTTTTTCTGTGTCTGCATCATGTCTTAATTCTCAAAAAAAAAAAAAAAAAAAATACAACAGCCTTAAGAATGTATGCTCTCAACCATCCACAGAAAAGCATACTGAGAAAATTATTTTTAAAACATCTTCACTGTTGGAAGGAGATTTCTTCTACAAAAACGATATGTTAGCATTAAGTGAATATAGTCTACAATATCAAAGTAACAAGTAATTAACGTTGATATTGTGAGGAGACATTTAATTCACTAATGGATGGTCTGATGGTAAATTGTGAGGATGCATTCAAAAGGCAGAAGCATGTGTATTTTTTGATTAAGATTCAACCTCTGAGAAACAAAAGTGGCTTTTGGTAAATGTGATGTAGAAATGCACTGGAATGCAAACTAAGGGATAAAAAAACTGCTTACGAATAAGACAAAATAAATTCATCTGACTTCATTTTCTCTCGACTGTAACTGAGAATGGTTTCCTTTCAAAAGGAAACCAAAGTCATTTTGTAATGGAGATCCATTTTTCTGTAGCGCACTTCTGGAAAAAAAATCTATCAGAAAAATAAGTGTTTTTCTGTCTTACTTTATTGAAGTTCTCCATGATGTCAGGATAATAAATAAGAGAACCCTAAATCACTGGGTAAATTTTATTGTATATGGCCTTTTGGTACTTACAATGAGTCTGTTGATGTGAACTTGCTGAGGTAACAGTCCCAGCGCTGCAGCCACTCCTTGGCGAAATATCCGAAGCAATGTGATATTCAGCTTGTTTATGTCCATTTGCAGTGTCTGAAAAGCAAAACCAGTTCAAATGAACTCCTTGCTCAACATATTTAGTTTTAAACATACCTGATCTCTTGGATGCTCACTGACTGTTGTTTTTTGTTTTTTTTTTCCTAGAATGAAAATCAATGTAATCTACTTGCAGTGCAATATGGAACAAATCTAAAGGAAAATGTAACCGTCTTAAACACTGCTTTTAGCAAAGTACTGCCTTTTCTCAACAACATTCAGAATAGATTCCAGACGTTTTCGGCTAAATTCCTCAGCCAAGTCACAGTGCTCAAGGTAACAGAATTGCTGCATTGGAAATGAAAGGCATTGAGCAGCAATCCACCCCTAAAAAGTAAGATGCTGGATTTACACAATGAAGATTTGCTTTGAGTATTTTTCTTAAGAGTTTCTCCTTGCAGTAAACAATCGATCACACCTAGTGAAATTACACATCTTTTATTTTGATGGTCAATTTCTGAGATCAAACAAAACAAACAAACAAAGTGAAAGCGTTATGGATACATTCCACTTGCTTGAATTTCCCAAACTTCATCATCTCAGGCTATTAATTCTTAGCTGAGATGAACCAAGGCAATGAAACATTTTCTGTGTCAGAACTATCACAAAATTTAAATATTTGCTCAGGTTCAAATCCTTCCTGTGAAGTCTATGGAATTTTACCCAGGAAATAATTAAGCTTCAGATCTTTTTCCCAGAAGACCCAGATATATCTCTGCAGATGACACATGGTGGCCAACACTCCCATGTGGCACTCTGGGGACCCTTTCTTGGCTTCTGTGTTCCATTTGTGGACAATACACAGTGGAAATAAGAGGAGAGGAAGTATACTGGATAGTTTCAGATAACCCACAGCATTTCTGGCAGGGCACTACCTCAGGAACTGATCAGTTTCTGACTGAGCCAGTTGACTTGAGCTGAAAAATATTTTTTATTTTTTAACTTTCTACTTAAAGCCAGCTTGCTGCTTTGAGGAACCAAGCAAGGATTTCTCCCTCCTAACCAGAGTGGCATAAAGAGAATTAAATATCCATAGGTCAGGCACCACATCATGAATGTGGCTACAAACAGAAACAAATATCAGTTTTCCCCAAAAGAATCCAAAACAAAACACCATGCATTTTGACTGCTGTTATTTGGGGTGTTTACGAATTATAATGTAAAACTGGGAGTAGTTTGCTTTCCTCTTCTACTATCAATTTGATCCTTGCATTGGTATTGTTTTTCATTTTGTTCTCTTTTATCACACTTTTTTATACTAATGGGGTTGTCAGGTCTTGATACATCAGGTAAGATCTGCTCTCAGCATACTCACGTGCTTTAATTTAACTGGAAGAATTATAGCAGTCCTCACTTCCAATAACCCTTTCTACCTTGTCATTTTCAAAACAGTCTCCTTGTTTCTTCCTGAATAAGACAATTTGAGTGGCCGTCACTGAAACAGAGGAATGTGCTGAGAATAGAGACATTTTCAGCAGGTCTGAGCTCCTGCTCTTGGGTGCAGTGAAGCTGCCCCCACATAAAAAGCTGACAGCCCAAAAGATCTGGGATAAATGAGAAGGGGAGCTGCTGCTGAGACAGGAGGGCTGTTGTGGGAGTCCCTAGACATCCATCAGGATGAAATAATGAGGGAGAAACCTCTTGTCTGAGTCAATGACCCTGAGGTTAAAGGGGTGATGCTGCGTTGTTACTGAACAAAACTAGAAAGAGTAAAATCAAATACATTCACTTAAGTATATATAGGCATTAGATTCCATTAAGTGAGATGCTGTTACATAACACATTAAGAGCTCACTGACAAAGACTCAGAAATGAAACATCCAGAAAAATATTCAGCTTCAGATGAAAGATAAGATATTAAAAAAGCTGTAAGAAGGTAATGTCCACCTAATAAATTTAATACACTAGAATTACAGTCCACATTATCCAGGGGCAATAAAATGTCGTGAAATTTTGTTATCTTCAGGAGAATCCTATTTCCTTCTACCTGGCCCGAATTTGGTGCACCATGTCCTATAAAAAATAACCATAAAAGATTGCACAATTTATCCGTCTCTGTATAACTACATACATATTATGTATTAGTGTTTCAGGGAAAACAGAAGAGCACAGCACTCCATTGCTCTGGATTCAGTCTGCTTAGAAAGCTCACCTGGCTCCACAGCTGGAGATTTTAGGACCCCTTCAAGACACTTCCCAGAACATCTTATTTTCTGAGGTTGGCCACACTGCGACATGGTGCGATGGCTGAAGGTTGCATGCAGAACTATTGTTTGTCCACACACCAAGTATAAGTCATTTGGATGGGCACACGTGGGCACTGCCTGGGCTGGCTGCCAGTCACACAACACAGCTCTACAGGAGCTTGCAGTGTTGGGAAGAAATTTATCCTTAAGCCTCATCCCAGCATGCTCCCTATGCAGTAGTAAAGATTGTGAACATTCATAAAAAAAATGAAAGCAACAACAAAAAATAACACCCAAGATGTAAATTGTAAGGAAAAAACCTCACTTTTTTTTTTTTTTTTTTTTTTTTTTAAAGAGCTTTGCCTTGCTATCTGTTGAAGGAATTCTCTTCTTAATTGCTGATGCCGCTGTGAAGCTTAGTTTCTTGGCAATGACAGTGAAAAGTAGGTAAGAAGAACACAGACTGCCCTTTTCCACATAAGGCAGCACACGGGAGTGCATTTGTCTCTTTTTAATTAGGAAGAAGCCTAGTAATCCAGAATATGCTGCTTTGGGAATGGGATTTCTATCTGAATCAGAGAAAAACAGCTTCTAGAAATGCCAGATGGGACTCCGCGAGCTCCTGCATTACAGAAAGCAGCATATCAGTGCTCTGTGCTCTTATCCTCTTGTTTGTATTAGAGTCTGAATAACAGAGCAAGAATGGACCAGACTGGAGACAAGTTCAGCATCCTCTGGCCAACTCTGGATGCTAATGGAAAATGACAGGAACAAGGCAGGAATACACTCTTTTTTCAGGTTACAAGAAAAAGAGGAAAGAAAAAAAACCTCAAGTCTTACCTATTCCCATCAGTTAAGTATTTCTAAAACATTTTAATAATGTTTTGTTTGAGCACAAATTTAGTGACTAAAATAACTGGAACAAGGTTATTGTGCCATTCTGATGGCATACCTTGATAACATGTTAACCACAGTCCATAAAGATGGGATTAGAGTAGAAAACTGATACTGGATGAACTGCAAAAGCAGCAATGCCTGCACAATAGACAAACAGTGCTAACCTTCATTAAGAGAATCACTCCTGGAACAGGAACATGCCTGACAACCTACAGATTATAACTGCACAAACAGAACCATTATATATTCCAGTACTGTCTGCAATAACATGCGAAATTAACCACTGTAAAGTAAATGCATAGCAGTAAATGAAGTATTAGCACAGCTACACAAGGCATGCCTTACTGTGGTACTCCAGTTGCTCCTTTTGCTTTGGAGAAGCAAGGGCCGTACATCCCAGTCAGACAGCATCAATCATTTACCCCTGCTCCTCCACAGTGTTTACCACCTCTTACAGCCCACTCCCCGAGGAGCTCACACTTCTGGGTCTGCTGCCTCTGGTGGCAGGAGTGAGTTGCAGAGCCCAAAGGCAGATACACCAGAGGACTCAGGTCCCCCAGCAATTACAGATCTGAATATTGCAACTGTAGCAACAGTTTCTAGGTGTATCTGATCCAAGAAAAACAGGTAGCTGAAAAATAAAGAGATTTCTGCTTGTAGTGGAAAAGAGTCCTGAGAGAGGAGATGGGTGGTTGAAGGGGGCCAGGATAAAAATGTTAGGGTTAGGTGGGCTATGGTCAAGGCTGGAGTTAGAAAGAATTTCAGAAAAGAAAATACAGCACAGAAGAACACCAAGGACCATCCACAACCAAGATACTACAGGGACTTTTTGATGTTAACAGAAAAGATAGATATCACGAAAGGGACCAAAAATGTAACTCAGATTCTAAAACAATATTTTTGTTAACTATTACAGTAAAAGCTTAGAGATGCTTCCCTTTCTTATCTCTTCCTTCTCATCAGAGGTGTTGTTTCTGCAACGAGCCTTAAAAAACACCATTCTTTTCTATGTACCGGCTTTCTATAAACTGGCTTGTTTAAAATCCTTCTGACCTGTCCACTAAAGGTGTTTTCTCAAACCTCCAGCAAATCTGAAGGCATAGGAATAAACAACACTCAGAAAGGAAGGAGCTGAAGGCATAAGTCTACAAAATACTTTTTGAGGGAAACTTAAAAACAAACCAGCAAATTTTTCAACCTAAACCAATCTATGATTTTATATCCTAGGAATTTTTTTTTAAAGTACTGTTGTTTCATAACAGTCATTTGAGTCAAGGGTAGAGAAGAAAAAGCATCCTCTCCAGCAATGACTGTCCTGCTCTGGTGGCTTGTACATGGAGAAGGGGATGAGTGCTGCACAGAAAGGTTAAGGAAGGGCAGGAAATCCTGAGGATTTTAAGACAGGGTATTTGTGCCAAAGATGGTTCAAGTAGAATATTAGGAAAAAATTCTTCTCAGAGAGAGTGGTGAGGCATTGAAACAGGTTGCACAGGGAAGTGGTGGAGTCACAGTCCCTGGAGGTGCTAAGAAACAGGGAGATGTGGCACTGAGAGACATGGTTTAGTGGTACGATAGTGACAGATTGATGGTCAGACTAGATGATCTTAGTGGTCTTTTCCAACCGTGGTAATTTGATGAACAGCTGTGAACTTCTACACAGGCCAGCATCACACAACCAGAGCAAAGCACAATACCAACACAAGCCTCCAAAGACACTCTGCCCTAAGTCAAACCTGTGGTCAAGGTGGCTTTTCCTTCTCTCCCATTTACCACTCTTCCTCCATCATTATTTTCACCAACAGGAGAAACCTGCCAATTCTGAGTTACGGCTGTAAGGTAAGATAAAATTGTTGAGGAACAGTTTACCTGCAGTTTGTATGAATTGTCCCAAGAATAAAATCAATTGTTTTTGGTGATTAAAGGACTTTCATGTTTCTTGTGTATTAGCAGCTGCCTGAGGTGATCTACTGAAACATTCATACATTATATATTTCTGCTGCAACATAATGCGAATACAAATTTAAAGAGAAATTTAAATATTTCCAAGGTCAAAGAGCAATCACTGAAATACCGTGTGGGGGAGTCTTCACTATTCTACAATAGCACAGTGAAAATCACCTGAAACAGTGGAAAAATTGCAGGCACGTGTTTCAGTTTACAAGAACCAGTGCAGAGCATTGATAAATGCCCTACAAATCTCTCTCTTGCTCTGCCAGGTCTCCATCCTGACATGGAATGCACTGTTGGGTAAGTCAGGCAGTTTCTGATGAGGAGACAGGAAGGCTGCAGAATATGCTAATATATATATATAAAAAATTCCAGATTACACATGTAGGCTGCAAAAATTTAAGTGTCCTTGTCCAGAAAGCGTTTGGGTGATGAAAAAAAGAATTCTAAATTGGTTCCATATAAATGCAAGTAAAAGTGGTAGGAATGGGATACTTAGATTGCTTCAGTCCCAATTACTTCAGGAATTACTGAACTACTTCAGGATGTATATTTGGATGCTGCCTTTCAAGATGTGACATTGCACAGTTCCACCCATTTTTTTTTTTTTTTTTTTTTTTTAAAACCCACAGAAGACTTTACAGAAAATCTTTTTTTAAAATAAGCATAATATTTTCCAGATTCATGCATTTCCTATACAGCCTTAAAGAACAACTTTGACTCTTGATTAATTTTTCATGAAAGCAGATAAATTTAAATATTCTTTGCATATTATGAGCTCTCTGAAAAAAAAATATAGGCAGAAGTAACACTTTTTGGAAATATGGAGGTAATCTAATCAGTTAACACAACCATATGGTCTCCTCTCATGCTGATTTTTCAAGTACATGGGCATTAGAATGTGAGCAAATAAAAATGTATTTATTTCACACACTGTAATTAATCCACAGCGCTTTTTACCACAGGAATTTTCTGAGGCCAAAAACTAAACAAGGCAGAAAAAGAACAGCATGTTTAGATAAATGTGAAAATGACCAATGTGACAGAAAACACAGACAATACACAATTATGATACAACTGAAGCCACACCTTTAACTAACAGAAAGCAGAATAAATGCTAATTAAATGAATCAGAATTTAATTGGTGGAGTCATCATCCTGGAAGGTGTTCAAGAACTGTGTAGATGTAGCACTAAGGCACATGGTTGAGGGGGAATAGTGGAGATGGGTTGGTGGTTGGACTAGATGATCTTAGTGGTCTTTTCAACCGTAACAACACTGTGAAAGGATGAGCCCTTCAGTCTGTTCTTAGAAGGGGCTCACGTGAGGCCAGAGTGCTTCACTGGCACCCATGGCTTCAGCTAGCAAAGTGACTTGGAGTGGGTGAGCAATGTGGCAGAGTTGGTTTGTCTCAGCCAGGGCACAGATTTACACTTTCCAAAGGAAGAAGAACCAATTTCTCTAAAGAGATTAATTGATTTGGGTCTGGTTTGACCAATTCTGTAGGAAGCACCAAAGCAAGAGCTAGAAGGTCTCCATCTGTAATGTCTGGCTTCCATCCAGCGTTCCCTCACTGGGATTTTACATGCATTGGGCAGTGAGTCAGCTATAGAAAAATTCCATGACCTTCACGGATGATTAAAGCGTATGAGAATGCATTCATCCTATTAAGGATAAAGTTTGTTAATGCCTCTCTTCACAAAGTACACTTTGATTCCTAACAGTCCCATGTTCTGCATTGATCTCTGGGCTTGCAGTCTCCTAGCCAGAAGAAAGGCTGAGCTATTTCAGCAGCAATTGATGCCATTGTGTCACAATATAACGCGGATGTACCAATCAGATCTGATGTTAAGACATAGAATAGTCTTGTATCTATCTTGTGATAGCAATCTCAGAAGGTAGGTTATTCCATTCTCCTCATTTCTGAGTCACGCATGCTATTACTCTAACACAATTTGATATAGTTAGCAGACTGACAAACTGAGAGAGTGGGTTAGGCTGTTGTAATGTGATAGAAAGTGCAGCACTGACAGCAGAGTAGCAAAGTCTTAAACTACAGCAAGAGAAGACTTGCTCAAATGCAACAGCCATAGGCACAGAAACAAAGAAAATAATCTGCTTACCTTTAAAAGGCCTCAGGTACCCAAGGATCTCTTTGTCTCTGCTGCCAACTCATAAATGAGGTCTGGGAAGGGCTGGATCCATCCCTTCTGGTCACTCAGGGGCACTGCATGCACCTGAGCTCCCTTAGGTTGGCCCTGCCTTCCCACCAGGTGCTCAGTCAGTTCAGGCTGTGATAGCATTTCTGCTACAACTGTCCTCAGTAGTTACTGCATTCACTTTTTTACCTTAAACCCTTTCCTGTGACATCATTAATGCAATAATCATTCATTATATATTTGGAGGACAGAAAGTATGTATGGCGTCTCATCAGCAGCCAGAGAACTATAGCTTGTATGAGATTCCCATCCATAGCCCTTATAATAATTGTATTCACAGTACTGTATAAACATATGCAAAGCCCAGTAAAGGGAGTTCTAGAATCCCATATCCTAAATGTTCAGTGAAATGCACGCTTGTCATTGCTGAAAGGGTGTAAGAGAAGAGAGGGATACAGATTTGAAGCAGCTTTGTCATTAAAAGTATTAGTCCCAGAAGCTCCCTGCCTGTGGAAACCCCTCAGGAGAGGGGAAGAGAGGGGCAGGAGGCTGCCCTAATGCTGTTGAACCCCATTGGTGATTTTCTAGAGCTTCTTTGCAACAGAGGGAATCTTCTGCTTCATCACGTGGTGAAATGTAAGTATCCAGCAGTGAAAGGATCCAGTGTTCTCCCATGTGTGAGGACGTATTATTTCTTTAAAAAAACTATTCACAAAGACACTGAATCTACTTTGGGGAGTGCTAAACTGTGAGCATTTGCAATTACTAGCAGGAATGAGAGACGAGAACTTCGCTGAGCCTCTAGCCTTAGGAAGTCTCCCTCAATTTATCTGCTTCAGTTCCATGCCTATAAAATAGGGATGTTAGCATTTGACTATCTCATAGGAGCACTGCAAAACTAAGTAGGGAGAAGATGGGGAACAGACATGTAGGACTGAACTTCTCAACTTCTTTTATATTTCACAATATCTCATCAAAAAGATAACTCTGGTCTTTGTTTAGCTGTGTGCTACATTTCTTCAAGGACTGGGATTTACTTTATCACGAATGATTTCAGCATTCTTGAAGTAACAGCTGAATTAAATTTCAAAGCCATGACAGTTTTCTTGGCTTTTTCCTTCCTCCATCCACCTCTCCCTGCCCTTCTCCCTTCTATTCCCTGAGACTGTGTTAGTCAGTAGAAATGGCCAAGACGATGGAAAAGCATAAGGAGGTGGAAACATCAGGAGCTGAAAGAGCTCAGCTGAACACTACTTCAGTCTCTTTGTTCTTTGAGGGGCATGTATAACAAGCTCCATAAAATTATCCTATCTGTCCCTTTTGAATATTACCCCCCCAAAATAATCCTTTCCATTACAAAAGAAATGCACAGTGCTATTATGTCCAATAAAACTTCTATGCACAGCATGATTGTACCAGTCACATCCTATTTCATCATCCCTAGGTCAGCAGTAATCCTCAAAGCTAAAAGATCCTTCAAGCACATCACTTTTTAATATGTTTTTTCTGTCCAATCATTAAATGTCTAAGTAGGGCTTGCCTGAAGCTTGAAATGCCAAAGAACCAGAACTGACTCTCCTTGCTCCTTTTGTAAAACCCTAATTTCAGCTAGTTTTATGTTTCAAATAAGTTTTAGTTACTGAAGCTTAAATTTCCATCACAACTTTGTAAAGCGGTTCTCAATAGATCAAGATCCCTTCCAGAAAAAGATCAGTCAAAAACAAACAAACAACAAAACAAAACAGGATTGTCCTTCTTTTTATCTTCAGAATTTTAAATGCGGCTTGCAGCGGACTGATTATTTAACCTTGCATACTAATGAAGAACGAAACTGGAAACCTAAGACAACAAGGCAACTTCCAAAATCTTCAGGAACTGATGCAGCCAAAAGACTCCCACTGACTCACTCTCCTTAGTAACCCTTCTCTTTGCTCTGAAAATTAAAGACAGATTTCAGTACTGCTCCCATCCTAGCTTTCTCAGGCCTTTGATTTCAAAGGCATTTGTTATTGATAATTTCAGATGAGCAAAATCTGCTTGAACACGCACTATGTTACAGAAGAAGGGAGTATTGTAGAAAGAGGCAAGCACTTTTCATTGTTGTTTTTTTTTTTTTTTAACATAATCATAGTTCTCTGCTGTTCTTGGGCATATGAAAACTTGAAATACATAAGAAAAATATATATATATTCTGAAGATACATACTTGACTGGATTTGAGATATTTACAAAAAAGACTCTTCTTTTGGGGTTTCTAAATTGTGTGACCGCTGTGTCTCAACACAATCTAGACTATTTGTTCACCACCACAAAGATTTTCCAAGTATGAAGCAATTCTGTTGCCTTAGCTCTTGGGAAATCAGGATTTTGGTTTTTTTTTGGTTTTTTTTTTTTTTGGAAACAAACATGCAACAGCAAGGCCTCTTTAGTGTGACACAACTCAGCAGTATGTTTTGGGTCTTTATCTGCTTTCAAGCTTTTAGCTAACTGAGGTTTGTATATAGTTATTACCATCACCATCATCACACATATTTGGAATAAAACATACATAACTGACTGTCTTCTATCTACTACAGCAAGATCTAGGTGCAGACAGTACATGGCACCCTTGTTATTTCTGTCTTTTCATTCCTTTAACTATGAACTTGAAGTGAAACAAAGTAAAACTCTTGGTGACGTGTTTTTTCTTGGACAAAACTTGCATTACTTTGGGTTTCATCCTACCATGGTTTCATGTGCCTGGCTATACGTTTCCACCTCAGTTTTGACAAAACTATAAATGATTGTGTGTGATCTTATAAGCTCAGAGACTGGAAAGCAGATGAAAAGACAATCCCATGGCTTTGGCAGCTGTCTCAGGGTCTTTGAACTCCTGAATTTGCTGATACCAAATATATCTAGAGGCTATAATGTATGAATTCTCTTTCTCTTGAGCAGCTGGACAGACAAAGAATTTTTCTCTTCTGTTTAGTACTAAAAAGAGAAGCTATGGATTAAGGGAAAACACTAACTCCAAATCTTCAAAGATCACTAATGCTAACATCATATTCTTGATGAGAAGTTCCAGGTTTGAGTTCATAGCTTTGGAAACCTCACAGCAATAATATGTCCCAAATGTCCCAATGCAAGCAAGTTTTCTGACTGAACCATTGGGGAAGAAGCTTTGGAAAATGGTTTTTAGTCTGATTTGGGATACTTTTGTTTAGAGATGACTCCATGTGTGAGATAAAAACGAAGCTGTGATGCTTTGTATAATAGCTCTAAAACGACTGGGAGGCAGAGTCCAATTCATGCATCCTTAACTTCTTTCTATTATAATTAGGGTCAGAAGAGCATCCTGTGTTAGTTTTTTTAAAACAAGCAACACAGCTGTAAAACTGAACAATAGAAAATGTTTAGAATGAGAAAAATGCAGTTTTTCCCTTTTATATTGATAACTGATGACCATTAAAAGAGAATATTGAAAACTGTTTACATGCATTTCTCTCATTCTCCTACATACATAAAAGCATACAAGTTAAATTAAAAACCATTTTTTTGTATCCCCACTACCAGCTGGTTTTTAGAATAAATAGTATCTGTGAGTCACTCTCATATTACAACTCCCTTACCCTCCCAAAAGAATAAGGAATTTAGCATTTTGAAGAGTGCAGATTTCTTATCTGCAGTCATTTCATGGATGCCAGACAAGTATTCTATGATTTATTTGTTAAAAAAGTGGTAGACTTTTCTTTAAAGTATTCATGAATATAGTTTAAATATCAAAGTCATCTTGCAAATTAATTGTTTGTTTTGTACTTTGCTCACCTTGGCCTTTAATCTCTTCCCTGCCCTGTGCAGGGAACTCCTGTTCCCCAGGAGTTGTGTGAGCAAAAGAATGAATGGAAGTTCCCCAAAGCATTTATGTGATACTAATGATTCTGCTGGCTTGGCTTTTTAGTCCTGTCCACACTTTTATAATTAGAGAACAATGATACAGCATTTTAAATTCATTTTTTCTGATGTGTTTTCTGTTTTGTTATTCTTCAAATTTTTGTAGTTTTCTGATTTTGGTCACTGTGTGAATTCTTTAGAACCCTTTATAAAGTCCAGATTTTGGCCTCTGGCAATCCTACTTACATTCAGAAAAGTAGCTGAGCAGCAAAGTAATTCAGAAAAGAAGTAGCAGTTGTAAATTTGGTGAGTGGGAAATCCTTTTCCTTTTTTGCTTATTACTTTTTAACAACATTCAAGCATGCAAGAAGCAATCTTCCAGCTTTCCCAAAGTGGCCACCATCAGTGCCATTTGTGTTTGTGAGAAGAAATACTCAGAGTCTCAGAAGCAGGATGCAGGGCTCAGATCCAAAGAGATTCCTGTGTCACAGGAAAACAGGCTGAGTCCTGATGGCAGAAGAGGAGGGCAACTAAACTGGTGAGGTGTCTGGAGCACAAATCCTGTGAGGAGCAGCTGAGGGAGCTGGGATTGTTTAGTCTGGAGAAGAGGAGGCTCAGGGGAGACCTCATCGCACTCTACAACTTCCTGAAGGGAGGCTGTAGTGAAGAGGGGGTTTGGCCTCTTCTCCCAGGCAACAAACAGGACCCGGAGAAATGGCTGCAAATTGTATCAGAGGAGGTTTAGGTGAGACATGAGGAAAACTTTTTCTCTCAGAGAGTGGTCAGGCACTGGAATGGCCTGCCAAGGGAGGTGGTGAAGTCGCCGTCCCTGGCAGTGTTCAAGAGGCGCCTAGATGAGGAGCTGCGAGATATGGTTTAGTAGCTTGTGGTAGCAGTGGTAGTGTGAAGACAGTTGGACTAGATGATCTTATAGATCGTTTCCAACCTTGTGATTCTATGATTCTATGATTCTAAGAGTTTGTAAACTTCATTAAAACCTGTGATGTCTGTTATTTCTGGGGAAGACAGCAATCAGTTAGGAGACACAGTGATAAAAGCTAATAAAAGGCTGTAGGCCTTCTATCTGAGCTAGCATACAGCGAAAGCAGGGCATCGATTTGTCAGTGAAGGTGTGTCTACCTAAGTTGAGAAGCTAAGTTCAGTACAGGCAAATCAAAGCAAAAAGCAACAAAGTCTCAAGAAGAGTGAAGGAACATGATTTGAATCTGTATGCTTACATTTTATACCTTTTTTTTGACAGCATCATGCAGAGAAAGACAACAGCTTTATTGGAGACTGGTCATTGGTGACAGTTTTTACTACAAAAGAGTTAATGGCAGCAACTAGTTCTCAGATTACTTTCAGAATATATCTATCATTTACAAAGTCTTCACCCATTTAGCTGTGATATATCAGAAACCTGTTTTGCAAAGGGTCCTAGCCTGCAGACACTTCTGGAAAAATGCACTGGCATTATCCCACTGCAATTTGTGAGAGCCACAGGCTCCTTGGGCACCCCTGCCCCCAGCACTGTGGCTCAGTATGGCGAAGACTGCCCAGCTTCTGGCCACAACACAACAGCAGATTCCTGGAATCCCACCACTGTTGGACCAAATGTGCACTATGCTCTCTAAGATGCATGTTGGAAGAGCTTCATTCCCCACAATACTCTCACTTCCCACTCCTCTGCTATATTTTCCTTTCCCTTCTGCAGTGCTGACAAATCATTATTTTGGACGGCTTTCATGGCCCTCCTCTAAAGCCAGAGAAGCCATACACAGTGCATCAGTCTGAATATATATAATATCCATTCACCCACTCCCTTGGCTGCCTTGCATGGCAGGGCCCGTACCATACAACTCAGGATGAGGGCGTAGTCCAACTGCTTTATCCATAAGGATCACTCATCAGAGGTGCGTGGGAAAGGGTTCAGCCCCATTTCTGTCATAATACTGCTACTGTGGCTTTGCATACCACAGCAATCCCAGCTTCTCCAGACCAAGGTGAATCAGCTTGAAACAGGTCTACAATCACAGAACCTAGAACTAGAATTGTTTGAGTTGGAAGAGACCATTAAAGGTCATGTAGTTCAAATCCTCTGCAGTGATCAGGGACATCTGCAGCTACATCAGATTGCTCAGAGACTGATCCAGCCTGACTTTGAATGTCTCCAGGGATGGGGCATCCACCAAATCTCTAGGATATGGGTAGGAGCCATCTCACAGTACTTATAGACATCCCGATACCATGTCCAGAACTTGACCAAAGGAGTGGGCTTTGGTCTGCTTCTTCACCACAGAGAAGCTGTGTTACCTCAGTTAAAAGCATGGGAGTTGACTGCTAACATAGTAGCTGATGGCCATGGTCATGAGGGCTGGCTGGGTTCATCTGATGTATGTGGACTTATAAATCTCTCCCCTGCCTTTGCTCTGAGTTACAGCTAAACACAAGAAGCTTGCTTTGCCAGCTTTACCATTAGATTTTGTCAGTGGTAGTGGAGATCATTTGACTAGCTGAGAGCAAGCTGAATGAAAATAATAGATGATGAAATGGAACAACCTCATGCTGGCACAAACAAAGAAACAAAAGATTAACTAAATGGCTGTTACAGTTTCTCATTTCTATGATCTTTTTCCCATTAAACATAACACTCCCAGAAAACCTCTCCAAAATTAAATGACTGGAGGGAAAGGGGAAAAATAAAGCTAATAATCAAGATGACCATTTTCTAAAGGAATCAGAATGTTTCAAGTAAAGCAAACAGCAAGAGAAAGCTAAAAAATCTTCAATAATCTCTGCCATTATAGCAAAA
This sequence comes from Phasianus colchicus, assembly GCF_987193195.1. Taxonomy (NCBI): domain Eukaryota; kingdom Metazoa; phylum Chordata; class Aves; order Galliformes; family Phasianidae; genus Phasianus; species Phasianus colchicus. Next base: position 36,741,643 of record NC_143436.1, read on the forward strand.
GTGTTTTCAAAATGTGATTTTCTTTTTTCCCTAGTTGATTTTTTCACAAACTGGTACTGCAACAAATGAAAGAAATAAAATCAGAGATGCTAAATATGATAACTGAGACACTTTTGCCCTCAATTTTTTATCTCTCTCTTCTCATGGGAAGGAAGAATATATGAGGGAGAATTTTTGTCCAGCTCCATAAATATATGCTTTATATTTGCTGTGTTAGACAAAACCTATTGAGTAAAACCCATCTTATTCTATATACATGTCATATTTTCCTCTCATCAACCCCACCTGTCATATTAAACAGACCTATGACTGCCTCTCTATTACCTTCCAGTATTTATTTTTTCTCAAGAGCTGATCAGACACTGCTGCTAAGGTCATATTCAGATGCATGACTTTAATCATCTAATTTTCATCTCCCAGTGATCAGTCTTTATCAGGCATGTTTACAAGCCAGGTTATAAAAGAGGATGGCAGATCCCATTTACACACAGCCCCAGCACTTCAGGTGCTCCCCAGGAGAACACTATGGCAGGTGATGGTTCCTCTGGGAGGTTCCTCTGGTGTAGGAAAGGAATGCTTTTTTTTTTTACCATTACAGATCTTTGCAAACAGCTTATTTGATTTCTTCCCCTACTGTTGCATACATCATATTTCCTGGGATAGACAGGCATCACACAGTCCCATATAGCATGTACTCTGCTAAATGTAGAATTGCATTCACTCTTCCTAAACAATTTCAAACACACAGTGAGGGTTTCTGTCAAGCTGGGTGGCAGGGAGAGTGAGCATGTAAAGGAGAAACAACACTTTAATTCTCAGTTTACATTTGCAGTTCCTTCCATGTGGGTACAGTATGTGATTAACAGTGGGGTCTGAAGAAATGGAAATGCATCAAAGGGGTGCAGTCCCAAAACTATGTGCAAGGATTTGGACACCAACCCATAATTCTGGGCCACTTCCCTTGTTTTGGGCTTTTCCTTTTATACTGACTGCCAGAACATGTTAGTGCTCTAACTGTAACAGAGCTCAGCATTGCTATGACTTGCATAAATTTCAAAGCTTGGAAACAAAAGATTGCCTGCATACCACTTTTGAAGAGCAGAGAATCTGAGTTTTTTTATGTACTCCATCAATTACGATCTTTTTATTTGAAGAAATGGTGTTGTGTACCATTAAAGACTATCCTGTTTCATTAAGAATCAATTTTGCACTTCATTGACGTCATCACAATATATTACATAACTAATATTAAAATACAAGACAAGCATTTAAATTATTTGCATAAACTGAAAAAAAGATGGAAGCTTTGTAATGTCATCTTGAATATGGCCTTTTTTTAACCTAATGTAATTAGAAAATATATTTATAACTCATCAGTCTTAAACTGATTACGGATTCTAAGCTGTAATCTTGCAACTGTGAAGTTCTTAAATTTCACTGTTATTTTGTATTGTCTCCTTTCCTTTAATTATCTTTTCCCCTTATCATTCATATATAGATTAGACAGATCATAGTGCAACTCACAAATGAAAAAGTGCATTTGCAAAATATAATGAATAAATAAACAGTAATTTCTTTCCAGTTTCTATTTGGTTCCCAGTCAAATTGGTTAAAATTTCTATTAGAATGACAATTCTGCAAATTATCTTCCTCAAAAATCACAGTGATTCAAACATTTCTACATACAATAATGTTGAGATGACTTATTGAAAGAAAGAAGAATATAAATCTAAACAAGGAAGTTGATACATTTTTTCATTAAAAGATGTTTGTCTCAAAACTGTTGTGAAGCTGCTGGTTGACAGTCGTTATGTAATGATGGAAGATTTCAGACATGAGACTTCTAAGGCTGTATACCTAATATATTTGTGCACTTCTGTGTATTCACACATCGTGTACAAGGGAACACACATAAAGTCTAAATCACTGGTAGAGCACATGGCTGTCTACATTTGACTGAAGAATTATTACATCTGTGTTTAGAGAGAAGCAGCAGAGATGTTCTTGTTTCAGAGCTGTAATAATGGGAAAGTAGATAATGAGAGTTGGTACTAAGAAGCAGGCTTAGAAACGTGAAAAGCATAAAGGCAACTGGGAATTCAGATTTCAAATTATCAGTTCAGTTTGACTCCTCAGTGGGAATACTACTCATCTGTTTCTCCAACACTCAAATTTCATTACTTAAACTTGAAGAAGGGGATAATTTCACACCATTAGTGATATTTACACTTCTGTAATTCCATTAATTTTTCTTTCTGGATAAGAATTTTCTCTCCACAAAACGGCTATAAATCAGTTTCCTAAAGAGCCTGATAATGAATATGAGCTCGGGCTTGAACTACCTATTTAGGTACAGTGCAAAATCAGTTGCAAGCTGATCTGAATTCTGAAAACAGTGACTGTGACAGCGTCAGTGCTCCCCCAGCTTGAGGCACTTATCTCACATATCCCACAGATCCAGGAAAGATAGTCTGTCCATGACAGCTCCAACTTGTAAATGGTTCTGCTGAGTGTGGCCATGATTTAACAGCCCTGCTAGGAGTGAGACAGAAATACTTTGTGATCTACAAATATGCCCTGGCCCTCTAGGAATGCCTGCTGCACTGCTTTCAAATCCAGAGAGTGCTGACATCTAGACATTCCCTGCTTATGAAAGTCCAAAGTGCTTCCTCATGAAGAAAACTGCAAAGCTTGTGAAAAGACAAGTCCTTTGTTTCATTGCATTTCTCTGAAGGCAGTTAATTTTCACCCCTTTAGAAAAGCATGTACATACTATAATGGAAAAAAAAAAAAAAAAAAAAAGAGAGAGAGAGAAAAAGAAAGTTTATATGAGCTGTTGGCAAAGGCTTAAAGGAAGAAAAACTATTTATGAATATCGAGAGCCAGTAGATTTAAGTAGCACATTTTGCTTTTGTTTAAATATTAGCAGAGATACCACACTGGAATGGTAAAATTTTCATAATGTCAGAAGAAAGAAAGAAGAATTCTAGAGATTTCCTGAAGGATGAGAAATCAATAGATGATAGTAGTATGATGTATATATTCGATTCCAAAAGAGATCACACTGGATGTTGATAGAGCAAGTAGAAAAGTAAACCTGTAAATCTGCTGGAACAGACGACCTCTTTGAGGAAACTGCTCCTGGCTCTGTGTCAATTAACATTCTTACTAGAGGTGTTTTGAGACACACAATCATGTAGAAGCTTGGAGATAACTCAGAAACAGAGAACGTGGGATAAACAATAAAGTAGGTCAGATGTACGGGGTGACTCAGGTGTCCGAACAGCTAAGTTTATCATGTACTTAAAGACAACACAATTCTTGGAAAAGAGTATGTAGTTCACCTGCAAATAAACCTATTTTTAAAAGAAGTGACTCAGAAGGTGAGTCAAAGCTCATATCTGACAATCAAACAGATACTCCCAAGAGAAATGGAGGCTAAGGGTACATGAATACAATCCTTGCTCAGCCTCTCAACTGACTGGAAGCTGTATAACCATGTCACAGAGGTGGTGGCATATAGTTATTGTATCTTGGTAACCAACGGAGAGAACTGCATGCAGTCTGTCACCTTCTACCTCTTTTCAACTCATTAAAGTCTTGTTGATGTTCATGACTGGGAGCACGACCATGACCACAAACATCATCTGCAGTTTCTACGGGACATAGCAATTTTGCAATTCTCCAGCTGCTTTCAGTTCTGTAAACACTTACTGACTTTGTTTCTGCTAATGAGCCGAGGCTTTCCAGGTGACACAAAACACCTGAGGGGCAGCCTGCACAGACTGCAATTAACTCCTGGTTCCTGTTTCTGTTATTTAATTAGCAACATCAGTTTTGAACAATACACAGACTGATCACGGAAAATGCAGACAATTACAAATATTAATCAAACTCGTTTCTAAATTACATGCCAAGGATAAATGATTTTAAAGTAAAAAATAATGTAAGCAAAACTTTTTATGCTGTGTTCTGCTGAATGTGTTTAACATTTCCTCACATTTAATGATAATTTCTACTTCCGTCTAGGTTCAGGGTGCACATATAACAATCTCATAAACTTTCTTCTCCTCTGCATAAACCTCTGTACGTTTTCCTACAGAACAACCAAAAATGCAGTGAGAGAGAAACCACTGACTGTTTTTACTACTCTGCTCAGAGGTACATCAAAGAGGGAAAGGTGCTCAATGGTTGTTCAGTGCTTTAATGTCCCTGTTTTACTTTGGATCCCGTTTCACCTGTCTGCAATTAATAGATGTTGTACACTTACTGGTCCACAGTTTTAAGATGTAGTCCACAAATGCATAACTGTAAATACTGAAGTGAATATTTATGCCAGAAAAACCTCTCCTTTCTTTCCTATAATTGTATAAAATAGAAAGGATAGAAGCTACATCTAGATCAGACTTACACTGTCTTTCTGGACCACACCTACACTGCTTTCCATGTCATCAAAATAGGGAAAACTGAGCTTCTGAAGTAAGCTGCTGGTCTTACTTTACAGGCAAGAGACTGCAAATCAACAAATGCTCCAGGTTTCTGTTGGGGCTGAAGTAAGATGGAGCTGGAGGAGAAGTGCAGGTACTTTTGGCAGTGGAAGAGGTTTGATTCAGGCAATAGCTTCTGCTGAACTGGAAATTCTGTGATTGTATATGAAAGGGATTGTTATTTCTGCCCTGTCCCTGGAGGTGTTCAAGGCCAGGTTGGATGGGGCCCTGGGCAGCTTGGTCTAGTAATAAATGGGAAGGTTGACAGCCCTGCATATGGCTGGGGGGTTGGAGTTTGATGATCCCAGAGGTCCCTTCCAACCCAGGCCATTCTATGATTCTATATGGAGCGCTGCTATTCACACAGAGAGCAAAGTCCACGCTACTTAGCCTGGAGGAGGGAATGTTCAAGGGACAGCTTGGCCATGTGTATAAATACCTGATGGCAGGGAGTTGATGGAGTCAAGCTCTTATCCTTGAGACCCAGTGATAGGGCAAGAGGCAAAAGGCTCAAGGTGAAATACAGGAAATTACACTTTCACAAAAACTTTTTTTCCTGTGAGAGTGATCAAACACTGACATAGGTTACCCATATTGGCTGTGCTGTCTCCATTCTAGGATGAAATGGAAAAGGTCCTAAGGAACTTTTTTTAGAGCCCACAGCTTTGGGCAGGAGCCTGGACCAGACAATCAGCAGAGACTCTCTCCAGCCTCAAGAGTGCTGTGGTAAGAAATCAAACACATACATAGTCATGAGTAGTCATCCAGAATCAGTGGTTTTGTTGTGTGCATAGTACCTGTACTGCAGACTTGCAGCAATTTCTCCCCTAGAGGAAAAATTGGAAAATAATTCTATGTATGGAAATAACACTGACTTTTTCCAAAGGGAAAAAGTAAAATTGGTAAAGCAAGTAATTTTAAAAAAAGTTTATTTGAATAAGAAACTCTGGCTCACTATTTAAGTGCTTGATCCAGATCATTTTTCCAAAACTACAGGGTTGATGACAATAAAACAATAAGAAACTTACTTTTGTATCTAATATTAAACAGCTGTGTTTATGAGTAAACACATGGCACAGAACTGCCAAGAACAAGGGTGGCATTTTGCAATCATTTTCCAGAGCAGCTGTTGTGTCACTCAAGGAATGAGTGGTCCTATTGACTTCCAAAAAATTATTTATGTATTCAGTGCTATGCTTCAACATTTTGTTGCTGAGCTGCCTATTAGCCCTTACATTTTATAGAACACTTACACTAGGATCATGGACAGTGCATGGTATCCAGCAACAGTCCCCATCACTGCTCACAAATCTGTTATTCATGTAATACTTTAAGGAGGAATGCTCCTTTTTAATATCACTTCACAGCGTGACATTTTCTAAGATATGTATTCTATTTCATGCTTATTTGTGCATAAATAGGCATGAAATCTTAAAATAGCTCTCATGAAATAAAATTAAAACACTACTTATGCTGTGACAGCAATTACATTTGACAACAGAAGCACACAGCCCTACTGGTTCTGCCCAGATGTCCATCCCTCCCCATTGTGTATCTTGTGCACAGCTATAAGTAGATGTAAAGAGAAGAATAAAAGCAAGGCACACATATGAAATCTCTCCCCTGCTTCTAATCCTGTGTCAGACTACTTCTGCCTCAGAGGATTTTCTGCTGTTTTTCTGAACAATAATCATCAATAGATCTCTGCTCAAGGTACTTGTATGGTCTTTCTATGAGCCTGGGAAAACTTGCACCCACAGAAATCCTTGGTAAGGTCTATTGCTCACTGGGTGGAGAACCACTGTCTTCTCCTGATCTGACCCTAGTGCCTTCAGAGACGGAATCATAGAATCATTGAATGGCCTGGGTTGAAAAGGATCATCAAGTTTCAACCCTCCTGCTATGTGCAGGGTCACCAACCAGCAGACCAGGCTGCCCAGAGCCACATCCAGTCTGGCCTTGAATGCCTCCAGGGATGGGGCATCCACAATCTCTCTGGGCAACCTGTTCCAGTGTGTCACCATCCTCTGGGTGAAAAACTTCTTCCTAATATCTAACTTAAACCTCCCCGTCTCAGTTTAAAACCGTTCCCTCTTGTCCGTTCTATCACTATCCAACCTCGTAAACAGCCATTCCCCCTCCTGTTTATACGCTCCTTTCAAGTACTGGAAGACCACAGTGAGGTCTCCCTGGAACCTTCTCTTATTCAAGTTAAACAGGCCCAGTTCCCTCAACCTTTTCTCACAGGAGAGGTGCTCCAGCCCTCTGATCATCTTAGAGGCCCTCCTCTGGACCCGCTCTAAGAGCTCCACATCTTTCTCGCACTGGACGCCCCAGGCCTGGAAGAGGTTGTGTGTGACAGGAGGCAACACCACAGCACAGCCATTCTCACGGTGTGAGTACTGAGTGCACAGGGACACTTACAGAGCTGCTCTGTGCTGTGACAGCACTACAAAACTCAGATCTCTGCCGGAAAACCTCAGAACATGCTCTGGCTTTATACGTTCCGCATGCTCAGTGGCATTTCAAGTAAGCTTTCTTCATCTGGTTTAAAGAAAACACTTTTACAATTAACTAGCATTGCAATACTTCACATGTTCTTTTTTGTGTGTTCACTTCTAGGATTATTTCTCAACAACAAAATATTTTGTCAATTAATTAAATATTGGTATGAACAGTTGCAAAATTCTGACTTTTATCCGAAGAGATACATTTTGCAATGTGTAAAAGGTTTTAAATAGCTTGAAGAGAAGGCAGAATCAGAATATTCTGAGCTGGAAGGGACAGATAGGGATCATTGAGTCCAACTCCTGGCTCCACACAGGACCACCCAAAATACAAACCCTATGTCTGAGAGCATCGTCCAAACGTTTCTTGAACTCCAGCAGGTTGGGCCCTGGGAAGCCTATTCCAGTGCCTGAACACCCTCTGGTAAAAAATCAAGTGGCTTCAGCCACTTTTAATAAATTTTGCCCTCCAGACCCTTCACTAACTCCATAGCCCACCTCTGGATGCACTCCAATAGTTTTATGTCCTTCTGATATTCCAGTACCTAAAACTGCACACTGTACTCGAGGTGAGGTCACGCCAGCACAGAGCAGAGCAGGACAACCCCTTTCCTCACTTGGCTGGTGCTGGGATCAAGTCCAACTGTCAACCCATCACCACCATGCCTACTAAACCATGACCCTCAGTGCCACATCTCTACATTTCTTGAACTCCTCCAAAATTGGTGGCTCCACTACTCCCTAGCAGCCTGTGCCAATGACTCGCCACTCTTTCTGAGAAGAAATTTTTTCTGATATCCAACCTTGTACTCTTCCCAAATTTCCTGCCACTTCTTCTATGGGAGGTTTAATTCTCCTTTTGTTTTCTGAGTCTCAGCAAAAGCTCTCTGTTCATTCAGGTCAGTCTTCTTTCTCACTGGCTCATCTTATGGCACATGGGGATAGCCTGCTTCTGTGTCTTTTAGATTTTCTTCATGTGGAATGTCCAGCCTTCCTGAACTTTGCACCACAGAAGAGTTTCCCAAAGGACTCTCCCAACCAATGTCCTAAACAGTCCAAAGTCTGTTCTCCAGGACTAGACACTGAAGAGATTGGGATAAGCTTCTGAGACTAAACATGAATTGAAGTTTGCAAAGTTTCCTGCCTTCTCACCTTCCTGTATATTTCTGAAGGAAGAACATGAAAGCGTCACACAAGTACACGGTTTCAGAAAGATTTTCAGTTCACTTTAAACCTTAGTCCTTTTCCTCTATAGTTCAAGGAATTTGAGATTGAAACTAGATCCAGGATGCCAAAGACAATTGTTTAAGATAGTGCTTGTTTTAATTCAATCATTACATCAGGATTAATTCTACTCTGTTTCAGAAGAATTGCTGTTTTTGCAAGGTAGGACAGATTTTATTTTTGCCTTCCGGAAACAATACTTTTAGGCACACAGCTCTTTCAGACAAAGGATAAAGAGTATCATAAGATGTGGGTTAAAAACAGGAACTCTACATAATGGCATACGATAAAAGCTATCCCCTTTTTCTGGTAACTACAGCTTACACTTCCTCGCCTCCTCACCAGCTGTTATTATTCTGTGTGTGAAATGCATCCAAATCATTTCACATATGCAAAAAGAAACCTAAATCAAGTCCAGAATGGAACAATTCAAACATATGACAACCTGATACTGAGAAAAACAATCACTTCAGTCATTCAGCTGATCAAGTCAAGCACCAAATTGTTAGAATCTGATTTGCAGCCATTGTAGAAATTGGGAAATACCAGAGTTAGATAGAAAATCTCATCTTGGAGAGGATAACAGAGCTGAAGCATGCATTATTGCCTACCCTTCCCAACCACTTCCTCCTGCAGCCAAAGAAAAGCCACACTAGAATGTGCAACACCTGGGCAGCCAAAGCATATATATTTTCTCCCCACTTTTCAGTGCCCTTACTACAGTTTTAGGGGAATAAGGTCTGCATGTATCCCCCCCACTCCATACATTTCAGCAAGTAACTGTCTACACTTTCATGATCTCCTTTAAATTACTCCCATACCAGATGGGAAATGGAGAAACAGATTCTTTGCTGATACGGCTACAATGAGGAGGTCTCTGCACAGCAAAGCTCTCACCCTATTGGTGAGGTATCAATATCTTCTGCAAAAAGTATCTAACTTAGAGCAAAGATAGATCACAGAGATAGTTTCACAGAGACATCCAGCAGTGGACAAAGAGGACAGGTAAACCCAGGCAACTTTTTGTAGTAGAAACATTAGCTTCTGCATGAACACAGTAATAACTGCAGTGACCTTCTACTTACCATCACTCTGAAACCTTTTACAAATCAAACAAAAAAAGGTAAGGCAAGGCAGGCACATCAGAAACAGCTAAACTTGGACACAAATGCTCAAAATTTGTCTCTTCTATGGAAGTTAATAGAAGGGGAGAAATATTCTGCTAAAAACAAAAGATCATTACAATTTGTGATCTAAAAGGAAAAGAATATTTTGATCTCAGTGCTTTGAAATAAAATTGTTTTCCTAAAAGAGTTTGGATGTCTATCATAGAAAAAGAGAATATAAAAAGTGCACAACAAATAGCAGAAGTTGGCATCAATAAAACCTGATGTTAGCTATTTACTTGGCTTGTATCTTAAAAATTACATATGGATTCTTCCTGATCTCTACAGTGAAAATTCTGATTTTGTCAGCAACTGTCGTAAACAGGGTAATTTGAAATATAGCCACAGAACAGGATGTTTAAAACTGGGGCTCCTCAAAAAAACAGAAGTATTTTAGACAATGTAGCTTTTCTTTTTCCATGCTTACCTGTGACTAACAATTGAGACAAAATGTCTTTGCAGAAAATTCAGACACCTCTATCCAGGCAGAGGGTGACTGAAAAGAAGATCTGCAACAAATTTCATGCCCTTTAGCTACAGATGTGACATTCTTGGTATTTCTAATGGAATAAAAAAAGCTCTCAAAATCATGTTTCTGTATATTTAGAATAACTTGAAAATCAATCATGATTTGATTGCACAGAGTTCTTAGGAAAGGATACGAAGTTTTAACATACAACTTAATTATTCACATTGTACACATAATTGCCATTTATTTTAGAGAGAGAAAGATGCCAACAACCCCATGTCCACAATAACAGTGTCTTTGCAGTATCAGGGCCTTCTGTAAGTTTTGTCAATCATTCTCTACTTAATGAATAAACTTTAAATGACATGAAATAAAATACAAAACAATAATATGCCTCCCATTCACCATGGCAGAAGTCTATGTAGTACTTCATATAGTATGAGACATGGAAGCTTTGCAATAGGAATTTACCAGAGTTGTTTACCATTTGTTTTGATTGTTGTGCAAAATCACTCCTGTGCTTTAAGCTCTAAGAAAATTATTCATAACATCTTTGCAAAAACAGTGTAAAAAGAGCTGGCTAAAATCTACCTTTCTTATCCCACATAAATAAAAGGAATGATAAAAATAATTGTTTTGATTGTGTGCAATAGCTCCACTGCTAGTATGTATCTTTGTCGTGGATTTATTATCACTTAACTCCCACTGATCAGCTGTTTCTGTGTATAAAGTACACCGAACATATACTAACAAATTAACTCCCAGAACAAATTTGTTTCTTTTTCATCACCATTATCTTAGTGGGAGAAGATTAAGGCTACAGACACCCAAGCTTTAGAAACTGATGTCAGGGAGCACTTAATCAATAAATTGTCCAATTGTCCAAGGGGCAATAATTAAGCTAATATTCATCATTCAGAAGCCTTCATCCAGGCAATTGAAAGTAAATTTCAATTTATGTTTTAACAGTGTATCTACTCTCCTAACCTGCACCAGCACCAGCTGGAACAGGGTGGCTGTTTCCATTGAAGTTCTATGGCAATGACAGACAGATGACAGCTCTGGAAAACAGGCCCCAAATGTGCCATGTGTTACTGAAGGGCTCAGACAAACTGGCCCAGGGAATTGGTGTGGTGGGGTAGGGGTAGTGGAGTGGTCCAGTTTTGATATTGGCAGTCCACAACAGCTTACACTGCTCTCCCTTCTGAAGAGAGATACCTGGTACTGGCAGGTGGAAGAGGATGTATGGCCAAGTTACGCGTGGGGCAAAGATGGCCTTCTTGTTCATGAAGGAGAACCACAGAGGAAGGCAGGTTTGCAGTAGGATTGCGAACTATGAATTCAGGAACTGGAACATAGAAACTTGCCCTACTCACTGCTCTCCAGCAGGAGGGTGAAGAACATGCAGCCACAATAATATACTAATTTCAGCATAGAAGTGATCAGTGTCCCCTGGACAAATTTCACCACTCATTCTTAGTGAATAAATCAAGCAATGACATAGGATGAAACAGAACATCAGAAGAACATATTCAAGACCTGACCAAATCCTGCTTAATGGATTTGGATACCCCTTAGGACAAGTCCCACAGTGGTGTCTGCAGCTTGTGGCAAAGACTTGATACAACAGGGAAGCAATAGGAAGATCTAGAAGCTAGTTATGCTTCCCAGAAGTGACATGCAAATACAGCACATAATTGCTATAAGGAAAAAATTCAGAAATTACATGTAATGATTAACCACGTGAATCCAAACAGGATCAATTGCTATTACATTTCTCATCCCAAGCAGGCTTTCAAATATTCATGTTACTTACTGGTGTGTGATACATATGATCACTTTTTTGAGTAGCTTGCTGTATGTATCAAATATTTGAATTACAAATGAAATTCAAAAAGGTCCAGGTATTATGTTCACAGGTACCATAATTTTATTTTAACAGTTAATATCTTGAGCAGTTGATTGAATCATAAAATATGAATTGGAAAAGGTACTTGAAATGTTCATTTTTTAGCAGTTGGACAGATCATCCACTCTTAAATTACAATGTCTGATAGAGGGTGAGGAAGAAAGCACAAGGGAAATTACTGAAAAAGAGGTAAAGGCTTAGTTTAATGATATCAAATCAAGGCATGGAACTCCTGTGATGCCTCCTCACTTTCACAAAGCCGTAAGGAGTAGATGAAAGCAATTTGTGGCAAAAAGTTTATGCCTTACTGCATCTCCTGACAAGACAGAAACCTGTGATTCACAGACACAATGATAAGTACCTTTCATCCAAAAGGATACTTAAGTACATTACGAACTGACTTATGAAGTATACACAGTATTAACTATACAAAATCCTGCTATCTGGCACAGAAATTTAGCTATCACTGAGAGAAACAAAACAGATGATGAAGGCAGGAAATACAGAGCATATGCTATGTTGCTCATGTCCCCACAGGCCTATTCTGTGTATGTTTTTCAGTGAATCTTCCTCTTTTTCTAACTGTCATGGTGAATAATGACCTGCGATAAAGACAGGCAATTTAGGTTCTGCAAGATGTAGCTCAGCAGGATGCAGAGCTGCCCTCCTCTCTGAAATGCTAAGTGTAATAAATGGCAAAATGCTTGCCACAGCTCCTACCCTGCCTGTCAGCCTCAGTGCCTGCTGTGCTGATACCATGAGAACAGCTGCCCTCCCTGTTCAGGTGGAAACAAGTGTGTATTCTGGAGCTCAGCACTTCTGCCCTTGTGGAGTGCAGGGCTGCAGGAATTCTCTATGCTTTCGTCTGTCTGGCCAAAAGCATGAATGAAGGAAAACTACATTGACATGAGAACTAAAACAGCCATTTCCTCTTAGCTGACATTTTTCATTTGGCATTTCACTTTTGGGCACTCGTAGGAGAAAAAAAGAAAAAAAAAAGAAAATGAAAAGTTAGATTTAACTCAGTGTTTCCATCTCCTGTGAAAGAGGAAAGCAGTCACTGAGGAATGAGGTCCACCAGTCTGCCACTTGTATAGCATGGGGAGCCTGAACGTCACTTGTCAGCCCCCAGAACAATGTCAGACAGCATCCCTGATGCCATGCCTTGTTCTGAGATGAAGGAAATCATGATTTCTCTTGCAGCTATTGCTTCATTTTATATAAAGCACATTCAGTCAGTAAAAAGTAGAGGACAGTCTAGTTTGGTGGACAGAACTCTTCTACAGAAGACATACTTGAATGCTGCAGCCACTGTTCTTGTAAATCTCTGTGTAACTCACATTTGGTAAGAAAAAACAAACAAACAAAACATCAAGAGAAGAAAATAAAAACGTCTAATGCAGAAAAGAATCACAGAATAATCATAGAATCACAGAATGGCTTTTTGGAAGGGATCACAAAGATCATCTAGTTCCAACTGCCACAGGCAGAATTGCCACCCCCAGGATCAGGCACTTGAATCAGGTTGTCTAGAAGATAGTCCAAAAACTAAGCTCAAAATCCCCTGAAGAAAAGGAGGGGTCTCTGTATCCTAGGAAGTATCTAGACCCTCAGCTGCTATGTAAGAGGATTTTTTGTGTCTTCTTCACCCTTCTCACAAGCCCATTTTTTTCAGTCAAAGCAACTCACTGGATTAGACATGAGTAAGAACTATCTCTGGGATGACTTTTTTTCTGACAAATTGATTGCTTACCAAAAATAATTCTGCCAGCTTTACTGATTCTGGCTCATTTTGAAGTGGGTTAAAAACAAATCTGTCCAAAGAAATACATTTCCCAACATTTGCATTATCTGTAGCAATGCTGATTCAGCTCAGAATTTATCCTCTCGTTACCAATTTGTCCCATGAGATGTGAATTCACAGAATCACTAAGATAGGAAAAAACCACTAAGAACATCTTAGACTAAGAACAACTAGAACCATCAACCCCATCACCACCATGCCCATAAATCATGTCACTAAGAGCGACAGTTGGTCAGAAGAAACTGGAATGCACACATTTTTGTTTCTCCATTGCTCAGTTCCTTGGCCAGAGCAGCCTTTCTGAAATCTGCTGGTAGAAGAATGAGTTTCCTTAAACAAACAAGAATAATGGGTGCTTATTTAAGTAGTCTATCACATGAATGGATTTACGGTAATGGAATTGAACTTTCACACACGCACAAAAAGAAAGATCTGAATTCCAGCACTGACTTTCGTGATGAACTTTCTATTTCAGTTCAAGAAGTTGGTGCTGCTAACTTGTATTCCCAGCAGGTGAAACCAGACGATCAAAGTCTCTGAATCAAACCTGGAGCTGGAATATTTCAAGTTCTGCAATGTTATTTGGCTTTCATGGTTAATTATTCCAGTTATTATCTCAGCGAGAAATGTTCCTCTATATTTGCATGCTACTCTTATCTTTTATCTTTAATTGCACAGCTCACTTTAATTATTAGCCTGGGAAATTCTGGGGATGTCAAGGAAGAGTATATTAAAATAATGACTGTGCTAAGAAATAAGATTTCCTTCGCTGTTTGTGCATTAAAACCACTTCCTGCAATTATTCCATCACTCGTTACTCTGTTTTTGGGTCTTGCAAGGTCAGGAATAACACTCCTCATCCATGAATAAACCTCAAATCACACAGAGCTGCCTTCCAGAGCTTTGCAAACAGGCTCTGCTGTTTCTCTGGGATTAATATTAACAGCCATATGTGCCTCTGTAGGACAATAGCTGAACATGTCACTGCTGATAGCATAAAATACTACAAAAGGTTTTTCCTTGCCAGTCTACTGAAACCAACAAGCCCATGGTGTGACATGTCTTTTAGATACCAAAACCCCTCCTGCTACCTAGATCACCTGCAGCATTCCAGAAAATCCTCTGTGTCTTGAATTTCTCAGTATAAAAATGGGAACGATTTGTCAAATGAAGTGTCAGTGAAAACAGTGGAGGTGGTACTGTGATGATCACTTCATCTCTATTCAACAAAAATGAACCTTATAAAAGATGAGGGAACAGCTGCAAAGTTCTCTGCTTGTTGCTTGCTGCTGCCATGATGTAGGACCTGGTTTTGCCACTGGCTTGACACACAGTTTCTAACTTAGCTATATTGAATTGGAAAAATGAATTAAGAAAAAAACCAAACAACTGCAAACAAAAAGCGGAAAGAAAGAAAATAGATTTCTCCAAGATTAGTTTAGCCTGCTAATATCATTTGGTCTGATTTTTGTGTGGTTAAAGTCGGATCAATTTTGATTCATTGCTGATTTACACTTCCTGGGGATGTAACATTTTAAAGAGTGGACCATCTCAGTGCCCCACCTTGCTTCTCTGCTTCATTTGCACTCCAGTAATAAGCTTTAGGCCAAGGAGTGAAGGTGCTTCTTTTCCTTTGTTCTGAACATCTTCTGAATTAAATCTATTAGTGCTGGTTTCATAAAAGGCATAAAAAAGAGATCAAGCAGAGCTCTAAAAGAACAGGTTATTTGACAAGTAGTGTAAGTTCAAGTATGGGTCCCTGAATTGTTGATTACATGCTAACCTTTCTAACTACTAGACACAAACTACAGATTTTTTTTTTCTAGCTGAACTCTGCTAAGGTCAGGCATTCAGTTGATGAGAGAAGACAAAGGAGTTGTGATGCTCCTCCAATAGTAATAAAGAAAAGAGAATGAGCCAAACCAGCCAATACAGACCAGTTAAATACCTGGAACTAAAGCAGCCTGAATTCAGTTACAATCCTGACTTTTACACTGATGGGTTTGGGGCAGGCTTGTACCCAGTAAGCAAATGTGACAGCAGGAAAACTGATATTTCTCCATCAGAGAAAAGGTTGAAACTTTTTTTTTTTTCTTTCCTCCCTCCCCCTCCCCCCAGTGTTACAGGGTGTCATTAAAGCTTCTGTCTGAGCTCTTCACTGCGTGTCTACTCTCTAGTCTATTTCTAGTAACTCTAGACATCATGCCCTTTTCAGATGCAAGCTGCTGCAGCAAGCTGCCACTTCTGTGGCTACTTCTTGGGGAGATATCGTTTTATTGACAGCTGTAATGTTGGGATTTGAGTCAGGGTTGCATAAGCCTACTAAAGTCTCTTAGTTGATGAACTTAGAGAATAAGCCACTGCCTAGCTATGTCCTTCTGGTGGGGGATGTCATGCTAACGTATACTCACAAACCTACTGGGGTGAAATGCGTGCAGTGGCTTGATATATGTAACATATATAGCAGATGTGTAACTTTTTAGGGGAATGATGTGGGATTATTTCCAGAGTCTTTTCTCTAATGCTCTTAATAGTGATCTAATAAAAACAGTGTATCTGAGAACAAAAAGACCCTTTATAAGACGGTAAGGAGAACCTCTGAGTATATTCACAGAATCACATATTGCTAGGATGCAGCTTTGACTAAAATCCCACAGACACACACCAGACAGCATGAATTTCTTAAGAAACTGGAAAACAGAGGAGCAATTTTTCATCTAGTTTCAAAACAGTTTGTAAGCTCTGAGAGTGGAAAGGAGCCCTCCATTATGTTGATATTACACTGAACCAAACTGAAATGATAATCAGCTACAAGTAGCGGCCTGAAAATAGATGTACCTGTTGTGCTGTTGAGATAGATTAGTTGCTAGTGCAATTTCTTTGAAATCAACAGTGCCATAGCAGCTACAAATTTCATTCATCATGTTTTATCATCTACATTTCAATTTTGGGAACAATCAGACATATTGTGCGTGGTGGGCATATGGTGTAGCTGCAAACCAGATCTACCCTGAAACTATTTTTGGTTATTTCCCTCTTTCCTGTCACAAAACCAGAAATCTGTAACAACAAATACTGTAACTTAACAGTTATGTCTTCTGTTATAGCAACTATGTTGAAGTAGCCGGGGATATTAATTCAACACACATGACAAAAAATTCTGTTCAGCATTTTTCATGACGCTAGATGGTAGCGACAGTGCATGAAAAAATAATTCTCTACAGTGCTAAAAAGGAAGATTTTAAACTGTAAAATGGGCGTAGGCACTCATCTAGCATCCACTGGAAATAAGAAAGGTGACTTCTTAAAACCTCTTTTTAATAAAAAACAGTCAATTATCCCTGTTACTTAATTAAGAGACTCAGTAGTGAAATCTTTAAATGAGTCCTACATACATCTTTCACAAAGTTCATATTTAAGAAGAACTTTAATATATCAACTCCTCCTAAACATGACCTTTAAATAAGTGCTGCTCACGGGCATTTACTGTTTCCTAAATACCTGGATGTATTACAGTACCACTCTTTTGCTTAAGACACAGTAATTTTAATTACTGAGATCATCTTGTGAAATACAAAACCCTGTCCCTGTCAGGGAGAAATAATCCTGACCTATGAAAATCCTCTTCTAGGTTTATCAAATATTTTAATGACAGCAGGTAGCATCAGTGCTAGGTGTATTCCCTCCCTACAGTCTATGGCATAATTGAATAATTCCCTGCAAATGGGAGACAAAAGTACCTTTGTGCCAATGAGCTTTTCAGATCCTTTCCAGCTATTCTACTCACTGTGTGACAGTTAGTGCATCATGCTATTCACTTTTCTTAAGATGCCCAGAAAATAAGTTCAACTATTCATGTCTGAATGGTCCTATCACTGCTATGAATGGGTAACTGTAAAATGTTTCTTGTCTTAAAAATGTTTTCTCACAACTCTTGAAAATTTCTTGGAAAGGTTTAAAATCCTTCCTTTATACTGTCTACATAAATCAGGTTTAAAAACTACAGTTATAATAAAGATCAAATTGCTTATTGAAGGAGAGGCAGTTTAAACTCTCTCTAAGAGCTGGAAGCTGTAGTGAAGGGTAATCACAACCTCTGGTTTTCGCTGACATCTCTTTTTGCTTGCCATCATCTCAGGCATGATGTAATTACAATTGAGTGCCTGATGTTTCCTTCTGCATGGATCACCTTTCCCATTGCTGACAGCTGCCCAACCAACATCATATGGACACTGGTTCATTTGTATTTTCTCGGTTTTCAAAGCTGTCAGTTCTGGCAGAGACAGAAGGCCACACAAAAGTCAGGAAGTGGGTATTCTCCCTGAAAGGAAAGTTTATTTCTTTCTAATGCTCTCAGACATGAGCTATGTGCCGAAGCAGAAAGGCTAATGACTTTTTTGTTTCTCCACTTTCTATTCTACCCTGTGCAATCATAGTTGTTGCTATTTAAAATCACATATGTGAGACTAGAATAACTGATACTTTCTCCAACAAGCAGAGCTCATTTCATTTATTTTAATCTCCACTAATACCTGCACCCTTCTCATTACTAACCACGTTCTCTCCAGGCTGGTGGGAGGACGGGAGATATTGACCTATATCTTGTCATGAATTCAATTTTGCACCAGAGGTTTGTTTTGCTGCAAGAGAAAAGGGAATTCATTCACTAATGCAGAAACCATAAGCATGTGCAGTTATATCATCTGCTGAGAGTAAACTTCATTAACACAACCAATACAGAACCACAAAACCTTAAAGACCATCTGAGCTCCTTTTTAATTTTTTTTTTTTTACTATGAAACATTACCGCTGATTTACTTTCCCAGATGTACTCCTTGTTAAAGTCTGATGACCAGCTTAAGTGTTTTATTAGAGGAAGAAAAATCTCAGAAGGTTTTATTTCTTTGAGGACCACATTCATTTGCAGAATTTTTCCATCTTTTTTTTCCTGTCTGTGGTAAGCACAGTACTTGTAATGAAGAAGAATGTTCAATATAATCTCGTAAATAAGATATTATGCAATTAACAGCTATTAATGGAAGTGAAGATTCAAGTTCTATTTGATTTTTCTCTTCCTTCTTTTTTTCTCAATGCAGTCATGCTAAATTTAGCAACAAGTGAGAACAGCTACGTTCACACTGGGAGGCCAACGCAAGTTTTTAAATGTATGCAATACATGTTCTCTTGCTAAAGCAAAAAGGATCAAATAATAATGTTATGAGGCCACTTGGGCTTTTCTTTTTCTCAGCAGGTAATATAATTCTTGCACTTTTCAATAGCTTCATAAAAAATTAAACCATTTTCCAGAAACATATTCCCCAACTCACTGGAGAACTGCGTGGGAGGAAGAAGAGAGACTGATGAAAAAACATAGAAATTGTTTCAGGATGGTTCTTTATGAGGACCTCGTTGGCTGCCTGTTTTCATATAGTTTTAGGATGAACAGGTACCTATGCTGGAGCAATGAAACAATTAATCTCATAGACACTTACCAAATAGATACCAAAAGATATACAGATAATACGATGATGGGTACACAACTTCTGAATAGCATGATATACAACATTTGATGGAACAGACAGGCAGTCCAATAATAACATGATTTGGAAGGATACTGAAACACTTCCTAGTGATTTCCTACAGAATATACAGCAAAAACAGAAAGGGAGTTCACGGTGGTATAACACGTGAGAGTACAGTCTGACAAAGATCCAAAATAAAGAATTTGTTTCATCAGAAATATTGATTAGAATCTTTATAGTCAAGTAGCTTTTTCACAGAATTAGACTAGATGGGGGAGATTATAAGGCTGCATTTCTCTAACAAGGTCTCCTGTGATGTCAGAGAAGGTAGCAGATTTTGCCACGAAAGGTCCTCTGGAAAGAAGATACGTGGGACCCAATTAACGACCTTTGGAAAAGAAAGATGTGAATGGAGTGGGACCCTCCATTTATCTACTGATCTCTGTCAGCTGTTAATCAGTCAGGTCTGTGAGCTCTACACAATGAAAGCAATACTTCATTTCTGCCTGGTGAAGTGGAATAAGAGATTTAGTATTGATCATTATGGAAGCAGGAGAGTTGAGCAATATGAATAATTCTAATGGCAAGAAGAAATACTATTAGAGAGCCACTATTCCCTTTCTCCCTTTCCTATTTCCAATCTAGGAGATGAAATAAGTTACAAGAGATAGGAAATGAGGCAACATGCAAAACATAAAATGAAAAGTAGCATGGAAAGGAAATGATTGAAGAGATCTAGAAAAGAAGTAGACTTAGTCACAAACGTATAATGCATAACCTGATCTCCAGCAAAGAAACCAAACAAGAAAACTCATGTTTCTGAACGGATATGATTGTTGTTTGTTTGATTCTGTTACTCCTCACTCAACACCGCCGCACAGCTTCTTCCCTACAGTAGTGCCCCGACAGCAGCTCTGACCTTATACTGAAGCTCTTCCATGCCAGCCCTGTCCCAGTCTTGAGAAAACTTAGTGAAGGTACAATCTCTTGCACCCTCAAGGATGGTTAAATCCAAATAATAGCCTATTGGTGGAAGAGGAAAGTATCTGCATGCCATTAATACCATCAGGGTACTCACCAGTGAATTCAGGGAGTAATGAAGCAGGTCACGTAACTGTGAGATTTGCAAAAATGCTTCTCTTAAAGAACAGTTCATCCTTTATCAGGGGGAAGCTACACTGGCAAATTTACAGTAATGAAATTTTTCTGGTGACCTTTTACTCTGTCTCTTTGCATTACAAATAAATGCTACATCCTCCTAATTTGGAGCAGTCTAGCCTTCCTAGCCAACATTCTCTTAATTTACTTTAAAGTTTCTGAGATGACACAAGGTGGGTGGATTTTTTTGCTCTGAAACGGACTATTTTTTTTCAAACAATTATTCATCCTGATTCATTGTTTTTCAGCCTTGCCTGTAGCTATTTATATGGCTTTATTACAGGTAAGAAGAACAACAATCAGCAATAAGTGAACAAATATTTACAAGCTACGGTTACCAAATAAGAGCTCCTAATCACAGCCAGGAAGACAAATGAACTTTAAACAGATAAAGACACGATAATGGAGATTATATATTAACAGTACTAAATTACTGATCTGACTGCCAAGTTCATTCACAACATGTGGGCAATACTCTAAGCATATCTTCCATAAGGATGTATGTAAAATTTACACAGAAAATAAACCATCTTATAAAGCAGATATTGATTGTTTTCCACAAAATCTTTTCATTAGAATTTTTAGTTTTCTGTAAACTTTCCACGAAGAACAAAAGATGTTTTTGAGTGAGATCACATTCAAAAGACATTTGACACATCATGGAAGATGGAAACTGCTCACCAAAGATATTAGCTTCAGACCTAAACAAGCTACTGACTTAAAGGTTTGGCTACAAATTTGTTCTAGTTTTGCTCAAAAAATCAAACTAAAAACTTGGTGGAAGCTCTCTGATAGAATAAAAAGGCTGTTTCTGTAAGACAAATTGCTTCATAACTTTTTTCCCCCAGATTCTGTTTTATAATATAAAGACAGAATGCTTTATTTAGAACTAGTTTTATGTCTCCAGGCTGCACTATGGTAACAAATTTATTTTAAAACTTATTTAGACCCCAGTCATCAGCATGTGTATACTATGTACACACAGACAAAAGTACTGAATGATAAAACAATTTAAAAAAAAAAAAAAAGTCTATAAAATTTCTTCCTTATACCCAATCATTTGCTGTTTTGCAAAACACAGATGCACAAATATAATTTACCAGCCCTATCTTTGGGAGCAAAGCAGCCTTACTGTCTTCAAGAGGGCTAGAAAAAGATCCGCACACTTTTTGGGGGGTCTCTGTACCAGCTCTGCTGCTGCTGCTGCCAATTCTGTGGAATCAGCGCAGTGAGGATAATACAGTTCAATAACCCTGGTTCAAAAGCCTTCATATTTTCAGATTATTTTGTTCCGCTCCACATAATTTAATGCACAGGGGATAACATAGAAGCCTTGGGGGACTATTCCATCTCCTCAGTGCTTGTGTGATACTGTAATGCTAATGGGAGTTATACGTGTGCATCCAGGGAAGAACACATCATGGTTTTTAATATCCTAAACAAAGAGCAGCTAGAAACAACTTGGGTTTTTACTTCAGCACAAATAATGAAATCATGAGTCATGAAAACATTAACAGATTTAAAAATCACTATTCATTAAGCATAGTGGAGGTAAAAGTCTCATAACTGTGGTGTTAGACGTCTAATTTGTGATGGACTTGTTTTGTGAGCATTAATTTTATGACACGTATTAGAGACATGTGGCATAACAACCACACTTAACCACGATATATATCATGAACTGTATAAAAATATATGCTTTTATCCATATAGATAGATATAAATACAAACATCTATACATACAACTCGGGACAGAATAATTAGGCATGCTTTTGTGAGGGAGTCCTTGTGCTACTTGGAGAAAAATGTGTTGGAAAATCATAGGTATGATCTGTTTTGTAGAACAGTTTCAAAATGGATACCACTTAAGGATACCATATATACAGACATACGCATGTGTACAAGTGACAGAACACATAAAATATTAAACAGATTGTTCTGTAGGAGCCATCTCTTTTCTTTAGAATGCTGCGTCCTGTTTTTCATACATACCAACATTTCTAACTGTTCTATTCCATCTTGAAGTGACCGTGCTGTAAATCAGATTCACTCACACATGCTCAGTTGGAACTAGAAAGAAACTGCATGCTTTGAAGGCCTCAAATACATTTTGCACAACTGTAAGCTAGAGAAACCCTAAAGTAGAGAATGAGCTGAGTGAGGACTAGCTTTGATTCAAACCCTTTTTATCCACTTAAACAAGATAACACGACTTCTTATGTTTCCAAGGGAATATTTTTCTGCAGAAGATGGTTGGTTTTTTTTTTTTCTAATTGAATCAATTTTTAAGTTCTTTTATAGTGTTAGAACATTTGAAAGAGGATCACAGGATCATTAACAAAAATTTATTTCAAAAATAATGAGTGGTCCTGCCTTTTTTTTTTTTTTTTCCAGTCTCAAATATCTTTCCAGTGCAAACTTTTCATTCAAGAGAAATTGATCTGAATCATTCATGTGCATCTGCTCTGCAGAACAATTCCCTAGGTGCATGATCTGCCAGAGCACGCTCCTCAGGGGCAGCACACCAGTTATTGGTCACAACTGTAGTGCCCCATTATGTGCAAAACCTCAGGCTTCTACTGACCTTCTTTGCCCAGGTATTGCCACTGCAAGGAGGAGAGCTGACAACACAGCAGACAGAACAGGCAGTTCTTGTGAAAGGTGGAAAACTCCAGGAAGAGTTGGGAAACCTAGAACTTCACTGGTTTCTCCATCACAGACTCTGTGAGATTAACCATAATGTAAACTAAATTTTCTTCTAGCTTTTTTTCCTTATTTTTGTTTGAGAAAGTATACAGGGTCTAATACCTGAGGCACTGGCACAGGCTGCCTAGAGAAGCTGTGGATGTCCCTCCCATCCCTGGAGGTGTTCAAGGCCAAATTGGATGGAGACCTGGGCAACCTGAGTGGGTGGGTGGCAACCAGCCCTTGGCAGGGGGTTGGAACTGGGTGGATTTAAGGTCCTTTCCAATCCAAATCATGCTATAAGTCTATGATTCTAATATTTGAAAGTTCAATATATATGACAACATTTTATTCCCAATTTTTCTTCCTAAATGAAGCTTCATCCACAGACCGTGTCATCATTCAGGGGGGTTGGAGATTCATGATCCTTGAGGTCCCTTCCAACCCTGCCAATTCTGTGATTCTGTGTGATTCTGTGATCGCAACAAGTAAGGGACAATACAGCCATGCAAATGAAACCTGGAAAAGCCCCATGCCTGTCTGATGTAGCTGATGGAACTGGTGAATGGCAGACTTCACTGTTTGTGTCTGCAGCCTCTGAGAACTGCAGCTTGGTATCTTGCAATTTGGGGCTGTTTCTCATATCACAGCAAACAGCTCCTCAGCTTTTCCAAATCATGATCATTATCCACAAGAGTAAAGACCTGTCAGCCCAAGAAGAGCTGAATGACAGATTTTGTCTGACAGTTTTTCCATTAAAAAGTAACTTGGACTTTTTCTACAGAAAACAACATTTCAGTGTTTTTAATATGAAATTTACAAAGAAAAAAAGAAGGCAAATTTGACCTGATTCCATTTGAAATTCCTACATTTATTTAGTTTTGGAAAAGAATACTATGCTCCATCTTTCCCCCCCCCCTCTAATTCTTCATCCCCAACCCAAGTTCTTTGCCATAATCTGGAATAGATGAAATCATTTCCAGCTTGTAATTTACTTTAGTTTCCTTTCCAGTTTTCCTATTTTTCTCTTTGTGCTTTGTATCTATTTTTTACTGTTTTTTTTTTTCTTACTTAACTAAATTGCTTCAAGTTTTGAAGAATCACAGAATGCAAAATGTTGAATAAGAAGCAACATTGAAATAAACACAGGTACACCAAATTCCACTGAATTTCACCACAGCAAAAATGAAATTAAGAATAAATAATAAAATTTGGAAAGGTTTGAAAGCTAAGATAAAGGGAGTTTAAATCTAACAAACATATAATTTTCTATAAAATATCAAAGGTTTTGGACAATAGTGCAAGAAAAGCAATTCAGAGAATTTCCCTAATTAAAAATGACAATAATAAAGGAAATATATACTGGAGTTTAAAAGTCTGCCCATTTACCTTTATAATTAATTCCTCTGTGAGAGAATTTTTACAATTTATAATCACTACTGCTTACAGAATTTTTCTGGTTTAGGATGATTATCTGCAGTATCAACCACCAGCCTCTGCAAAAGGCTGAAAGACATAAAACAACATGAATGGAGTCTTACCAATTACCTCTTCCTCACAGCCTTCTCTTTTTCAAGAAAACATTTTGGAGATGATTTTTCTGAACTCAAGATGCTAAAGATGAAGAGGTTTCTTGCCTAGTTAGGATGGCAAGTAGTAAGCCTTGACCTCCCAGGTCTGGCTTGTTAGCTGTAGCAGCATTCAGTGCCGAACAGTCTGTCACTCCAGCAGCTTCAAACTGAGCACCATGCATTAATCATGAATTGTAAATTTTGACTGGCAGAACTGAAAAATTAATTTGTTAAAAGCAGATGGCAGCCTGTAATTTCATGCCTTGCTTTTGCCTTACCCACAACATCTGCATTCAGCACCTTTCACTCAAAATAAACATATCTGTAGTCTGATTTACAGGTTTACCAGTAACTCAACTAAACTGTTTTCCTTAAATTGTCACAGAAGGAAATGTAGATTTGTTTCTACAGGAAGCATATCTCTCCATGTCAGATTTCTTATGTTTATATTAGGTTTTTTGTAAGAGAGAGGCTCACAACAAATGACCCATTTCGTAAGGCAAAGCCATATCCATCTTACAGAAGGATCTGCCCATGATAACATACTGATGAGCCTTTGCTTAACTGCGGTGACAAGGAAGGCTTGAACTGTGTGCAGGAGCTTGGTATATACATTACTTTCAGAGGGAATTGTGATTTCCATTTAAAGTGTTACTGCTCAAGTAGGATATCCTGCATGTAGAATTTCTATACATCAGGTAATCTACAGGACCTAGCATTAAATAAATGAGTTTCCCAGAATTTTAAGGCAAACTTGGTGTGATGCTGCTCAAGTCTGAACACACTGAATTAATTTCTTTTACTGCAGTAAAAAGCAGCCTATGCTTTTAGCTGTGGAATAAGAATTATCAGATCCATATACTTGGATCAAATTTCTTGCTGAACCCAACCATGCCACATAAACCCTATGTAAACTGAAACTTTAAGAACCCAGAAATATGGGGAATTTAATCAATATCTTTTGTCCATGAAACTGTGGAGTACAGATTTTCCTTAATGCCAGTGTGAGAAAATTCACTTTGCAAGCACCTTTCAACACATATTTGTATGATGTTCTTCATTTTTAAGGCTTCTTTCTTTCTAAGGTTATTGCTGTTGTACTTGTGAAACTCACAAACTGATAATGAATGTATATTTGCAGTTGTCTCTGTGTGCAGCAAAATCTGTAATACTGTAACTGAACAAAGATGAAATTGAGGTAGATCAATTAGAAAATAATAGGCAAACACATGCAAAATATATTCATTTGTAATAAAATGACCTCTCCTCTTGAGTAGCTTATTGGACTTTATGCTCAAGCTCCCCAAACAGTTTCATTCCATCTCAAACATTTCCATGTTTAATACATTAGAGAATTAAAAATGAATTTTCCTCACAACCATGATCATTATTAAACCTATGCTATGTAGTATACATACATGACACAACAAATTCTACATCTTTTCTAAACAGAGGCCTTACTTTCCTAAGTATTCTATGATTTTTCAACTCAGAGGGTATTCAATAGCACTCTCGTGCAGAAGAATCACAAGAAATTCATGGTTTTGTGGTTAGGTGGGTGGTTGGGCTTGATGACCATGTAAGTGTCTTCTAAATTAAATGATTCAGTGGTCCCTTCTGTACATTGAATGTCTGCATGTTTCGCCTGGTGTGTGATGAGGTATTTGAGAAACAGGAACAAGTTAGCTACAATGGCTACTATGGCTACAGTGCTCCCAGTATCCGAGTTGGCTCATTTACAGCTACCTCTTCCATATGCCCTGACTTTTAACAGGGATAATGCTCAAACCAGCAAGTAGAAACTCAAAAGAAAGATATTTTAGAAACTGGAAATATGAATACGCTTGGCTACAAAGTCTAAGAGTATGCTAACATGAGTGCACCATAACAGATTTATGGTTGTAGTCAGAAGAAAGAAAAATGCATTAGGAAGCTGATCTGCTCCAAAGGATGCAGGCTCCTGGGCAGAGATCTAGACCTTTCAGAAGAAAATTCTTCTCCCAACCTCCTCCCCATAACCCCATAATCAAACAGGTCACCTGACGTGGCTGCAGTTATGCAAGTAAACTGCTGTTCTCTCACCTACTATTTCTTCAATATCACTTCTGCATCAGGTTTTTCGCCTCTATTTTTGTAGCAGAAAGGAGCATAGCCAAAAGGAAGAAGCTGAAATTGAAGTATGTGGGAGTTCAGCTTGAATGACTGCTACAAGATTAGACAGATGCATTTTTATTTTATTTCATGTTATTATGTGATATGGCAAGTCATACAAAGAAAAGCAATTAAAGAACCAGGAACATTTTGTTCATTTCAACTGCTCTGCTGAAGGAAAGGTTTTTTTCCTGGATCTTTGCCTTTTCGAATATATTACATCTATTTTGGACTGCAATCCAAGTGTTATGAGAAGTAACTAATATGTTAAGCCAGGAGTGTTGCCTTTTTCTTTGCATAAACACTCTTCAAGCAATGTTTTGCAAAACTTGCCACAAATCCTCTAAGTTCCCAGGATGCTATTTAATAGATTTAATGTTGTTTGTCACTGATGGAGCAAAGCCAAATGTAAACAGGTTAGCTCAGTGAAAATCAAGTCTAAATGTAAGTCCTCGAAAAAGGATTCATATCATGAATGCTATTAGCCCATGCTGGAAAACAGGACAAGATGAGAAGCAAAGACAGCTCTAGTTGTCCAAAGACTCTGACAGGGAGCTCTCAAGACAAGTCTGGTGTCACACAGACCAACAGCTAACAGAAAGGTGCTGTGGCACTACAGATATCCCAACAGCTATTCAAAACAAAAGCATACAGCTGTCCATACTCACTGAAATCTCAGAGCTTTGAGACGACATATCCATGGTTACATTCATAAGATGCAAAATGCAGCCTACAAGCAGGCAGTGCTCATGCAGGCCATTCTATATTCCTCATTCATCTGCTGCACTGCCATGTTTCACTTGGTGTTGGCCCGTAGCTTTGATTTCCAAATGTACATCGTATTAAGATCTGTCAAGGCAGAGATTGCCACTAAACTTGAGCCATTTCTTTTACCATTACACAGTACTATTTCTTCTGCAGCTGTTTATACAAAGCACATCCAGTCTGAGGAAGTGTCCACAGGATGGGACCTCTGGCTCTCTTCCCTCAGTAAGACATAGGCAAATCGATGCCCAAGTGTTTGTTTTGCCCTGGAGTCACAAATCAGATGAGGATAACTCTTGGGACAAAAACTTCTACAAAGCATGCCTAGAAAGCATGCATGGCATTTTTCACATGGCTACATGTTGTTATCCACAGAATAGCAGAAAAATATATAGGTATAGAGATACCTATAAGCACGAAAGAAGAGAGCATTAGAAATAATAAGAAATACATTATCCAAGATCTTTTTTTTCCCCTTTGTACAGGAACCATAATACTCAGAGTAGCTGAAGAGCTCTACATTTTTTCCAGTTTTGTTTTGACCTCACAGTATCAGATAGACTACTTTTAACTAAAAGTACATTGTTAATAGTTATTTAAAGCAATTCCTCTACTGCATATGTATTTTGTTCACTTTAAAAATCCATAGTCAATCCTGCTCTGCTGCTGTACCAGACTCAAACCAAGTGTTACACCCCATGTTGGTAAATGCAGTTCTAATAAGTCACAGGAGGAAGATCTTAACTCCTCTACAAAGAATGTTATGGAAGAAAAATTTATAAAAAAGTCTATTGCTAACCAAAACTTGTCCTTGTTTATAACATATACTCTTCAGAGAAGGTTAGCACAATTATTACTGTATTTTATAACTATCATCATTGCAGAGTTATCAGTGCTTAGACTGGTCTGTAAATTAAAATGTTGATCATTAGAAACACAAGATGCTATGAGTACTTCGAGTTAACAACAGAAAAGAGCAATCTATACATTTCTCTGTGGTAACTGCCTAACTGATATATCTATAAAACAGTTCCCCCTCATTGCAGCACTAGCAACATACTGCTAAAACAGAGCTAAGCCTCTGTTATTATATCTTTGCATATTTATGTAATTCCTTCTAGGTTTAAGCATAAAATCTACTTAAAAAATTACAAGTACTTACGTAATCAGAATTCATTACTGACTTTACAGTAAGTGGTGTATATTCCTACATTCAAATTAAGAAAGTTGTGTAAGAAATTTTGTTGTCTCTATCTCTTTTGCAGCCAGTGTCTTTCCCCAACACATGCAAGCAGATTAAGAAAGATGGCACTTTATGAGATTAAAGAGCTAGAGATAATCCAGGAAACTGCAAATAAAATAACAAGATTAAGTTATATAGTTAGCTCACTAGATTGAAGCAAATTTAGTTCACTCTGTTGGGCTAAAGTGAATAGAAAACATTTTATTTCCACTAAGCCTTCTTCCTGAAAGCTTCTTTATGTTAATATCATGGTATATCATGAATTGAAAAAATATATGTATATTTATGTCATGTATATGACATTTATGACACATGTATATGACAAAAAGCATTTAAAAACTTAATTACTTTTGCACTAGTTTATGGAATTGAAAATCTGGGTGGCATTTCCTACTCAGACTTGGAATAAACTTTCATTTCTTGTTTACTGGGCTATGGAAGTAAACATTTTGGGTTATTTTGTTTGATATATGCTCTTTAGAGGCAACAGTGCCTTGTGGAAACAGAATTTTTTCAAGCAAAAACCAAAAGAAAGCACTCAACCTGCCATGCAGTATGTCATCTTGAAGTACATAACATGAATATACATAAACACAAGATATATTCTCATATAATGAACATAAACTGTCCACTGATATCTTAATTTAGGAAATGCAAACCCTTAGCACACTCACCAGGACAAGGATGTCTGCTTTTCTCTAAGTGTTTTTTTTTTTCCCTCTCATTTGGTTAAGAAATTTGTTCTTTCTAACTCCCTTCCTGCTTCTCTTGGCTCCCACTGATTTCCCCTTAATCAAGCTTACAGTGCTTAGGCACCAGAAGGCAGTAATTGAGACAGGATTCCTACTGATAAATCAATCTATATATGTAGTATGAAAGTTACATAACTCCTAGCCAATCAGGAATGCCACATGCATATAATAAAAGTCAGAATCTCAAACACATTAAAAAACAACTGAATCTGTGTAATTTTGTCTATTGTAATTATCAGAAGGCACTAAATACTTACCTTGTTTTAATAGGAAAACCTGAGGCACCACTTTATTTTTTATAAGGCAGAAGATAACAGAAATGCCCATGAAAAATATATACCAACCCAAACCAGAAACCTTCAAGGCTCTCCATTTTGTAAAACTTTGTAATTCTGATTAAAAAGTAGCAGATTGGTTATAAAGCCATTGTTTAAACAAAACATTCTGATCAAGTAATATT